>NC_053487.1:10914774-11276668 GCF_015227805.2 Hirundo rustica | reverse complement strand
CTGACTGAAAATTACAAGTTTTGTCTCTTTATGCTGTTTTGTAGGAAAGTGAACAGTTTGTAAGGGGAGGGAAGAGTGTTTTTGGAGTTCCATTCTGTTTTGTTTTAGTTTTTTCCCAACTTTTCCATTCTTTTAGTGTGTGTTAATAAAACTATTTGTTTAATTTTTAAGCTTGAGCCTGCTTTGTTTTTCTCCTAGTCTCTCTCCCATAGAAAAAGAGTGAGTACTAAGACCAGAATTTAGTGAACGTGAAACCACTACATTAATTGGCGTTTCTGCCCAGTTGTCGAAATTAAAACCATTACACAATTACAGATACCTTTGCTCAATCCATCTCCCCAATCCATACTGTCCACAATTTAAAGGAATATTCTAGCATATTACAGTCTGTTACCATGTCTCACAAAAGACTTTCAGCCTAAAATGCCAAGGCATCTTCTCTATCTCCTCATCACTTAAGATACAACTTCTCTTTCACTGACCCTGGTATCTTCATACGATCTCTTTAAAAGTCACCCACTCTGAACTTTTCTCGCACTCTAGAAAGGATCAATGTTTTGCAAGTTTCATCTGTACAATGAAAGAGGTATTATCTTGCCCAGGGCCAAGCAGCAGCCGCTAGGATTTCAAAGCTGCAGGGATGGGGGAAGAGAACTCACGCCAAGGGATCTTGGAGCAGCCTGGCTGGTGGATGCCTCCTGCCCACCCCGCGGTGACAAATGGGGTGCGCCCAGCCCAGCCAGGCCCATAGCTGCTATCAGGGGCCTGGCGGACATCCCTTGGTCCCAGCCGGTGGCATGGAGCAGGCCTTAAAGTCAGCTGGATATTAACAGCCATGGCTTCCCCTTCCCTGATGGCAGCTGCAGCCCCGGCCCGGCTCCACCCGGGCTGCGGCAACGGCAGAGCCTGGGGGCATGGCCAGGTCAGGGCTGGCTCCCCCCCAACAGGGAGGAGCGGTGGGACTTGGCTGTCCTGGCCACCTCCATGGAGTGGCCACAGGGGCCGGTTGTTACCTGCTCCTCTGGCCGGAAGGAAAAGGGCCGGCTTGGACACAGTCTCAGCTTTATATGTGTATTCACAAAGTCACATCCAGCTTCCTCAGTGATTAAACAATATGTCAGTATCTAAAAATTGCCCTCTGATAGGTCCCTGTCTTTTCCACAGGAAATTAATAGGTCCTTACAGGGTTACAGGGAACTGTTTCTTCCTTAACTAAAAACCAAGCTGTGTTAATCCATGACAAGGAGTTACCCCTCCTTTTATACCTTTAATCTTAACCAGACAAACCAAAACATAACAGAAGAAAAGCACCCATTGGCTGTCTCAGCTGCAGAGTGCTATCCATGAGTCATAACTATCTCTCACCCTCCAAGTGACCTCCAACTGTCCAGCCTGCAGCTGTGCCTTCTTAGAGGGCTTTCTGGTAAACATGGGCTTTAATAACTTTAAAAATTATAACCCCATATCCTACACTCCAACTCCTGCTGAGCTGAAGTCCAGGTAGACCACATCCACAGCCTTTCCCTCATCCATTAGGTGGGTCACCTGTTCATAGAAGGACCTGACTTTAATAAACCCATGCTGGCTGGGTTTGATCCCCTGGTTGTTCTCCACGTGCCTTGTGATTACACCTAAGGTAATCTGTTCCATAACCTTCCCTGGACCGGAGGTTAGGCTGACAGGCCTGTAATTCCCTGCATCATTCCTCAGACCCTTCTTGTGGATGGGCATCAAACTGGCCAGTTGTTTTGGTTTGGGACAAAGTTGAAAGGGAACTTTTAAAGGGATGACAGGGAGAAGACTGTGGGCCATTGCCATGAGCTCTCAGTGTTTTTTGGGGTTTTCGGTCAAGAGCAAGGTTGATCAGCTTCAAGAAAAAGAAAAGCCACAATCTGGGGAACTTCTCTGACTCAGCTAGCTAAAAAAATTAATTAAAAGTAAAGGAGAGCTTTCTTTAGCTGTCCGTGTTGCCAACAACACAGTTCAGGAGAGAGGAAGCATACCAGATAAAATACCAGGAAAGTGATCTCTAACATTCAGGGGAAACTGAACATTCTCAAAAAGTGTCCTAGGTTACAATGTAAGATGTGCCCAAAGTATGTATTCTATCACCATCTACATGAGCTGTTGAAACTAGGTTGGGCAGTGTTTCCCTTGCCCCCTCCCTCCAGACTATCTTCTGTTAATGGCCCATCAATGCCCTGCTGCGTGACTCATAGATAACTCCCTCCATGAGCTATCTCTGTTTAATGGGCAATCAAGGACCCATTACAAGACTGATAAAATGATATCAGCCCATTGTGAGATGCTCTGCCCAGGGGGAGGAGCCAAGCATTCCCACCTGGATATAATCTGGGATTTGGGACAGCACAGGCAGCCTTACCCACTGGGTTCCCAGAGGACAAGAGCTACCAGACCTTTCTGCGGGGACACTGCTTCAACAAGACCACTTCATCTGGACTGCTACCACCATGGTTTCAGGTTGTATTCTGACTCTGTCAGTGATCTTTTGTACTATTGCATGTGTTTTATTTTATTTTACCTTTTTTTTTCTTTTCTCTCCTATTAAATTGTATTTTTCTGACTTGGAGTCTCTCGCTGGTTTTGCCTTCAAGCCAACACAATGAGAAAAGGCTTTGATTGTGTGTAGCAAGCAGAAAGCCCAGAACTTATGCCCAGGGCTGGCAGAAATAGCCAAGAAATTTTTGGTGCTGAGATATGATTAAGCAGCATTCACCTGATTGGGCAGATCTGCAACTGCTACTTGATGCTTTTACAGAAACTGAGAAGCAATTAGTTTTGAAAGTGGCTGGGGATCTGGCTGAGGATGATTGCAGGACAACAAAGGAAGATGTTAAAGATGTATTCCCCCTTCAAGACCCAAGCTGGGATCCTAATGATGATGAGGGGTTAGGACAGTTAAAGAGATACCAAGAACTGATAGTAAAAGGGCTAAAAAGAGCAATCCCCAAAACCATAAACTGGTCAGCCTTATATGCTCTCAAACAGGGCCCCTCTCAAACACCTTCTGAATTTCTAGATCACCTGCGAGATGCAATGCGCTGACACACCACCCTGGATCCTGGATCTGATGAAGGAACGCAGCAATTAATAATTTTATTTTTAGGACAATCCACAGGAGATATCAGGTGGAAACTCCAGAAGATCTGGGGTCCAAACAGCTGGAATTTAGAAACTTTACTAGATGAGGGATGGAAAAATTTTATAGTAACTGGGAGGAAGGTTATAAACAAGGGGTGAAGAAACTGGTAGCAATAGTAAAAGATGGAGAAAAGGGAAAACGTGGGCAAGGTCCACCAAAACAAGGACCACCCCGACTAAGACAAAAATCAATGTGCATTTTGCAAGAAATTTGGTCACTGGAAAAAACAGTGCCCAGAATTAAAAAAGGGTGATGAACATAGAAAAGGTAATCAGAAAAAGGAAAAAGTAGTTGCTCATGTAAAGGAGGACTGAGGGGGACGGGAGGACCCTACCCTAGGGGACCCTCTGGTTATAGTCAAACTGGGGAACAAAGAAAAAAAAGTGAAATTTTTGATAGACACAGGGGCAACATTTTCAGTGTTGAATAAGGCTCTAATACCTGTAACCAATGACTATGTTATGGTAAAGGGGGCAACTGGCCAATCTGAAAGAGCTTATTTTTGCAAACCATGGAAGTATAAATTGGGAAAGCAGTGGGGCATCCATTGATTTTTATACATGCCTAATGCTCCATCTGCACTTTTGGGCAGAGATTTTCTAGAGCAGTTGGAAGCAAGAATAATATTCAAAAATGGGGAAATTAGTTTGGAGGTAAAGGATCAACAATCTGTAGAACTGTTAAGCTTAATGCTAATAACCAAAGAAATTGAAGTGGCAAGTAAAAAGGAAAATTTTAGGAAAATAATGGATTAAGTATTTCTGGGAGTATGGGCCTCCAATATACCAGGAAGAGCAAAGAATGCACTACCAGTGCAAATCAGGCTTAAAGAAGGAGGACAGCCAGTAAGGGTTAAACAATAGCCCCTAAAGAAAGAAGATATAGAAGGGGTTAGCCCAATTGTTGAGAACTTTCTGCAACCAGGACTACTGAGAGAGTGTCAATCTGATTTTAATACTCCTATTCTGCCAGTAAAGAAACCTGATGGGTCATACAGATTAGTACAAGATTTAAGGGCTGTTAACAAGGTAGCTGAGGACTTGTATCCAGTGGTTGCCAATCCCTACACCTTGTTAACCTGTTTAACACCTGAACTAACTTGGTTTACAGTTCTAGATCTAAAGGATGCTTTCTTTTGCCTCCCTGTCCATGAAGCCAGCCAGAAAATTTTTGCATTCGAGTGGGAAAGCCCTATAACTGGAAGAAAAACTCAGCTCACATGGTGTGTGTTACCCCACTATATTTGGGGAGCAGCTTGCAAAGGATTTAGAGTCCTGGGAACCTCCACCAGGGGAAGGACAGTTACTCCAGTATGTGGATGATCTCTTAATAGCCACCCGGACCCAGGAGACATGCGTGGACTGGACGGTAAGCCTCCTAAACTTTCTAGGCCTGCAGGGGTATCGAGTATCCAAGAAGAAAGCCCAAATGGTGAGGCAAATAGTTATTTACCTGGGTTACAAAGTGAGTGCTGGACAAAGGACTCTGGGGCATGATCGCAAGGAAGCAATACACCAGACCCCAAAACCTCAGACAGTGAAAGAACTAAGAACCTTTTTAGGCATGACAGGGTGGTGCAGACTGTGGATTTATAACTATGGGTTGCTTGTTAAACCTCTGTATGCCTTGATCACGGAAGGGAGCAGAGATCTTCAGTGGACAAAAGAAGCAACTCGAACCTTCAACCAACTAAAAAAAGCCTTTATGTCAGCTCCAGCCCTGGGACTTCCATACGTGAATAAACCCTTTTTCCTGTTTTCCCACAAGAAGCAAGGGATTGCCTTGGGAATATTAGCACAGAACTTAGGCCCGTACCGGAGGGCAGTGGCCTATCTTTCCAAGCAACTGGACACAGCAGCTAAAAGATGGGCAGGGTGCCTCAGAGCAGTTGCAGCAGTAGCAATAAACATCCAAGAGGCTCGCAAATTCACCCTGGGCCAGAAGATGACTGTGCTAGTATCTCACACAGTGTCTGCAGTCTTTGAGGCAAAAGGGGGACATTGGCTCTCCCCACAGAGGTTTCTGAACAAGATGATGTTGAAATTGTGGTAACTAACATTGTGAACCCAGCTTCCTTCCTCAGCTGGAGTATAGGAGAACCAGTGATCCATGAGTGCCTGGAGACCATTGAAGCCACCTACTCGAGCCGCCCAGATCTGAAGGACACGCCGCTTGAGGATGCTGAGACAGTTTACTGATGGAAGCAGCTATGTCATCAGTGGAAGAAGACATGCTGGGTATACAGTTACCACAAGCAAAGAGGTAATAGACTCTGGACCATTAACATCTACATGGACTCAAGGTATGCATTCAGAGTGGTTCATGCTCACGGAGCCATCTGGAAGGAAACAGGACTGCTGAATTCACAAGGCAAGAGTATTAAACATGCACTAGAGATACTGAGGCTATTAGATGCCATACAACTACCTGAAAAAGTAGCCATAATGCACATCAAGGCACACCAAAAAGTGAGCTCTGAATTGGAAGAAGGGAATATGCTGGCGGACAGAGAGACAAAAGATGCAGCAAAAGGTGAAGTACCTAATAAAGCTTTTGAAGCAGCATTGATTCCAAATGGAAAAATTTCTATTAAAAGTAAGCCAATGTACAATAAGAAAGATAAGAAACTTATCAAGGTAGAAAAGGCAAGTTATAACCAGGAAGGATGGGTTGTAACAGAAGAACGGAAACTTGTAGTACCCTCCTATTTTGTTGTGGTCATTAGTACAGAGGGAACATGAGAAAACACACTGGGGAATAGATGCCCTGTATAACCATTTGAAAGAAAGAATCATGGCCAGGAAATTGCAGGGCACAGTGATACAAGTAACTCGTCAGTGTAGTCTTTGCCTCTGAACTAACCCTAAAAATACCCCAAAGCCTAAAGTGGGACAAATTGGGAAAGGTTGTGGACCTGGGCAACAATGGCAAATTGATTTTACAGAACTGCCCAGGAAGGGAGGGTATCGTTACCTATTGGTGTTAACTGATACCTTTTCAGGATGGCCAGAAGCCTTACCTGCCAGGACAGCTAAGGCCCGAGAGGTGACCAAAGCGCTGTTGCAAGAAATAATACCACGATTTGGAGTTCCAGCCACCATATCCTCAGGTAGGGGACCACACTTTATTTCAAAAACTGTGCAGCAAATAAGTCACCACCTGGGAATAGACTGGGAATTGCACACCCCATACCATCCTCAATCTAGTGGCCAGGTGGAAAAGATGAACCATTTGATAAACAACAGATTGTGAGATTAGGGCAAGAAGAAAATTTGCCCTGGCCCCAGGCTCTCCCATCGGCCTTTTTGCGCATTTGGACAAAACCAAGGGCAAAAGAGAAACTAAGCCCTTTTGAAATATTGTATGGAAGGCCGTATGCAGTTCAAGGGGGAACAGCACCCATTAAAGTAGGGGAAGAAACCCTACATGGATATATGGTGGCCCTAAATAAACAACTTAGAGAAATTGAGAAATATGTGGCTGGAACTCAAAACAGACAACTAGATGGGCCAGTACATGATGTACAACCTGGAGATTATGTGTATGTTAAGTCTTTTGCAGAAAAAACCTTAGAACCACAGTGGGAAGGACCATTCCAGGTGCTCCTCACTACCTTCACTGCAATCGAGATCAAAGAACAGAAGGCCTGGATCCATCACTCCCAAGTGAAGAAAGCCCCAGAAGGAATTTAGAAGGTCACACCAGGCGATAACAAACTGAAGCTGAAGCTCCCTCGGAACAACAAATAAATAGACTAATAGTTATTAGAATTAGAAGATGCTACAAGTGGCAGCTTTAGCATCACTGTCAAAGGCGTATGGCTTGGTCTTGAGAGACACTAGCTGTACAGCTTGGATAGATGAGGAAGACTCTGTATACTGAGTAAAAGAATTTACTCATTCCAAAGAAGAAGTGGGAAATGAGACGCTAATTTTGAGGAACTAAGGATTTTTAGGAAAGTTAAGATAATAAGTTGCTGAAATAGCTGAAGTAGATAGGCAAGCTTTGTTCACAGTTAACAGAAGCCAGATCTTAGATAAGCCATCCCAGATTCAGTAACTCATTGCTTGTCAGCTTTATGTTTATGTAGTTGTGCTTGTAACGAAAACCAAAATGTGGTAAATAGGACATAAGATAGCTGCAGACTTCCCACGTAAAGAACCCATTGAACACAGGAAACTATAAGTTCTACCAAGGATTCATTTGTCACAAATGCATTGAAAAGGTAGAAAGGTCAGGACGAGGAAAACTCATCTTAATTCCTCATTTTGAGTGACCCCTCCCCAGAATAGACCCCCGACTCATTTTAGGAAACAAACTACACATCCTTAATAGCCTTTTTTGCCAATTAGCATACGAAGCGGGGAATGGGAGGTGACAGGGGTATGAATATGTATTTGTATTTTGGGTATTCAACACTTCTGTAAATAAAAGGCTTTGTAATTCCCTGTGAATTTCGAAGTGCGTATTAGGGAACTATCCCGCCCGTGCTGCCCGGCCGTAATAAACATACACTTTCTAACTTTAAACTGTTAGAGAGTTTTTGTCCGTCACAGCTGGGTATCAATACTAGATCAATACCCATATTTCTTTAGTAAGTCAAAGACCAGGTTAAAAACCATTTCAGGAAACTGAAGGTGCACAAGTCCAGTGGACCTGATGAGATACATCTACCGTTCCAGAAGGAACTGGCAAAGGAAGGGGCTAAGCCACTATCCATCATATTTAAGAAGTCATGGCAGTCCAGTGAAGTTCCTACTGAGTGGAAAATGGGAAACATAACCCCCATTTTCAAAAAGAGAAATAAGGAAGATCCAGGAAGTACAGGCCAGTCAGACTCAGCACCTGAGAAGATCATGGAGCAGATATTCCTGAAAACTATGCTAAGGCACATGGGAAATAAGGAGGGGATTGGTGAACAACCAACATGGCTTCACTAAGGGCACATCATGCTTGACAAATTTGGTGGTCTTCTATAATGGGCTGTGCTGGCTTGAAAAACAAAACCAATGAGAGACTCTAAGTCAGAAAAAACCAATTTAATAGGAGGGAAAAAAAAAAAGGTGCAATAAAATAAAATAAAATAAAATAAATGCAATACTACAAAAGATCACAGACAGAGTCAGAATACAACCTGATACCCTGTGGTGGTAACAGTCCAGATGAAGTGGTCTTGTTGAAGCAGTGTCCCCGCAGAAAGGTCTGGTAGCTCTTGTCCTCTGGGAGTCCAGTGGGTAAGGCTGCCTGTGCTGTCCCAAATCCCAGATTATATCCAGGTGGGAATGCTTGGGTCCTCCCCCTGGGCAGAGCATTCACAATGGGATGATATCATTCTATGAGTCATGCAATGGGTCCTTGATTGCCCATTAAACAGAGATAGCTCCCGGAGGGAATTACCTATGAGTCATGTGGCAAGGCAGTGATGGCCCATTAACAGAAGATAGTCTGGAGGAAGGGGGCAAGGGAAGCACTGCCCAACCTAGTTTCAACAGCTCATGTAGATGGTGATAGAATATGTGCTTTGAGCACATTGTAACCTAGGACATAATCCACCCCTTATTCTCTTACCAGCTACATCATACCCAAATTAACACGCTTTCAGATAGATAGATAGATGATAGATAGATAGATAGATATACACATACTTATACATACACATATACATACATACAGAATGAAACCTTACACCCATTTCTCACTTAAAATTAGGTCTCCTTGTGGTACACAATGGGCTTACCCATCTTTCTGCATTACCCACCAAGTGGAACCAGGTCCTTGAGCAAAAACAATCCCATGGATGAGTCTGCCTTTGCCTGAGGTGGGATTAATCCAAACAGTTTTTCCTAAAATGCCTTTCATGTGTACCACAGGGACTTTATCTCCATCCACTGTGTGCAAGGGTTCAGACTGGGCAGGACCAGCTCGATTGATTGACCCTTGAGTGTGGACCATCCAGGTTGCCTTTGCTAAGTTCACTTCCCAATTTTTGAAGGCTCCCCCGCCAAGTGCCTTCAGGGTAGTCTTAAGTAGCCCATTGTACCATTCAACTTTCCCAGCAGCTGGTGCATGATAAGGGATGTGATATATCCATTCAATGCCATGTTCTCCAGCCCAGGTGTTTATAAGGCTGTTCTTGAAATGTGTCCCATTGTCGGACTCGATTCTTTCAGGTGTGCCATGTCTCCACAGGATCTGCTTTTCTAGGCCCAAGATGGTATTCCAGGCAGTAGCATGAGGCATAGGATAGGTCTCCAACCATCCAGTGGTGGCTTCCACCCTGGTCAGCACGTAGCCCTTGCCTTGGCGGGTTTGGGAAAGGGTGATGTAGTCAATTTGCCAGGCTTCCCCGTACCTGTACTTCAACCATCATCCACTGTACCACAGAAGCTTCACCTGCTTGGCCTGTTTGATTGCAGCGCAGGTCTCACAGTTGTGGATGACCTGTGAGATGTTGTCCATAGTAAGGTCCACACCTTGATCACGGGCCCATCGGTATGTTGCATCTCTCCCCTGATGACCAGATGCATCATGGGCCCAACGGGCTAGGAATACTTCTCCCTTGTGCTGCCAGTCTAGATCCACCTGTGATACTTTCACTTTGGCAGCTTTGTCCACCTGCTCATTGTTGTGATGCTCTTCATTAGTCCAACTCTTGGACACATGTGCGTCCACGTGTCGAACCTTCACGGCCAGCTTTTCTACTCGGGCGGCGATGTCCTGCCAAATCTCAGCAGCCCAGATGTGTTTCCCTCTGCGCTGCCAGTTGGCTTTTTTCCAGAGATTCAGCCATCCCCACAGAGCATTAGCTACCATCCATGAGTCGTAGAGATAGAGCCTCGGCCACTTCTCTTGTTCAGCAATATCCAAAGCCAGCTGCATGGCTTTAAGCTCTGCAACCTGGCTCGATCCACCTTGTCCCTCGTTAGCTTATGCGACTCGTTGTGTGGCGCTCCATACTGCAACTTTCCATTTCTGGTTAGTGCCTACAATTCGGCAGGAACCATCAGTGAGGAGGGCATATTGTCTTTCAGTCTCCGGTAGCTCGTTATACGGTGGGGCTTCCTCGGCACGTGTCACTTGTTCCTCCTCTTCTTCAGAAGATAATCCAAAAGTCTCACCTTTAGGCCAGTTTGTTATAATTTCCAGAATCCCAGGGCGATTTGGGTTTCTGATACAGGCGCGCTGTGTGATGAGGGCAATCCATTTGCTCCATGAGGTGTCAGTGGCGTGATGCATGGAAGGAACCTTTCCCTTGAACATCCACCCCAGCACCAGTAGTTGGGGTGCCAAAAGCAGCTGTGTTTCAGTGCCAGTTACTTCTGAGGTGGCTTGAACTCCTTCATAAGCAGCCAAAATTTCTTCCTCTGTGAGAGTGTAGTTGGCTTCGGACCCTCTGTAGCTTCGGCTCCAGAATCCCAGTGGTCGGCCCCGAGTCTCCCCAGGCACTTTCTGCCAAAGGCTCCTGTGATCATGGCACGCAAAGCAATCACATGGAGACAAAAGTTTTGCAGGGCAGATGTAGTGGTTTCATGTTCACTAAATTTTGGTCTTGGTACTTACTCTTTCTGTGGGAGAGAGACTAGGAGAAAAACAAAGCAGGCTCAACCTTAAAATTAACAAATAGTTTTATTAACATACACTAAAAGAATAGGAAAAAAAGAAAGTTGGAAAAAAACCCTAAACCGGAATGAAACTTCAAAACCACTCTCCTCTCCCCTTGCAAACTGTTCACTTTTTTACAAAACAACATAAAGAGACAAAACTTGTAATTTTCGGTCAGTTTTACTATCTGACAATAGTCTTTCATCAATTCATTAGGGGAAGAGTCTCTCTTAGAGTCATGGATCCCACTGACAACTTAGAAGAGTTCTCTTGTGGGTTTTAAACTGTCACAAAAACAACCGCCCGGAGAAACCTGCCTTTGTGACCCTCCCAGGAGCAGTTTCCCAAGCTGCTTATGGGTCATGGGTCTTAGACTTTTGCATACTGGGGTGTCACCTTTTAAAGATTAATAACTCCAAAAGCAAGGGATTCTTCACCTCAAGGCACAGAGATATCTTCTCACTTCTTCACTGGCACAGGGGGCTTCTCATCTTTACCTCTGTTCAAGCATCTTATAGGATTAATATTACTTAGTCCATCACAAACACCTTTGCTCAAATCCACACACAAATCTAAATAATCATCTCCCCAAATGCATATCTTTATTATGATTTAAAGGAATGATCTAGAGTTCATTTCCATGGCTCAGGTAAGAATAGAACAACCAACTCTTCAACCCTCTGTCCCAATAGTCTTTTCACTTTCGCTCTACTGACTTCATCTTGTTGTTCTTTATGTTCACTCTGTCCTTTCTTACTCTCTCAGAGAAGGGCCAAGCTCTGGAAGCTTTATGTTGCTAAGAAAGAGTTAAATCAGCTCAGAGTTTTTGTCTCTCTGTAGCTCGTGATGTCAGATGTTCAAGGCCACACTGGTGAGGGAGGAAGTACTCACAGAAACATCAGAGATCGGAGCACTCGGGCAGTCTGAAATCACAAAAAAACCAGGCAGGATCATAAATGCCTTCTCAGCCCACCCCTCCATGTAAATTGGGGTGGCTTTGGCCCAAATGGTGCCCATAGCTCTTATCAAGGGCCCAGCAGAGATCGCTCCTTGCTCTAGAGAAGTCTGAAAAAAGTAGCTGCTGCAAAACAGCAACCTCTCCTTCCCTACCCCCGCCAGGAGCCACCCAGGAGCCAATGGAATCTGGCCAGGCCTCAGGCCAGCTCCCAAAAGGGGGGAGCAGCAGGCCCAACTCGATGTTACCTGTATCTCTCTGGCTAAAGGAAAGAAGAAAAAGGACCCACCTACAGGAAATTCATGGGGTTTTATATGGTATTTCCCAAAGTCGCAGCTAGGAATTTTCAGTGGTTAGAACAGATGCCAATATTCCAACTAACTCTCTGATAGGTTCCTGTCTCTTCCAAAGCAATTCCCAGGTCCTGACCTGGAGAATTATTCTACATTCTTCTATACCTAAAAAAGCAAACTGTACTAACCCATGACAGCAGAGTTGCTCCTCAGAGAGAGAGAGCAGGGCCAAGAGCCCCCGCCTGTTTGTTTCTTACATTTTTATACATTTGTGAGTCTGGTTGTGGATTGGCTTCTGGGGTTACTACAAAGGTCAGGGAATGAAAAGCAAAAGGTTTGTTTATGTTACATGTGTGAGAAAAGGCAAAAACTGCTCCTAATATTGTACAGAAGCTAAAAAGACTGACTCCATCTTATGAACAATCAAAAGGCTTTAAAAAATTCAAAAAAACCAGGGTGACATCTCACCCTTTTAACTTTACAAAAAAGAAAAACTAACAAATTTACAAAAGGAATATATACAAATTCAATCACTGTCTGTGGAGGAATCATCAGAGTGATCACTCGAGGATTCATCCACTTGGTGACTTTCAAGTTGATCACGGCTTCCACCTCGCCTGTCGGCCGAATTCTGCCTTTGTGGTCGCAGGTCAGGACGGACACACTTTGAAGGTAGCCAGCGTGTCCCAGTATCTGTGGACACGCACACATACCCACGCCCCAAAGCGATAAGGTCATAGGGTCCTTCCCATTGCTTGGTGACTAAATTTCGGACCCAAACCTTCGCTCGAGGCTGATGTGCATCGTCCGAAGCCTGCAATGAGAGGTGATGGTTCAAAATGACAGGATTATTTGAGTTCTGCAGCACCGTAAGGTGATTGATGGTGTACAAAGCCTTTGCCAACCGACTGTGCGGGGTTTCACCCTGCATTCCCCGTTTTTGTTTTTGAAGAACATGCTTGAGTGTACCATGAGCGCATTCTACAATTGCCTGTCCCGTCAGAGAATGAGGGATGCCAAAGTTATGTGACACACCCCATGCCCTGAGGCAAAAATTTCCATTGATATCGCTGCGTGGGCTCGGCATTATTCATTGTTGGTACCGTGAAGGCAAATTTTGGTCTGTCATCGGGATGCAGAGGGATCGTAAAAAACAATCCTTTCAATCCACAATGAGGACCGGCCAGTCCGCGGGAAGCATGGTAGGCAATGGCATGCCCGCCTGCAATGTCCCCATGCCTTCCATCACGGCACTGATTTTTCGGAGGTCTTGTAGCAACCTCCATTTCCCAGACTTCTTTTTGATACAAAAGACAGGAGTGTTCCAGGGACTGGTAGATGGTTCCAGATGCCCCTGGTCCAACTGCTCCTGTACAAGTTCATGAAGGGTGACTAGCTTGTCATGAGGGAGGGGCCACTGGTTCTCCCAGATGGGTCTGTCCACCAGCCACTGTAAAGAAGACATGGGACACTCTGCGCCCTTCATCACAGTGGCCCCCATCAAAAATCCGTTCCCATTCGCACCCCCCACGTGGCCAAAACATCCCTCCCCCAAAGGTTCTGAGCAATCTCAGCAACATGAGGCCAAATTATGGCCGTCTGTCCCTCCAGGTTTGTGATGGCCACAGGATTCTGGCTCACGTAGCACTGCTTCATTCCTCCTACGCCCACGATCGACGTCTGTGGCAGGCTCAAAGGCCACTGTGGGGGCTGAGCAGCCAGGGAGAGAATGCTCACGTCGGCACCGGTATCTAGGAGGCCGCAAAGGTGAATCTCCGATGGTGTGGAACCAGCCATGGACACGGTACACAGCATCTCAGGACAGTCTTCGGTCAGGACAGCAGTCCAGCGCACTTGAGGTGGCCCAGTAGAGCCAAAGCCGCCATCACCTCACGACCGGTCCTTGGTCCTGGAAACAGAAGACTTAAAAGGAACAAGTTGAGCAATTCGTGTGCCTTTTGGGATAGTCAGAGGGCGGGTGGGTGTGGAGACCATTGCATGAATCTGCCCTGAAAAATCTGCATCCATCAGTCCCAGGTGCACCATGATACCCTGAATGGTGGCACTGGACCTCCCCATCAGGAAGGCGCTCATGCCATCACCCAAGGGACCAAAGGCATCCAGGAGAACCTTGTGTATTTTTTCCGAATCAATCACGACAGACTCGGCTGTGCAGACGTCAACACCTGCTGAACCGCGGGTGCTGGCTGCAAGCCTGCTGAGAAGATCTCCATTGGCTGGGGCTGAGGCAGAGACATTTGTGTCGGCACGGGCCACGCCTTCGCACTCCGCGTTGTGTTTCCCGAACTGACCAACGAATGACCATTCAGGTGCACTGTTGCCTTACACGCATTCGCAGCGTGATTCGGCCTTCCACATCGTGCACAATGAAACAAGACAGCCGTAGTCTTCTGTGCCTTTCTGCCCTGTTTTTTCCTGGCCCGAGCATCCCATTGCTGCTGGTGCATGCCCTGGGGAACAATCCAGGCGGGCTGCACAGCAGCAGCCACAGCTGGCTGCATGGCTGTAGGCACGGCTGGTTGGACTACCGTGGCCACTGTCGGTTGGACAACCGTAGCCACGTCTGGCTATACAGCTGTAGCTATGGCAACCATCTGTTGGCTGGAAGGGGTTACCCTTGCACAGGCCTCAACCATCTGCGACATGGATGGTTCCCCAGGAAGCACCTCAATTATCCTCTTGCAAACAGCATTGCAATTGCTTCGAGCAAGGAACTGAAGCATGAGCTTCCTTGCCGCAGGATCACTTACCTGCTTCTAAACCGCAGCGGTTAGCCATCCTGCAAAGCGCAGGAAGGGCTCATCAACTCCCTGGACGATCGTTACAAAGGACTCCTGTGGAGTAGCCAGCTGTATGGTCTGAACCAGGGCTGCCACACCTGTCTGCTGGCACTGCTCCTGGACCAAGGGCTCAAAACCAGCCTGCCCATTTGCCATGGTATAATTGCCTGTTCCCAGTAGCATATTGGTATTAATCATTCATCTAGGATCACCTGGACCCAGGGTCGCATTCCGTTCCACCGCTCTGACTGCCAGCTGAGTCCATTTATGCTCAAAGAAGTCATATTCAACTGGTGGGAAAAGGGCCCGAGCCAAGCTCCGAATGTCAAAGGGCATCAAAAGACTGGCATTAGAATAACAGAGGACTTGCATCACCTCGGCCGACCCCAGACCATACTTCCTGACTGCATCACGCAGCTCTGCCAAGCCAAGGGTTGATAGGTGTTATGAGTAGTATCCCGAAGAACAGGGAAGGCCTGAAGACCCCCAGATGAAGCAGCAGCACCTGCCATATCCTGCCCTGTGGGCCCCACAGGGTCAGAGGCAGGCACTCGGCTGGGGACCGGCAGAGTACCAGACACTGCAAGTCCAGGAACAGCATCAGCACCATCGCTCAGTCCTTCAACCTTAGCTTTCACATCCCCCCAGAATCGCCTGTGGTCTTTTGCGCGTACGGTCACCTGATGGGGGGAAGTGTCCACCAGGCTGTGGAGGAAGACCCAACAGGGCGGGGCCCTTTACTCTTGTCAAAGACCGGCCTCATTCTGGCTCTGTCCCCATTCGCACTGAACTTAAACCCCCCGGTGCCCACAGCTGCCGTAACACTCACAGGCTGAAGTGGAGGTAGGACCGGACCAGCCGCTGCTGCTGGGCCTGCCGCATCCGCAGCGGGGCTGGAGCCCGCCAGCAGCGCCCCAGCACCAGCCACCGGAGACCAGTCAAAGGGCTCTGCGGCAGGCGCACCTCCCGGCGCAGCTGGGAAGCCTGGGCTGCAGTCAGGCGGAGACGGCAGCAGCACCTCGGCCATCTCACAAGGCAGCCATAGTTCAGGCTCAGACAATACTTCTGGGTCTGATATAATGACCCCACCCCCCTCCAGCCCCCCATCCAGCTTCGAAACGGGGCAGGCAGCCCGCGAGGTCTGTGAGCTGGGGGGGGGTCGACCTCAACACAGCCCTCTCAAATAATTTCCACTGCACCAACAATCATGCAACCTCCTCATCATACTGTTTTGAGGGCCTCCATCAGACATTCCCTCAGGAGGAACCACACCACCTGACTGAGCACATCATCTGTCATGGGAAAGAACCCACGCTCTCTGCCCCACGCAAACAGACGCTGAAGCCCCTCCCGAGAGACCTGAGCGTGTCTCCGCTCCAAGAGGTCTCCCCAGAGCTCCAACACCAGAGTGTCTTGCATAGCAGGCACACAACAGGGAAACAAGGGAAGGAAAACCTCACCAGACTCTTCTAACACACGTCGAAGGGTCACCAATTGTGATCGCGGTACGCAAAGCAATCACATGGAGACAACACATTTGCAGGGCAGAGTTGTTCCTCAGAGAGAGAGCAGGGCCGAGAGCCCCCGCCTGTTTGTTTCTTACATTTTTATACTTTTGTGGGTCTGGTTGTGGATTGGCTTCTGGGGTTACTACCTTTCACCCCAGTGGCCAAACCAGCGTTCAGTTACAATTAGGCTAGAAATATGTAAACAAAGGACAGGGAATTAAAAACAAAGGGTTTGTTTATGTTACATGTGTGAGAAAAGCGAAAACTGCTCCTAATATTGTGCAGAAACTAAAGAAACTGACTCCATCTAATGAACAAGTAGAAGGCTTTAAAAAACTCAGTAAAAGCAGGGTGACATGTTCCATGACAGACCATGGCTCCTGGCTGCAGAGTAGAGCACATTCTTCACCTTTGGTCTTGTCCTGACTGAGCCAAGGGCTACCGCATGAGCGATCTCCTGCTTGATCTGGGCAAAGGCTTGTTGCTGTTCAGGGCCACAGTGGAAATCCTTCTTCCTGCGGGTGACCAGGTAGAGAGGGCTCACAATGTGGCTGTACTTGGGAATGTGCATTCTCCAAAAGCTTATGGCACGTAGGAAAGCTTGTGTCTCCTTCTTGTTGGTAGGTGGAGACATTGCAGTGATCTTGTTGATTACCTCTGTGGGGATCTGGCGACGTCCATCTTGCCACTTTACTCCCAGAAACTGGATTTCTTGAGCTGGTCCCTTAACTTTACTTTGCTTAATGGCAAAACCAGCTTTCAGCAGAATCTGGATAATCTTCTCTCCTTTCTCGAAGACTTCCCCTGTTGTGTTCCCCCATACAATGATGTCATCAATGTACTGTAGATGTTCCGGAGCCTCACCCTTTTCCAGTGCAGTCTGGATCAGTCCATGGCAGATGGTGGGACTGTGCTTCCACCACTGGGGCAATCGGTTCCAGGTGTACTGCACGCCCTTCCAGGTGAAGGCAAACTGGGCCCTGCACTCTGTTGCCAAAGGAATGGAGAACAAGGCATTGGCAATATCAGTGGTCGCATACCACTTTGCTGCCTTGGACTCCAGCTAGTACTGAAGCTCCAACATGTCTGGCACAGCAGCGCTTAGTGGTGGCATGACTTCATTCAGACCACAGAAATCTACCGTCAGTCTCCATTCTCCACTGGACTTACGCACTGGCCATATAGTGAGACAGAGAATTGTTCCTTAAAAGCACCAGTGTGTTACATATTAGTTTCAAAATCCCCCAGCAAATCAATCTTCTCTCTCTGGCCCCAGTGAGTCTCCTAAATTCCTTCTTTGGGGCTCTGGTCACTTATCCTCACCTGCTACTGTTTATCCTCTCATTCTTCCAGACTCAAAACCGGGAAGCATGATATCAAACTTTGGAAGATGGCCAAAAGAACAAAAGAGCATGCGCAAGGAGACGAGGTGAAAAGTTCAACTCAGAGGATGACTATGTGCTTCATCCCCAAAGACCCCCGACGACCACCAGAGTGATCAATAAGGAGCAGTGCGCAGCCGCAAATAGGCATGGAACATACCACATCCCAGGACAGTGACCCCAGTTGCCTGGCTTCACTTCCATCCAAAATGGTGTCATTGGCTGCAGCGTCCCAGATGCGGAAGAGCCAGGTCAGGATGGACGCGTTTGTCTGGTGGGTGAATTCCCTCCGCAGGTCACGTAGTTCACCCAGAGATAGAGAGCGAGTGCTGATTTCTGGCTCCGTCTCTTCTGCTGGGTGCAAAGGTCCTGCCACATCCTCGTCAGTCACTATGCGGACTGATTTGCTCTTTGATTTCTTCTTCTAAACAGGGGCAACTGCTACTGGTTTAGGCTGTTCTGCTTCAGTGACTGTGTGGAGATGCTGACGGCACCTTCAGTTCCTTTCTCCTCTGTGACAGTCTGCGTAGATGCGGTTCCTGTTTCCTCTGTGACAGTCTGTGTAGACACAGACACTGTTGCTTTGCATTTCATTTTTCCCTCTTCCTCAAGAAGACGCTGCACCACACAATGTAGTGTTTGATTTCTAGGCATGGTGCAGGCCATGCAGAGAAGACAAAGCAACAATATTATGCTGTCCTTGGCACCCAGAGAGAACTCAATATTTTTGAAAACTGCTGTGCCAGGCCTGAAAGGCAGGAAAAAATCTTTCTTTACCCCTCTCTACAGGGGCTGGGTGTGATTGTTGAGGCCTCAGACGTAGCATCCTAGAGCGGGACAAGCAAACTAAATTGAGTATATATTTCAAATTACGTTCATTGCCTCTGAGGTTATCATACAATAGACATAATAGACCAGTAAAGCAATTTTGGTACCATACTCTGGTCTAAACATGAGCATTAAGACCGGCAGATATTTCCTCATGTGCAGGAAAATGTAGACAGCTAGGTATAGGACATATGTAAACATGTTGAGCATTGTAGCGAACAGGTGGGTTTTTTTTCCTCAATACAGAACTGTAATTCTGACTTTTCTCAGTACCTCGTGCCCCACATTGGGTACCAAAAATATGTGCTGGCTTGAAAGCAAAACCAGGAAGAGACTCCAAGTCAGAAAAAACAATTTAATAGGAGGGAAAAAAAAGGTAAAATAAAATAAAAGCAATAGTACAAAAGATCACTGACAGAGTCAGAATACAACCTGATACCCTGTGGTGGTGGTGGTGGTAACAGTCCAGATGAAGTGGTCTTGTGAAGGTGATTTTTGAAAAGAAAGAAAAACAAAACGAAAACAAAAACACGGGGAACAGCCAGAGTCAAACATCTTCTTCACAGAAGTAGTGGTGAATGCTCCATTTATTGAGGGTACACAGGGTTCTTTTATAAATATATCATTCTTGTGCACAAGCTGTTCACATGGCATTTTACTACTCGCTATTGGCTAGTGTTATCTGCATAAGCATTCCTTTGCAGTTCCCTGTTTACACTTTGTTGAGGGAAAAGCTGGTTCTCAGGCTCAGTGTCCTGGTTCTCAGGCTCAACGTCCTTGACAGTGCTAAAACAACAGAACTTTGCCAGCACTGTCAGGCCTCTCTGTGTCTGTCTCCAAAAATCCTGCTAGAGTCTTGTTGAAGCAGAGATCCCGTAGAAAGGTCTGGTAGCTCTTGTCCTCTGGGAACCCAGTGGGTAAGGCTGCCTGTGCTGTCCCAAATCATATCCAGGTGGGAATGCTTGGCTCCTCCCCCTGGGCAGAGCATCTCACAATGGGCTGATATCATTTTATGAGTCTTGTCCTTGATTGCCTGTTAAACAGAGATAGCTCCCGGAGGGAGTTATCTATGAGTCATGCAGGAGGGCATTGATGGGCCATTAACAGAAGATAGTCTGGAGGGAGGGGGCAAGGGAAACACTGCACAACCTAGTTTCAACATTTCATGTAGATGGTGATAGAATACATACTTTGGGCACATCTTACATTGTTACCTAGGACACACGCTCACTCCAAATATCCCCCCATTTCTCCTTCTTCCCCCACTTTATATACTGAGCATGATGTCATATGGTCTGGAATATCCCTTTGGTCAGTTGGGGTGACTTGTCCTGGATGTGTCTTCTCCCAAGCTCCCATGCACCTCTAGCCCCTTCCCCAGTGTGGCAGTGTGAAAAGCAGAAAAGGCCTCAGCTTTGTGCAAGCCCTTCTCAGCAATAACAAAAACATCTCTATATTATCAACCCTGTGTTCAGCACAAATCCAAAACACAGCCCCATATCAGCCACTGGGAAGAAAATGAACTCTACCCTGGCCAAAACCAGCACAGTTGCTGACAGGAGTTAAACCATGGCAGTCCTTTTTGGTGCTCAACTAGGAGCCCAAAGGGTTGAGATAGCAATCGATCTGACCAGAGTGTGTTAAAACAAATTTGTTGTAAGCATTCATTGTTTTGGTTTAATAGTTGTTGGTCACAATGCTGATTTATTTGGTCTTAGAGTTGTCTCACTTGTTCTCAGGGTTGTGTTATGTAATACCTTACTTGCTGCATGCACTCCCTGTGCTGATGTTTATCCTCTGTAGCAGGGCATCTTATCCCCCATAAAATCTTTTCTATTGTTTGTTAACCATTCAAATAAACTGGACAAGCTGTCTTGTAATGAGTTATTTTGGCACCATAGTGTGCTGGTTTCGCATTGACTGACATTCAGTGAGCAGGGAAGAAGCCACCCATGGAAATGATTTTTTTAAGAGAAGCTGCTATGAGTCTCCTCTGTGCCTGATAAAACCAGTGACTAGTTTTCAATATTGGCACCTTGTTAAACCACTAGAAAGCTGAACATGCCACTGTGAACACACATGTTAAAAACTAACAAACCCTGGGAAAAGCCTCTTCTTCTTCTGGCCTAGAAACAGGCAACAGGCCGGCCCGGCCCCCTCCGTGCGGCTGGGCCAGGCTGGGTGGGCCTTGCCGAGGAGCCGGACCCCTTCCCAGGGAGCATGCCAGGCCCCATCCTGGCCAGGCCAGGCCCCAGCAGCTGCTGGGCAGGGGAAGGAGAGACCATCAGCCCTGTGGCGTGCTGCTGCTGAGATCCTAGCCCCTTCCCCCCCCCCCAGAACGGCCTCCAAAGAATCGTCCACCCTAAACAGTTCTGGCCGCCACCACTGAGTCATCTTGCTGAGGGGCTGTCCCAGCACCAGGAGAGATCATGCAGCTGAGACCAGGGGCAGCTCTGCAGCCCATGCAGAGGGCGGCCCCACACCTGGAATTGTACACAGCAGGGGCTGGAGACCAGCCATATGGCCAGAGTGGCCGCCATCATTCTGGCCCAGCCCCCAGCATGGCCTAAATCTATCACCATGACTGCTTCGGCCACCGCCCAGCAGAAAACATCATGACCTCTGCAGGCCCCGGGTAAAATATTAACTCTTTCATAGCACAGATGAATCTTGCAAAGCAGTGATCTTCTCTCGAGTGAGAAAAAAGGACAGAGTGAAGACATGTAGAGAAACAACATGAAGACACCAAGGTCAGTAAAGAAGGAGTCAAGTCCAAGATGAGAGGAGAACAAGGAGATGCCTTAGTCTTAGGCTGAAATTCTTTTATAAGACCATTGTGATGGACTGTGATATACTAGAATGTTGCCCTAAGATTTTTAGCCTTCTGATTGTTTGCATTTTTGTAGTGGAGTCCATCACGGACTGTGACATAAACAAAGTGATTGTTTTCGCATTCCTCCTTGGAGGAGGGACAATTGATGGACTTCTAGCTTGACCAGTGGGGTCGGAGAGGTGGAAACCTCATTTTCCAGTCCCTGGTCATTGTTCAGAATCTATATAATCGAGGTCAGAGAAATAAACTTCCTTTTGCCGTGACTACAGACTGTGAGGTTGTTCTTTTGGTGTCCTCTAGCGACAACTAGAATATCCCTTTAATTCATGGAAACAGTATGGGGAGGTGGAGCGTTCAAATTGCAGACATGAGCAAAGGCATTCATGCTGAAGCAAGTAAATGTTGAAGTAGCTGTGATCTTATGAGAAGCTTGAACAGAGAGAGAGATGAGAGTGAAGACCCTTTGCTCCCAGGGAAAGAAGAAGACCTCTGTTCCTAGAGATGAAGATGATCTCAGAGCTAGATGAAGAGAACCTTTGCTTTTGAACAGCTCATCCTTAAAATAGGACCCCATAAGTTGGACATGGCCCATGAACACAGCTGTGGGAAGGCTGCATGAGATGGGAAGGACTTCATGATTGCAGATATCTGGGCTGTTGTTGTGTATTATTTGGGTTTATACTGTATTCCATTTTTATATTGGGTTTTGTAATGGTTTCTTCTGTACCACCCTGTTCCCCTGGAAAATCTATCATCCCGAGGTTTGTCCCTGCCTCTTTTCCCCACCCATTCTCCCACACTGGAATGTAATCCAACTCTGTTCCACCTTATCCCTGATTGGGTAGTAGCTTGTCCCCTCCTTTAGCCCCTTCCCCTGGATATAAGCCAGAAAAAGCATGTGGAATCCCTTTTAGCTGGGGGACAGGGACCAGGCTCCTAACCCGGGCGGGGGCAGGACCACAGGAGAAAGACCGAATAAAGCCCTGATTTCCCCCAGATCAAGTGCAGACCTTCCTTTGCCATCGACGGAGACCTGATCTCTCTAAAGGAAAAGGTTCACAGCTACTCCTGGGATTTTTGAGGCCCTGAGGAAAAAATCCTTCCAACTGTGGTTTGTCTCTCAAGCTAGCCAGGGCTCTGAGAGAGAGACTAGCCAAACTGGGCAGCTGCTATTCGTGGAAAATTGAAGCCATGAGAGAATTGTTTTCTTGTGGAGAAGTCTCCATGACATGGCAAAAGAGACTCCTCTCCCTAAGTGAACTAATGAAAGACTATTTTAGAGGTGGCAAACTGACCTAAGTCCCAGGTTTTGTCTCTGTTGTCAGTGGGAAAGAAAAGCATGTTGTGGGCTGAGAAGTGTTCTGAAGGTTTTATTCTGACTTATTTTTTTTTCTTTTCTTTTAGTTCTGTTAATAAAGTGTTATTTATACCCTTTAAAGTTTTGAGCATGCTCTGCTCTTCTCCTAATCCTATCTCACAGCAAAAAGGAGTAATTCTAGGGGGTGCATTGGCATTTAGCCAACATTAGACTCACCACATTAAATTGGTGCATTGGCCAGGAAATTTCAAATTAGTCAACCAAAACCACTGCACATGGGTTTAACATCCGTCTGGAATCTCCCAAATGCCAAGAAACATCTTACTTTAAAAGTGAGATTTGACAAGATAAGCTGAATTTATGACTGACAGCCATTCACTTCACAACTATAAAAGCCACAACTTCCACAAGACAGAAATATTCTACATATTTTCCTGGAAATGTGTGGAGTTTCCCCTGTGAGTGGGGATGCCTATTTCACTGTTACTTCCTGTAGCAGCGTGGGATTAGATGGTGGTGCCGCTACCTATTTCCCAATAAGCATCTCCTGTGGAAAGGCCGCTTGGGTAGGATTCAGGCAAAGCAGTCAGGTTCACACATCACACGCACCACAGCTAGCTCAGCAAAGAGAGGCAAGAAAGGCCTTTTGTATAAGTTCCAGTGAAGGTTTATTCCAACACACCGAAGGGATCAGGGACAAAAGATCTGGCACTGTGCTGTGCACAGTCCTAAATAGAGGTCAGGAACCAATGGTCTGAGGGCACATGAGCGCTACAAAGGGCAGTACAAAGGTCAGTAACCTATAGAGAGGATGAGGGATGAACAATTAGGGTGAGCTGGGCCAACTGCCCAGCAGGGGAAACAATCTAAGGTAGATTGGCAATAGTGCTCCAGAGCACCATGGGGAAAATCTTTTCTTTCAGCCTAGGTGGAGATTCTATGGTGTATTCTTCCAGGGCAGGGCCCTGGGAATTCCCCTGAGGGGTTCAAAGAATTCCACAACTCCTCTGTTTTTTCTTACTATGTAGACTTCCCCAATTGATTTCTGCAGACACTTAACTAAACAGGAAATCTTAAGTAAAATGATAAAAACAATCATTGCAACACAAAAAATTCCTTTGTCTGAAAAGTTCATTGATCCAGTCTGAGTTCTCAACCTTTAATTCCTTCACTTGCTCCCTCAGCTTCTGGATGTTTGTGTGGATAGATTCTGAGTGCGAAGAAAGATTGAAGCAGTACATCCCTTCAAAGTCCTGGCACCCATGTCCATGGGCAAGCAGCAAAAAGTCTATTGCTGCACGATTTTGCAATGTTGCGTGCCTGGTAGTCTCAGTGTCACTAAGCAGGTCACTGAGTGCCATGGAGGTAGCGTTTGCCTGCTTACTAAGCCAACACTCCAAGTGAGAAAGCTCACTGAGAGCCTTAGTTGTGGCCACCCAAGGTAAAAATACTGAGACCGCGACTCTCTTTCCTTTATTCCAATTATAAACTTGGCTATCGCAATTTACATCAAATTCAGCATATGATCTCTTTTGGCGTACCAATTTTCCCTTTTGTTTCAAATTTTTAAGTAATGTTATGTTTGGGGTGAGGGTAGTAAGCTGGCCCAAGGCTACAGGGACCCCCTTGAAGGCATGAGGGGATCCCAGCCCATACTCGGTCTCCACAGATAAGAAACACTCCCTGAGCAGCACTTTAGGATGGAGTGAGGAGGAAGAAAGTGTAGGACTGGTGTAATTGCACCAATTTAGGGGGAGTATAATTTTTGTTAAATGGGGTTACATCTTTCCTATGGGTAGACCTAATAAGTTCAAGGTGGGTCAAGAGTTGGTTGGGAAGTTGATATTGAAATTGAACATAGTAATGAGCTTTGGAGGACCCCAACAGCTCTTATTCTTGGGATTCCTCCCATGCTTGCGGTAGAGTATTGGTTCACTCGTCCCAAGTGTCTACTAGATTGGGTTTATCTGCATATAGATATTCATTTGCTGCTACGGGAACCTCTACCAGGCGCGTCAACAGTGGGTTGTCCACGCTGACCATGGACAGGCATAGATTGTCTTGTTGTAAAGTCTTGGTTATTGTGACCCAGATGTTCTGGTTGGGCTGAGGGACAATCCATGCACCAGCAGACGGAAAGGTGAGGAGCATCCAAAATCCCATCTGGAGTAGTCAGGGATTCCCTGCCGCTGGAGACATGGCAGGATACTTGGGTATGATGAGTTGATCTGTGAGTTGGAAAAAGTGAATTTTTAGACTTATATAACTTTAACAGCCCCTCATATCTTCCCATCCTATCCCCTCAGTTTATACTGACTAGAAAGGGTGTGGGAAACCAAGAGGGGATAACAGTGCAACAACTAAAGAGAGGTAGCAGTAAGACTAACTAAAGAGGGGTAACAGTGCAAAACAATGAGCGAATGAAATTCAACAGTCTTATAATCTTCTGAAGTAGTGGAGGGTCATCTTTTCTGATGAACATCTGTGTTTATACTCCTTTTCCTTCCTCTCCTCCACGCCACTCAAGCTTGATCTCTTTTCTGTCTCTGAGGTTCAGGAGAAGTGTCTCTGAATGATGCATTTGGCGGTTTGATGTATGGCTTGATACTCCTGCCTGGAATCCACCTTGGGCCACATCCTGTAGCACAGGAGGTTTCTTGTTGGGGAGGATGAAGCCAGAAAGCCCTATAAATATGATTGCTTAGATTCTGAGAATGTGAAACCTGTAAGTGAGATAGAATTGAAAGTAAGTTTTGATGTTTGAGATGTCCTAGCTACTGGATGTCTGGGAAAAGAGTTATGTGACCAGCTAAAGGTTACCTGCAACCAGACCCAAAGGTCAAATGGAATGTTCTGTCTCACCCCAATGTATGGTTCATCCCACACATGTAACCCTCCCCTGAAGTATCAAGTATCTGTAACCCCATTGGCGCAAGTCCTGTTCCAGCCCACCTTGAGACCCCTTATCAGGGGGCTTCAAGGGTGGGCCGCTCTCTTGGCCCTCTTCCTCTTTGCTCTCTGCTCTTGGAATTTCCTCTCCCTATCTCTCTCTTCCCCCACCTTCCTAGGCCTTGCCACGAGCTGCAGCCTGGCGGCTCCGAGCAAGGCCCCATATCCCCTACAATAAACCTCATCTTCTAAAACCCAACTTCAGAGATCTCTCGTCTACATTCATCCACACCGTCCTGGAGTCCACAGCAGCAGCAGTGAAGCAATTTCTACAGTTTCTCTGAGAGCTGAGCTCTGCTCATGTTGGAGAAATGCCTGACAATGGGAGGGTTTGGCTCCATAAATGAATTATTAAGAAAATTGATGACATAAAGAGCCTTACATTATATCTCTACATTTGGTAGTTGTCCTAGGGTAACTTTATGATGCCTGTATCCCCAATCGTCTGTTCTGTTTGTGCTGTACATTGAGTCCTGTGCCTTTAAGACTGGTTCTAAGAGCAAGGAGAACCGCGGAGTTTGTTTTGAGAAAACTGCCCGACTCCTCCACATTCTTCTGCAGACAGCGTGTTCGGCGGAGGCTTGGAGAGACGGCAGGACAGAGATCTTTTTTTTGCTTTTAGTTAGTTTCAGCTAGCTAGGGCAGAGAAGTTCCCTGGACTGTTTTTTTCCTTTTTCTTGGAACTGTTTAAACCTGCTCTGGACTGAAAACCCAGGGGAGCACTGGGGGCTGCACCTGCGGCCCACCGGGGCCTGGAGCTCGGCATTTTCCAGCAGCGCCGGAGGGACTGGGACTGAGGAGAGGCACTGAGAGAGAGAGCCGAGCTACACCCACGGCAAGGACTTTCTCAATTCGCCATCTCACTTCAGAAGGAGAGGTTTTATTGTTTCATACTGTTCATTCTTTATACTTGTATGCACTTCATTTGTTTAGTAAAATAGTTTTTTCCACTTTTCTCCAAAGAGGGTTTTGGGTTTTTTTTCCGGACTGGTTGGAGGGAGGGGCCACGTGGGTTTGCTTCCTTGGAGGGATCCTATACAGGGGTTTTCTCCCAAATTTGTCCCAAACCAGGACAGTAGTGTTTCAACTGCCCCACGCTGCTGATCAAGGACTCTCTTGAGAGTGCTGTGAGTCCTTTCTACAATGGATTGCCCCATTGAGGAGTGGGGTATACCAGTGTTTTGTTTCACCCCCCCAACTGACCTAGGAATTGTCTGAGAATTTTGGAGGCGTAAGCAGGACCATTATCTGTTTTGATGGTTTGGGGAATGCCCAGGGTGGAAAACGCTAGGAGAAAGTGTTGGATGATATCTTTCTTTTCTCCTGAATGGGCTGATGCAAATATAGCCCCAGAGAACATATCTATGGACACATGAATGTATTTTTGTCTCCCAAAGGGCGCATAGTTGTCAGCCTAGTTTTTCTGAGGTTTTTAAAAGCCTTCTACTTGTTCATAAGATGGAGTCAGTTTCTTTAGTTTCTGCACAATATTAGGAGCAGTTTTCGCTTTTCTCACACGTGGGAAACATAAACAAACCTTTTGTTTTTCATTCCCTGTCCTTTGTTTACATATTTCTAGCCTAATTGTAACTGACCTCTGGTCTGGCCACTGGGGTGAAAGATAGTAACCCCAGAAGCCAATCCACAACCAGACTCACAAATGTATAAAAATGTAAGAAACAAACAGGCCGGGGCTCTCGGCCCTGCTCTCTCTCTGAGGAGCAATTCTGCCCTGAAAATCTCTTGTCTCCGTGTGATTGCTTTGCGTGCCACGATCACACATAGTGTGTGATATCTGTCTGCCACAATTATAAACTTTCAAGGCCTTGAGGGTTAATGCCGGCCCCCATGGAGGGTAACGCAAAATCTTGGCAATTGCAGCAGAAGCCCACAATTGCTCTTGCCTGTTCTCTTGTGATTTTAAATATGCGGACAAGAGCTGGCACATTTTGGTGAAAAAACTGATGGCTCAATCTAGTTTGATTAACAATGTCTGGTAGGGTAGTTTGCACTGCCATGGCTAAAATATCAGCTTTCCAGTTGCCTTCTGTAATGGGTCCTGGGAGGCCAGTGTGTGATCTCACATGCACATAATGTGATATGGATGCTCTTGGTTGGAGAGGAGGTGTGGTGGTGTGAGAGTTGTTTTATTAAGTTATTAAGTTATTTTTGTAAGATTTTTGAGTTATTTTTATAATGGTTGAGGCCACTGTATACCCCTGTGTTCTGTATTGGTTTTCCCCTTATGAGTTAGGTTATTTAGTCCACTGTATAACCAGACGTTTTCTGTCATTCATTCCTTCCCTGCACCTGTCGCTGTCAATCCCCTCTCTCTCGTCGTGGTCGCCCTGTCTGTCACTTCAAGACCCTTCCCTGGATTCTGGAAAGATCCAGGAGAGGTGTCGAGTGATAGGCTGGTGCCCGGGGAATCCCCTCCTACCCTCCTGTGATTTGTTAATGGTTCAAAGGTTGACACCCCTGTTACCACCCCCGTGTTCCCTGATTGGCTGACCCGTTGTCAGCCCTCCCCCATTTATAAGTGGCTGTCAAGCTTTGATCTGGGCTCTTCTGGGCAGCAGGTAGTGGGGTGCAGAGCTCCATGCTCCCCCCCTTCAATAAACCGTCGTTAATGCCCTGCTCAGAGGAGTCTGCCTTTCATTCAGCTGCTGCGGTTGCTTGCTACATCTACGTGCCCGTCGCTGGTGGTGGGATCCAAGTTCCCACAGGGAGGAGGCGGCTCGCTCTGCCTGCCACCCCAACCTTACCACGTTGCCGCAGTGAGACACCCTGAGCTAGCCTGTGGCTGCGCTGGTCAGCGCGATTCGGACACTGCGACAGCGGTCTGGTGCCCATCGCGGGGCCCCCGCCCTCCGGCCACGAGGCGGACCCCGCGGCATGGATTTAGGCTGTGTCGGACAGCCGAAGAAATCCTTGGACGCCATGCTACCCCTGGCTGCAGCGGCTCTTAGAGATCACGCTCCCAGGGGAGAAGAGGACAGCCCGGAGCACCCACCGGGTCCACTTCAGGCAGCTGATCCCAAAACCCCAGGTTTCGTCTCGATCCAGGAGGGGGTAAGTTGCTCTTCGTGAGGGCACTTACTTTTTGGGAAGGGTGCTTCGGGAAGAAGACCCTATTTCGGAAAGGGATCCTCCAGGAGCGGGGGGGATCCCAAGCCATGCGGCTTGGGGGAGGGGCGGTTTGCCCCATTCCCCTGCGGAAACCCTCCTCGGAACTCTTTTTAGTTTCTCTTTCGTTTTTTTAAATTTTAAGTTAAAAGCAGTAGTCGGGCGGGCGGCAATCCCGAGTTTTAGGACACTGCATTTTAATTTCATCGCGGCTCCCCGGGACTGGTTTTGTGAAGGAGTTACCCGGTTTTAGGAGGTTTATTCCGCTTTTGTCTTTTGTTAAAATTTGATTTTGCCTGGGTGTTAGTGGGTGAGCGGCAGAATTGTGGGAGAGATGGGTGGTAACCTCTCAGCCGCTCAGAAAGGATTGTATTATAGTTTTAATTCTGTTGTTGAACTCACCCAGTTAAAAATTTCAAAGGGCGAGCTCAAAAGGTTCGTCAGGTGGGTGTTCCTGCACTTCCCTCAGACGTCCCCGGAGCAAATTTACAGCACCAAATTTTGGCAGGCTGTGATTAATAAAATTAATAATTTGGCTCTCTTAGGGGACAAACAAGCCTCCAAATTTCTTAATTTGGCTTCGCAGCTTTCAGCTGCTGTTACAAAAATGAATAAGAAAGTGCAGAAACAGCCGGACCCAAGACGAACTGCCCCCTGTTCTCCTTGTCCCCCTGCCCTTTCTCCTCGTCCCCAAAAGGGAGTCCTTAAGGGAGCAGCAGGAGTTCAGCCTGCTGGCTCAGGCCACCTTAGGACCCCCCAATCCCCCCGCCCGGGCAGTCCTAGCCAGACTGCTCGGGGCTTCTCGGGCAGCCCTGGCCGGGCTGCTCGAGAATTCCACCCTTCCCCATTTTCCCCAGTTAACAGACCCCGAGTTCGATTTAGTTTAGCTGAGGATTCCACACCACAAAATGGCTCCCCTACCCCATATCCCCAAGATGGAGGAGACCGCATGGCACAGTTCTCCCCATCCCCCTATCCTCCTTCCTTCAATCCCTTTCTTCCCACCCTTGATCAGCCCAACCCCTTCCTTTCCTCAACCCCACCCCTTCCGAAAAAGACTCTGCCCATGTCTCCTCCCTCTTCAAGAACTCCACCCTCAGCTCCTCCCAGTTACTCCTCCCACGGGAACGCCCACATGACATCATCGTGTTCCCAAACCATGCCCCTGGCCAAAAGACCTGCCTCCTGGGCTCCCGGTTCCCACGCTCCCCCTTCTGGTTCCCACGCTCCCCCTTCTGGTTCCCACGGTCTGGGCCCAGAGGGGGAGGGGCCAGGGCCTGAGCCTGCAGAAATGCATCAGCCTTCCCCTGTTCCCTCAGTGTCCCCAGTTGTCTACAAGGGCTCCCGAGGAGGGCACAATGTTCGAGCAGTCCACCACCCATTTTCTCAGGCCACCATCAGAGACCTCTGCAAGGCACATCGGGATTATGGGCGGGACAGCCCCTATTTTAGGGGCCTGCTCCGTTCTGATCTCAAAGCCGCTGTTGTCATCCCAGCTGACCTTAGGCAGCTGTTCTCCTGCCTCATGGACTCCACTGAGTTCAAGCTATGGGAGGCAGCATGGAGACAGCTGCTTAGGGAGGCCTTGCCGAGTCTCCTCACAGATCCAGAGACTGCAATTGATGAAAATGGGAATGCCCTCACCCTGGAACACCTCATGGGTGAGGGAAGGTGGATGGATCCGACAGACCAGGTGTCGGGCATCCCAATCAAAGCCCTCCAGACCATTAGGGAGCATGCGGTCACAGCCTTTTTCAGTATGATGCCAGATGGCCCGGTCATTCCATATTATAAGATCGTGCAGGGGACCAAAGAGGCTTTTACTAAGTTTGTGGAGCGGCTCACCCGAGCAATTGAAGTACAGGTTGCTGAAGTGGCGGTAAGGGAGGGGATCCTTAGGGAGATGGTTTTCGCCAACGCTAATGGCTTGTGCAGGAATGCAATTCTTAGTCTCCCCTTGGACCCTCCTCTGACCCTTCAAGACATGCTTCGGGTGTGCCAACTCAAGGTCCCCTACATGCAGGGTAATGACCGGGACGCTAAATCAACAACACCAAGAGTAGCTGCAATATCTGGCACCCAGCAAGAACATATTCGCAAGCCGTATGCTCCCCAAAGAAACAAGTGCATCATCTGTCGGGAGTCGGGACACTGGGCCAATAATTGCCCACTGAGGGACGACATCGAACTCTTGAAAAAGAAAAAAGGGGGAGGCGGGGGAAGTGGGAGAATGGGAGGGATGGGAGATAACTCCCGTCAGTTAAACTGAGGGAGGAGCGCAGGTCTGCCTGGCGCGGTGACACAAATAGGGCGGACCAGGCAGTGGGAGGGGGGAAAGAAAGAACAAGCGCCGATGAAACACTGCCAAATACAGACATTTCCACTGGACGTGACTTACCGGACGAGACAATCTTAACTGACCATGACCTGTCCAAACATATTCTAATAACATCTTCGAATGAGGAACCTTTCAGGTTGGAGCTCACCAAAGCCTTGCACCTGAAGAGCGTGGATTGGACCTTCCTGTCGGTAAACCTAAAGGAACAAAGCACCTGGCCAGTCCAAGGGAAGGAACTTGTCGTCATCGGGGATTGTAAGTACACCCTGCAAGAGATCGAGATTCTCCCGGGGATTTTAGTCAACAACCCTGAGAATCTCGTTCTCTGGCTGCATTGCACTCACCCGCTGACCTTTCTCCCTAAAGGTCAAATTATCGCACAGATCATCCCTACCCGAGGGCCAAATGGTACATCAACGGTCCCGGTGGCTTGCCCTGTGCAAGCCATCACTGAAGAAAGGCCCGGGATAGAATGCGAATTCACGGTGGGCGGGGAGACAATGAACATCACAGCTCTTTTGGACACCAGGGCAGATGTGACGATCGTGCCAGCCCAGGATTGGCCGTCACATTGGGCTTTGCAGGACGTGGCTGGACACGTCCAGGGTGTTGGAGGGCTTCAATTGGCAAGACAGTCAAAGAGCGTGGTACAAATTAAGGGGCCAAAGGGGCAATTGGCAAATATCCGCCCTTTTGTTTTAAACTATAAGGAACCCTTGCTTGGAAGGGATCTCATGGCTCAATGGGGGGTCAAGATTGACATACCCGACCCCTCAGTGGATATTTCCACAGCGACCATTGAAGAGCGTCCCACCAAAAAACTTAATTGGCTCACTGATAATCCAGTTTGGGTGGAGCAATGGCCGCTTTCTAAACAAAAATTAAAAGCGCTTGAGGAGCTCGTGGAGGAGCAGTTACGAAAAGGACACATAGTAGAAACTGACAGCCCTTTGAATTCTCCTTTTTTTGTGATCCAAAAGCCGGGGAAAGACAAGTGGCGCCTCCTCCAGGACCTCCGTCAAATTAACAATGTGATTGAGGACATGGGGTCTCTCCAACCAGGGATGCCTTCCCCAACTATGCTCCCCGAAAATTGGAAATTGGCCATAATTGATATAAAGGATTGCTTTTTTCAAATTCCCCTACACCTGGATGATGCCCCACGTTTTGCATTCTCGGTCCCCACCATCAACCGAGAAGCCCCAAGGAAGCGCTATCACTGGCGGGTACTCCCTCAGGGGATGAAAAACAGCCCAGTCATCTGCCAGTGGTATGTTGCCTCCTTGTTGTCCCCTGTCCGCGCAGCCGCGGGACAGGCCATCACCCATCATTATATGGATGATGTCCTGGTGTGCGCCCCGACTGACGATGTGCTCTCACATGCGCTTGACCTGACAATCAATGCATTGATTGCTGCAAGGTTTGAGCTGCAGGAGGAGAAAGTTCAGAGGATGCCACCCTGGAAGTACCTCAGGCTGGAGATCGGCAAGCGGACCATTGTTCCGCAGAAATTGGCAATAAAAACAAAGGTAAGTTCCCTCGCGGATGTCCACCAGCTGTGTGGGGCTTTGAACTGGGTAAGGCCCTGGCTAGGTTTGACCACCAAAGACCTAGCCCCCCTTTTCAATTTATTGAAAGGGGGAGAGGAGCTTAGTTCTCCTAGGGCCCTTACCCCAGAAGCAGAAAAAGCTCTGGAAAGGATACAGGATGCTATGTCCTCAAGGCAAGCTCATCGATTTGACCCCGAGCTGCCTTTCAAATTTATTATATTGGGAAAGTTGCCGCACCTCCACGGGATGATCTTTCAGTGGAAAGACATCCCGAAAAAGGACCGAGACGGGAAAGATCCACTCTCCATCATAGAGTGGGTCTTCCTGAGCCATCAGCGGTCCAAGAGGATGACCCGGCCGCAGGAGTTGGTGGCTGAGCTGATCTGGAAGGCAAGGTTCCGGATCAGAGAATTGGCCGGTTGTGACTTTGTGTGTATTCACATTCCAATCGGGTTGAGATCGGGCCAAATTTCGAAGTCAATGTTGGAACACCTGCTTCAAGAGAATGAAGCTTTACAGTTCGCTCTGGATTCCTTTACTGGGCAAATTTCAATTCATCGGCCTGCCCACAAAATTTTTAATCAGGACGTCAAATTTGTATTATCACTAAAAGAGGTTCGCAGCAGAAGGCCACTCAAAGCCTTAACAGTTTTCACCGACGCGTCCGGAAGGTCCCACAAGTCAGTTTTGACTTGGAAGGACCGTCAAACTCAGCAGTGGGAGGCTGATGTAGCTGAGGTGGAAGGATCACCCCAGGTTGCTGAGTTGGCCGCAGTCGTTAGGGCCTTTGAGAGGTTTCCTGAACCTTTCAATTTGGTTACAGACTCCGCATATGTAGCGGGGGTGGTGTCCAGAGCGGAACAGGCCATCCTTCAAGAGGTGTCCAACATTGCATTGTACGATTTGCTCTCGAAATTAGTTAAGTTAGTTTCCCACCGAGAGCAACCTTTCTTTGTGATGCACACTAGGTCACACACCGAATTGCCTGGGTTCATCACGGAGGGAAACAGGAAGGCAGATGCCCTCGCTGCCCCTGCCGAGATGGCCCCCCTGCCGAACATCTTTGAGCAGGCAAAACTCAGCCATCAACTGTTCCATCAGAATGCGCCTGGCCTTGTTCGCCGTTTCCACCTAACGCGGGAACAGGCCAAGGCAATTGTGGCCGCGTGTCCGTCCTGCTCCCAGCATGCTGTACCAACCCTGCACGCGGGGGTTAATCCCCGAGGGCTGAGGAGCTGTGAGGTGTGGCAAACCGATGTCACCCATTTCCCACAATTCGGCCGCCAAAAGTATATACATGTGTCCATAGACACATTTTCCGGGGCTGTGTTCGCTTCTGCCAACACAGGGGAGAAGGCAGGGGATGTCATTAAACACCTTATCCACGCCTTCTCCTTTCTGGGCATCCCAAAGGAACTCAAGACCGACAATGGCCTGGCTTACAAATCCAGGGAGCTCTGCAGCTTCCTGCAGCAATGGGGGGTGGAGCACAAGACCGGCATCCCCCACTCCCCCACAGGTCAAGCCATGGTTGAGAGGACCCATGGTACCATCAAAAGAGTTCTACATCAACAGCAGAGGGTCCTCAAAGTAGAAACACCAGCAGTCAGACTGGCCAGGGCACTTTTTACTATCAACTTTTTGAACTGTTCCTTTGAAGGTCTCAATCCACCAATCATAAGGCACTTCGGGGCGAGCTCCTTGTTCTCCATCCGAGAAAGGCCTCCAGTCATGGTCAGGGATCCTGAGTCCGGAAGGACAGAAGGGCCACATGACCTGGTCACGTGGGGATGTGGATACGCATGCGTGTCCACCCCCACGGGACCAAGGTGGATTCCATCCAAGTGGGTGAGGCCCTACGTCCCTAAGGGCTCAGGATCCAAAAAAGTCATCAGTCCGCAGGTGGCAGACGCAGCGTGGATGCAAAAGAGGAAGCAGGGGCAACATCATTGGGCGGAGCTTCCTTTCCCCTACTGTTCCTACCCTGAGTAACTTTGTGTTTAGTGTTTTTTAGTTTTAACATGGCAACCACCCAGACCGGATTCCCCGCTCCGAGGAAATTCCACCTAACCCTCGGAGCCCTGATATTGCTCAGCCTGTGTCTCTCAGTCGTCGGATGGCTGGTCCCGCAACCAAAAGCAAACGTGTGGGCCACCCTGGCGAAGGCGATGGGGACAAGACCACATCTGCCTGTCGGCCACCTCGGCAGACAGCCCCCTCTCCACCTGCCTTGTGGGGATCCCTTTTAAGCCCCAAGACTTCCCGCCTAAAGTCCTGCAAATCGTAAGAGAAATCAACGTTAAAGCAGCGCGGGAAGGCCCGTCATCTTTTAAAAATCCTCATTTGAATTTTGATGTTATGGGCAAAATAATTTTCCCGGTCGAGAATCCATTTGCTTTATGGCCCCAATACCTTTATACCCTTTCTCCTTTAAGTTCCCCCCTTAATGAAATAGAGCTTTTGGGTTCAGCGAATGCCTCCCTTTGTGTTAGATTTGAGTTCTATCCCCCGAGAGGGCAAGAAAGGCTGTACCCAAAAGTCCACCCAGCTAGTTTTAGATCCAACAGCCGGTGTAGGGAAACGGTCAAACTTAATAGACCAACCACTTGGGACAACAAGCCTTGGGCCCTCCCGAAGGGAGTTTTCTTTATTTGTGGTGACCGGGCCTGGGCAGGCATCCCCCCTCGCCACGTAGGAGGACCTTTCACCTTAGGGAAACTGAGCTTGCTGTCACCCAACAAAACCACCCTGATTAATTGGCACAACAAAATTTCTGCTCATTCGGCGGTACAGAAAAGGGATTTGAGAGCATTGAACCCAGATTGTGACTCAGAAATTGTACATTGGGCCAAAACTAAAGGAGTAGCAGTCACAATCTTCTTACTGTGGGTTTCAATTGCGAAAGCCCTAGGTGAATTGGTGCACCTAGAGTGCTGGGTGGCCAAGCAAGCCAATTTAACATCAGATGCCCTTGCAAACCTCCTAAGTGACGAGGAGATAACAAGGCAGGCGACCCTTCAAAACCGGGCGGCCATCGATTATCTACTCCTGTTGCATGGCCACCAGTGTGAAGAGTTCGAGGGGCTGTGTTGTTTTAACTTGTCATCGAAAGCTGAGGACGTCCACACTGCCATCCGACAGATGCGAGAGATGGTGACAAACATAAAAAGAGAAACAGACGACTGGCTGAGCGGACTCTTTACTAACTGGGGAATCTCCGGCTGGGTTTCCTCCATCATAAAGACTGTGTTGCTGTGTTTGTTTGTTTTGTTATTAATTATGCTCGCGTTCGGTTTACTTAAAAGGATGTTGTATAATTTAATTTCTGCCACCACACACTCCCCCTCGGTCGACCATGTCATCGCGCCGACTGAGGAGAGCCCTGAGGAGGAAGGACTGGAGTTGGAGGAGGTGCTGGAAGAGGCCCCGGAAGATGACGGAAGAGGTCCGAATGAAGAAGAATATGGACTGGGGTACCCAACGCAGCATCACTGACCTCCCTCCTCTGTTCCAGTCCCACTCCTCTTGAAAAAACAAAAAAGGGGGAGATGTGGTGGTGTGAGAGTTGTTTTATCAAGTTATTAAGTTATTTTTGTAAGATTTTTGAGTTATTTTTATAATGGTTGAGGCCACTGTATACCCCTGTGTTCTGTATTGGTTTTCCCCTTATGAGTTAGGTTATTTAGTCCACTGTATAACCAGACGTTTTCTGTCATTCATTCCTTCCCTGCACCTGTCGCTGTCAATCCCCTCTCTCTCGTCGTGGTCGCCCTGTCTGTCACTTCAAGACCCTTCCCTGGATTCTGGAAAGATCCAGGAGAGGTGTCGAGTGATAGGCTGGTGCCTGGGGAATCCCCTCCTACCCTCCTGTGATTTGTTAATGGTTCAAAGGTTGACACCCCTGTTACCACCCCCATGTTCCCTGATTGGCTGACCCGTTGTCAGCCCTCCCCCGTTTATAAGTGGCTGTCAAGCTTTGATCTGGGCTCTTCTGGGCAGCAGGTAGTGGGGTGCAGAGCTCCGTGCTCCCCCCCCTTCAATAAACCCTCGTTAATGCCCTGCTCAGAGGAGTCTGCCTTTCATTCAGCTGCCGCGGTTGCTTGCTACATCTACGTGCCCGTTGCTGGTGGTGGGATCCAAGTTCCCACAGGGAGGAGGCGGTTCGCTCTGCCTGCCACCCCAACCTTACCACGTTGCCGCAGTGAGACCCACTGAGCTAGCCTGTGGCTGCGCTGGTCAGCACGATTTGGACACTGCGACAAGGAGGTATATTAACTGTTTAAATCTGGATTTGACACTTCCTTTAATAAGGAATGTTCTGCTATCTCAGCTATCCTGGCAACATAGGCTGAATCAGTAACTAAATTTAAGGGTTGTTTGAACTTCTCAAAGGCTCTGACAACAGCTGCTAATTCTGAAATTTTTGGGGATCCTGGAACAATCTGAACATCAGACTCCCACTGGTGAGTGTTAGGATTCTTCCAAGTCATAACTGACTTGTGGGATCCCCCTAAACCATCAGTAAACACAGTCAGTGCCTTTAGAGTTCTACTTTTCAATGATTTTGGGACCAAATTAAAACAAGCATTAAATAGTTTATGTTTTGGTAGGTGGATGGAGATTTGGCCTGGGTAGCTGTCAAGAGTGAACTGGAGGTGTTCATTGTTTTGGAGCAAAGGTTCCAGACTATTAAATGTCATTAGAAAATATATGAATGTGAATTCACACCCTGCTAGTGAGGTGGTTCTTTTGAGAGAACAAATGACCGCCGATGGCAAAAGGCAAGAGCCTGCTCTTTGTCTGGGGGGGGGGGCGGGCGGGAAATTATAGCTTTATTTGGTCCAGAGCTCCTTTAGCTCCTTCCCCATCCCCGTTCTGATGCCAACGAGACCACCCCGCCCTCTCCCAGGGCTTTTATCCAGGGGGAAAGGGCCTTGAGGCAGGGACAAGCCACTACCCAATCAGGGATAAGGTGGGAGTGGAACAGAGTTGGGTTACATTTCAGTGTGGGAGGATGGGCACTGATGAGCAGGGACAAACCACGTGAAACAGTCTAAATGGGGGATACAATAGAAAAACATTACAGAACCCAATATAAAATGAAACACAATATAAACCAAATTAACACACTGTAAGATCTCCCTCTTTCTTATTAAATTGAGAAGGAGGAAGGCTCAGTCCGTGGGAGATGCTCAGAGTTCGGACCTTGAGTACCTTTAAAGTTGAAGAAGAAAAAGAAAATGACATCTAGTGCAGATAAACTGTTCAGAAAAATACTGTTAAGGGAAAATTATAATTAGAAGGAGAGGGATCGGCACTTTCTCCTCCTCCAGGCAGCACTGGCCACTTGTGGGGCCTCTGCACGGAGTTTTGCAGTTTTGGGGATGAAAGGTTTCACCCACTTGGCTGGCACCCACTTGAGACCTGAGGGAGTGGACACGCAGGCATACCCACGACCCCAGGTGATCAGATCATGAGGACCCTCTGTTTCCCTGGTTGCTGGATCCTTTACCATTACCCGTGGCTTTGCTTTCAGCTGCAGTTGGCAGTTCTCTCTGAAATGGTGCACAGTCGGTGGGTTAAGATTTTCAAACGTGCAATTTAAAAAGTTCAGAGTGAACAAGGCTTTGGACAACCGGATTTGGGGTGTTTCTAGTTTTAGAGACTGATGTTGTTGGCTGAGGACCCTTTTGAGATTCTAGTGGGTCCTTTCCATGATGGCCTGACCTGTCGGGGAGTAGGGGATGCCGGTTTTGTGCTCTACTCCCCATTGCTGCAGGAAGCTTCTGAACTCCTTGGATGTGTACGTGGGTCCATTATCAGTTTTTATTGATTTGTGGATGCCCAGGAAGGAGAAAGCCTGTATTAGGTGTTTCATGGCATCACTAGACTTCTCCCCTGTGTGGGCAGAGGCATAGACAGCTCCAGAAAAGGTGTACACAGATACATGGACATACCTTTGCCTACCAAATGACATGATGTGTGTCACATCCATCTGCCATACCTCACAGCTGTTCAATCCCCTGGGGTTTGCTCCTGCACTCAAGGCTGGGAGTGCGTGTTGCTGGCACGAGGGACACGTTGCCACAATTGCCCGAGCCTGTTCCAAAGTTAGGTGGAACTGGCGGACTAGGCCTGGTGCATTCTGGTGAAAAAGCTGATGGCTTGTCCGAAGATGTTTGGGAGTGGGGCCATCTCCACAGGCGCAGCAAGAGCATCAGCCCTTCTGCTGCCCTCGGCTATAGATTCTGGTAAATCGGTGTGTGATCTGATGTGCATCACATAAAATTGTTGCTCTCGGTGGGAGACCAGATTTACCAGTTTTGAGAACAAGTTGAAAAGTGCAGTGTTGGAGACCTCATTAAGTACAGCTTGTTCAGCTCTGGATACCACACCTGCTACATAGGCCGAATCTGTGACCAAATTGAGTGGTTCAGGAAACCTTTCAAAAGCTCTAACAACCACAGCCAACTCAGCTACTTGAGGTGATCCTTCCACCTCGACAATATCTTTTTCCCACTGCTGAGTTTGAGGATCTTTCCACGTTATCACTGACTTGTGGGATGCTCTGGATGCATCTGTAAAAACAGTTAGAGCTTTTAAGGGCTTCCTGCTATGAACACTTTTTAATGACAATTTGAACTGAATTTGTTCTCTAAATAATTTTTGGGTAGGCTGATGAATTGAAATTTGACCTGTGTAACTATCCAGAGCAAACTGCAGAGCTTCATTCTCATGAATCAGGTGCTCCAACATTGCTTCTGTGATTTGGCCCGAGTTTATCTCAATTGGGATGTGAATACACTCAAAATCGCATCCTGCCAACTCCCTGATCCGGGTCCTGGCTCTCTGGATCAATTCTGCTACCAGTTCCTGTGGCCTGGTCATTCTTTTGGACCAGTGGTGACTGAGGAAAACCCACTCTATGATTAAGAGGGGATCCCTACGGTCTTTGTCCTTTTATGATTTTTCCACTCTTTCCCACTGAAAAATCATCCTATGTAAGTGTGGCAATTTGCCTAAAATGATGAATTTGAATGGCAAGTCTGATTTGCACCTGTTGGCCTGTCTGGTGGCCATACAGTCCTGTACCTTTTCTAGGGCTGCTCATGCCTCTTGGGTGAGGGTCCTAGGAGAACTTAGCTCCTCTCCCCCTTTTAAAAGATGAAAGAGGGGGTCTAGGTCTTCAGTGGTCAGACCCAGCCAAGGTCTTACCCAATTTAAGGACCCACACAGCTGCTGGACATCTGCTAAAGTCTTGATGTTATTTTTGACAACTGAGCGGCCACTGCTCTACCCAGACTGGTGAATCAGTTTTCCAATTTTGTTTCTGGGTAGGGCGCTCTTCAGTGGCCGCATCCCAAAAATCCGGGGGGGGCATCTAGAATGCCAATCATGACCCCCCACTGAGCCATCAGGTCTCTCCCCCACAGGGGCTCCGAATAATCTAAAACAAATGGACGCAGTGTAGCTAATTGTTCATTTGGCCCCTTAATTTGCACAACACTCTTTGATTGTTTTGCCCATTTCATCCCCCCTACACCTTCTACGTGCCCAGCCACATTTTGCAGTTCCCAATGTGAGGGCCACATCCTTTCTGGTACAATCGTTATATCCACGCCTTTGTCCAAAACCCCTTTGAGGTTTATTACTTCCCCACTGTGACAGACCTCACACCCTATTATGAGTTTGTCCCTCCCAATAACTCTTGTGGGGTAAACATCAAGGTGTTTGTCCCTTGTGATGTCTTTTTCAGGGAATGCGTCAGGTGCTGGAATTGCCTGAGCTATTATCTGCCCCTTAGGCAGAAACAAAGGTGGGCGGACACAGCGCAGCCAGAGAACTAGTTGTTTAGGGTTTGATGAGACGAGACCCGGAAGGATCTCGATCTCTCTTGGGGTATATTTGGTGTCCCCAAGGATGACATACTTACTGCCAACATGTTGCCAGGAGCCTGACATCTATAGATCCAATGAACCTAAATGCCAGTCTGTGTCACTTAGGTGCAAGGATTCTGTCAGCTGCAACCTAAAAGGCTTTTGGAGACATTCAGTGGTTAGATTGGGTCTGCTCACATCATGATCTGAAAGGGTCATATCTGGTGACTTCTGCTGAAAGGCAGAACTGGTTATAGCAGGATTATTTAATTTAACATTTGTATTTTCTAGTTTTTCATCCTGCCTCCTCGGACTTGCCCCATTTATGTCAGCACGCTGGGCAAGCCAGCGCTCACTTTTTAGTTTTTTGAAAAATCCCCTTTGGACCCTGGAGACCCCCCTGCCCCCATTGTCCTGAAAGTCCAGAAATCCCTTCTTTAAAGGGCATTGAGATGCCCAATGTCCAGCCTGATCGCACAGGAGACACGTCATTCTTCTCTTGGGCGGTGGCCGCAGCTCAGGCACAGAGGGCATGGCGTCTTCCGCGGCAGCTCTTTGCAGTGGTCTGAATGCGTCTCTGGAACTGTGGTTTAGGTGAGCTGTCATGAAGGGAACCTCCCTGGTACACACCTGGAGCATGTCATCTAAGATTGGAGCCGGTTCCATGGGGAGGTTGAGGATGGCTGCCTTGCACTGTTCGTTCGCATTGGTCAGCGCCATCTCCTCCAGGACCTGTTCTTGGGCTCCTTCATTCTTAACCTGTAACTCGATAGCTCAGATTAATCACTCCACAAATGCTACAAAAGATTCTGATGGAAGCTGCTTTATTTTACTGTATGGTTGGAAAGGCCCATCGGGCTGGATTGAAAAGAATGCTTTGGAAGCAGCATCTTTGGTGCACTCCAAAACAGCTAAAGGAATTTCCTGAGCCTGCTTGTGTGCTGAGACCCATTCACCATCACCACAAAGATGTTCTAATCGAATTGGCAAATTCTTATTGTCAACAACCGTTTCAGGATTTTGCCAAAGCTCCGGAAGTAAATCTCGTAATTTTTTTTCCATGTGAAGTCCCAAAGCCTAAACTGTGTGGATGAAACGAGGGAAGATAAAAGCTGCTGGAGGTCAAAGGGAACAATAGGATTCCCTGCTAAATTTGCTTTTAAAAGGCTGCAAAAGTATTCACTTTCGGATCCAAAATTGGCCTGAGCTTTGCATAAATCCTGAATCGCTTCCTGGAGGAAGGGGGTCCCAATTACTGTGGACAGCACCACCCCTTTTTGACCATCGATATGTGACAGGGGTAGCAGAAAAGCTGGGATCGCTTTCTGCTTCCAGGTTCCTGGCTCCTCCCCCCCTCCCCCCTGGGGCGTGGGAACTGGGACTGTGGGCTGGGAAACCGTGGGAACCAGGGGCAGGGAGGGGCTGGAGGCTTGAGTCACATGGGGCAGAGTCAGAGGGTGGAGGTTTGAGGGTAGGGGGCGGAGTCAGAGGAGAGGGCAGTGCCGGGGGCAGCACCAAAGGGAAGGAGGGGTCTTGGGAGAGGAAGGGATTGTGAAAGGGATTGTGGGAAGGAGGGGAAGACAAAGAGAGAGGCTCCTTGTGGCTTGAGAGCACATGGCTTCGGCCATTTTGGGGAACAAAGGAGTCCCCTCCATCTTTTAACCCTCCCCTTCCGAACTAAGACTAGTTTGGGAATCACTAAGATGGGGGTTTTGAACACTCGAACTGTCTGCAAAAGTAAACCGAACCTGGGGTTTAAAAACTGGAGAAGAAGGGAGTTTTGGGGAAAGTTTAGGGGTTACTCAAGGAATATCCGATTTTGGGGAAGGGATTTTGGTGTTGGGATAGGGAGAAACTGAAGAAACTGGGGAAAATCCACGAAGAACTGGCTTTTTTTAATTTTCATTTTGTTTTTGCAATGCAAATAAAATTTGCAAGCTCCAAAGAGCAAAATTTGTTTTTTCCTCATCATTAGGGGAGCTTGATTGAGACAATTTTTTTGCAACAGTTTCCTAAAATTCTGGGGAGCTTATTTGCTCTAATGATACATGTGGAAACTGAGAAAAAAGCCACTGAATTAATTTTTTCAGCTGTTTCTTTGAACAATGGGTCCCCCCATCATCCAAGGCACTTAAAATTTGGTAATAGACTTTTTTTTGAGACACAGACAGCCTAGCACCCATTTTTGGCTCAGATTTTAAGTTTCTGTGTCCCCTTTAACTGTGACTGAGAAACTGAAAGGAAAAAAAAAGCCTCGCTGGAGAGAAAAAAAAAATAAAAGCCCGGAGGGGAAACAGTTACCTTTTCCACCCCTGGACAGTCGAAACCGAATGTGCTATTAAAGCACCCTGAAAGTTTACTCTGAAAGCAAAAAGCCTTCCCCCAAAGGAAAAACCCCTTTTCCCTGAGGAACAATGCCTCTGAATAAGATTTTCCCTTAGACCCCAAAGTGATAATACTTACCAAACATCCAGCGTTCAGATGAGTCTTTCCTTTCTTTCCCAATCACTCCTTTTGCCTGAGACTGACCCTTTTGATGCAAAAAGAGCTTCTAGTCTCGGTTCCCAGGGTCGTCTTTCCACGAACATGTGGTCACCTTCTCTGGGAGCAGCCTGCTGTTCGGGGGGCTTCTTTGCAGCACTCCAATGGGTTTTTTAAGTCCAAAGGAAAAAACTACAGCCCTGGCCTGTGGAATCCTGTGTTTTGGAGACTCCACAGTGAATGCCAAGCCTGACGGGTCTGTCTCTCTGTGTGGACGGGCTATGTTTCGGGACTCACATGCCTGTGTGAGGTTCCTCGGCCACGTGCTCCACGCACGGTTCTTCTAGCTTTCTGGGAGCCCCTTGTGGCTTCAAGCCACACACTTGGGTGCCAGCTGAGGTGGTTCTTTTGAGAGAACAGGTGTCCGTCAATGGCAAAAGGCAAAAGCCTGCTCTTTGTCCGGGGGGGGGGGGATTATAGCTTTATTTGGTCCAGAGCTCCTTTAGCTCCTTCCCCATCCCCGTTCTGATGCCAACGAGACCACCCCGCCTCCCTCTCAGGGCTTTTATCCAGGGGGAAAGGGCCTTGAGGCAGGGACAAGCCACTACCCAATCAGGGATAAGGTGGGAGTGGAACAGAGTTGGTTTACATTTCAGTGTGGGAGGATGGGCACTGTCGAGCAGGGACAAACCACGTGATACAGTTTGAACGGGAGATACAATAGAAAAACATTACAGAACCCAATATAAGATGAAACACAATATAAACCAAATTAACACACTGTAACACGCTAGGGTCTTGAGGTGAGCTCTGGCCTTTATGATAAGCTGAGCCATAAGCTCCTGAGGTGTTGTGATGGTCTTCCTTGGTTTGTGTGATAGGAACACCCACTCTATGATTAAAAGCTGGTCTCTCAGAGTGGGGTCCCACTGGAAAATGAGCCCATGAAACCTGGGTGACTTACCCAAGAGGACAAATTGGAAAGGCAGGGCAGGATCCGCGTGGTGGGCTTGTCTTGTGGACAGTGCCTCCGATACCTTTTGGATCACTTCCTGGGTTTCCGGTGTGATGGTTGGTGGGGAGTTGAGGCTATCAGAGCCTCTCAGGAGGTTGAAAAGGGGTACAAGGTCCTCGGTCGTGATCTCTAGCAGTGGACGAACCCAGTTTATGCTGCTACAGAGCTGGTGGAGGTCTCTAAGGGTCCTTGGCTTCTCCTTGATGGTGAACTGCTGGGGTACGATTGTCTGCTCACCGATCTGGAGTCCGAGGTAGGTCCAAGGGCAGGTGCGCTGAATCTTCTCTGTAGCAATTTCAAATCCTGCCCCTTCAATGTCTTGGATAGTCTTTTCGAGAACAATCTCCACATAATAGTCAGTCTCAGTGCAAATTAAGATATTATCCATATAGTGAAAAATTGTGGCATCAGGGAATTTTTCTCAAATAGGCGAGAGAATGTGGGCAACAAACATTTGGCAAATAGATGGAGAGTTTTTTAACCCTTGGGGAAGAACTTGCCATTGATACCTTTTTAGAGGAGCTTGTCTGTTAATCAATGGCACCAAAAATGCAAATCTTGGGGCATCTCTAGGATGGAGGAGGATGTTAAAAAACAATCCTTAATATCAATAACTGCCAATTTCCAGTCTCTTGGGAGCAATGAAGGTGAGGGCAGGCCAGACTGGAGAGAGTCCATGTTCTCAAGGACCTTGTTGACCTTTCTGAGGTCTTGTAGGAGCCTCCACTTGTCTTTTCCTGGTTTGCAAATGACAAAGACAGGGGTGTTCCAAGGGCTAGTGGATGGTACTATGTGGCCCTTGGATAATTGCTCCTGCATCAGGGATTCGAGCGCATTTAATTTGACTTCTACTAGGGGCCACTCATCCATCCAAACAGGATCATCAGATTTCCATATGAGTCGTGGGGTGAAGCACTCTACAGTGGCCCCAGCTAGAAATCCCATGGTGGTGAAGGGATTTACAGTCTGGCTCCCCATTGTGACAATAGGTCTCTGCCTCATAAAATGATGGGTGCCCTTACCATGAAAGGTCTTACTGTGGCAACCTGACCCTCAGGGCCTTCAATAAGGATTGACCTTTTGCTCTGCATAGAGGTAGCATCTCTTCCAATCCCAGAGATGACTCAATTTGCTGGCACTAGTTCCCAGCCCCATGGCCACTTGGAGTGACCGATGATGGTGACATGTGACCTGGTGTCAGCCACACCTCGAAGAGAAACTTTGATACCTTTGTTAGACAAGCCACAATCTATAATTGGTCTGTCCTGGCCTACCATCTCTACCCAAAAAACCATAGGATTTTCTGGCAAAACATCAGTCCAGGTGGGTACAAGAAAAGCTTGGGCAATGGGTGTGCCCTTAGTCAAACACCATGGTGGATCTACACACATGACCGTCACAGTAATCTCATTATTTGGTCCCACAGTTTGGACTTCTGGAAGTACCTGTAAATTGTCCGGTCCGTTGATAGCATCCCCTATGATTAAAATGTCTCTTGGCCCGTCAGGAGGTCCATATTTACCAGCTGGGATTTGGTAGACTGTTTCATTGTCGAAATCAATGGAAAGAGCGCTTACCAGCGTTCTCTGTGCCCCTGCCTGAACCCATTGGTAGGCCTTGGAGAGTTGGCACCCTTCCTCATAGTTGGTGTTGTCGAAAATGACTTCTCAGCACCTTGATACTCTGAGATGGTGGGAAAAGAGTAACGAAACGGCTTGGCATTTGGTGTCATCGCATGGTCCCATCCCACGCTCAGCTGGAAGTTTTTTTGATGCTGCTGGTGATATTGCAACTGGGGACAGTGTTTAAAATGTTCTTTACAGTCCAGGCATACAGAGCAGTGACAGTCAGTGGAGAGGTGTTTCTGTGATAAATCTTTATTGCATTCCACCTTAAGGTGGCCCAATTCACCACGCTTGAAGCATCTCATATTTTATTTTGTGCTACAAAGGCTTCAAGCTACCCCTTTACTGACTGCCAAGGCTACCATATGTTATGTGGTTGTGAGGTGGGTACAGGCTTCTACCATTTGCTGTATGATAGGTTCAGGTTCTAAGGGCAGTGCTCTGTTAATTTTCTTACACTCAGCATTTGCATTGGAAACTGCTAGCTTGTTGAGCAGTTCGTCTCTAGCCTGAGAGCTATCAACTTGTTTATCAGTAGAATCCTTTAATCTATCAATAAATTTGATAAATATCTCATCTGCCCCTTGGCGAATATCAGAAAAACTTTGTTGTGGGGTAGTGCCATCCGGTGTTTGGAATAAAGCACTTTGAGCAGCGTTTTTAAGTCCTCGTAAACAGCTCTGGGTAGATTTTGGGCTTGCTCCCATGGTTTTTCAAACTGTTCTTCCCCGCGCAGGTGCTCTACTGTAAAATGAGCTCGCCCATCCTCACTTTTGTAATTTTTTAATAATGCTTTTAGTTGTTTTTTCCAAATTGATTCGCACAGAAGAAGCTCTGTGGGTGATAGGAGGAGGGACATAACATGCTGAAAATCATGAGGGATGAGCACATGAGCTGAGAAAGTTTCTTGTAATAGATTTCTAAAATATGGAGATTTTCATCCATAATCTTTAGATGCTTTGCATAATTCCTTAAATTCGCTGTATGGAATAGATTCCCATTTAGGGTTTCTTCCTCTTTTATATATAACTGGGGCTGCTAAGATTTGTAATTTTTGAGCAAAATCCCAATTACTATCCAGAGCTGCTTCCCTTTGACCTTTACCCAGTGATCCTGGGATTCACTGTCTGAATCTGAGGAATCACTGTCCTCCTCTGGATTAAGTGGGTTTAATCCCTTAAGGGATTAATCAAAGAATCTGTGTACATTATTGTTGCTTTGGTGGTAAGTTACATTTGACTCCTAATCAAAACTATTTCTTTTGCTAGCTTTAATATAGGTACTTTATATAGTGCACTGTTTTATGTTATGCTATAATCTACTAGCAATTCTTTTATTTTCATATTATGTAGCAAGTAATTCTGATTAAGATCTTTTGTCTGTTATCTTTTATCTATTCGTCTTAATAAATAATTCTTTTTAATATAAATATATATGATTTGCCACCATTAGAACTTCTGGGACAAAGTGATTCAGTTATACCTCTATAACTTTCTTAAATTTAAACTGTTGCCAAAATCTGAGGCTTAGGAAGGATTTACCTTCATCTAAACCCCTTTATGTGAAGGAGTTTAAATACACCAGGGAGTTCTTTCTGCCCCTAAGACTCAGGGCTTCTTTAGTAAATTTTGTCTGAAGTTCCCACTCCACCTGCAACATCCTCCATGGGGCCTGGGCTAAGATTATAATTTTGTTGTACTTTGTAGTAGTGGCTTCTGATAGGATAGCATAGCTGGTATGTGTACTCAGCACTGCAGTCACCTCTGTGCTTCAGGAGTCATCTATTGGGATCTTTAAACAACTACACTTTTGGTCTTTTCTCCTCCAAGAACCAACATATGGAGGAGACCTCTTACTACAACTCCCTCCCCCCTCCCTTCTCCTCCAGGCTGATTACAGTAGCATTTGAGAATTTGATTTTGAATATTTGTTAAATACCCTTGAAACCAACCTGGGCCTTTTGCTAGGAACCAACATGTTGCTGCATAAGGTTCAGATTTTGCTTAGGGTTAAGCAACTATTTAAGAACTTCACCCAGAGATCTGCCTCCAGGCTGGATAGTCATGAGTGGCAGGGTGTGTGGGATAGTATGGGCAAATACCTAGGACAGCTGGCATCTCCAGTGTTTTTGAACCTCACCCCTGAAGAAGTGCAGAATCCAGAAAAACTAGTAAAATATTTGGAAAAAGTATGCTGTCACCCTGGCAATTCCAGAGAGACACAAATCACTGCAATGTGTTCGGGCCCGGCCCAGGCCTATCAAGCCCTGTTCAACATTGCTCAGCACCCTCAGGGGGAAAAAGGTCTCTGGATCTGACAACAAACCAACAGGCGTTATGGCTATTCCAACCCCCAGGACAGACACTGTGGATACGCCAACCCTGTCAACAGGCCCTGCAGCTACTCCAACTCTGGCTAGAGGCACTGCAGTGGAGCCAGAGAACCAACCTGTGCTGGTATCAGTCTCTCCTATACACAAGAAGAAATGGTCATGAAAGATATCTTGTTTAGTAAAGGAGGACAAAGTAGGGCCATCACAGGAACAGGAAGAAGATACAGAACAAGACCAAGACGTAAGCACTTGATCTTTATTCATGAGTGAGCTGCAGGAGACACAAAAAGATTTCAGCCCAGGTGAGCACATTACCACCTGGCTGTTCTGATTCTGGGATAACAGGGCTAGCAGTTTGGAATTAGAGGGTAAGGAAGCCAGGCACCTGGGATCGCTTTCAAGGGAAGGAGGCATTGACAAGGCAATTGGAAGAGGGACACAAGTCCTTAGCCTCTAGAGGCAACTCCTGTCAAGTGTGAAGGAAAGGTATCCCTACAAAGATGATATATGTCACCCAGACAAGTGGACTGCAGTAGAGAAAGGTATTCAGTACCTGAGGGAATTAGCCATGCTAGAGATGATTTATTTTGACCCAAACAATGCAGTAACCCACAGATCCAGGTGAAGTCCAATGCACATAGCCCACAGAGTAGAAATTTGTACAGAGTGTACCATTGTTTCATGCCAACCCAGTGGAAACAATAATCTGGAAAGACGATGCAGCACCAAATGTGGATGATTTAGTTAGTGTGTTAGTTTTGCATGGCTTCGTTTTTGGTAGCAGGGGAGCCATAGAGATAGCTTCTGTAAGAAGCTGCTGGAAGCTTCCACCATGCCCAGCAGAGCCAATCTGCCCTAGGGTAACTTTATGATGCTTGTATCCCCAATCGTCTGTTCTGTTTGTGCTGTATATTGAGTCCTATGCCTTTAAGACTGGTTCTAAGAGCAAGGAGAAGAGCGGAGTTTGTTTTGAGAAAACTGCCTGACTCCTCCACATTCTTCTCTGGCCGGGGTGTTCGGCGGAGGCTTGGAGAGACTGCAGGACAGAGATTTATTTTTTTTGCTTTTACTTAGTTTCAGCTAGCTAGGGCAGAGAAGTTCCCTGGACTGGTTTTTTCCCCTTTTTCTTGGAACTCTTTAAACCTGCTTTGGACTGAAAAAAACCCAGGGGAGCACTGGGGGCTGCACATGCGGCCCACCAGGGCCTAGACCTCGGCATTTTCCAGCAGTGCCAGAGGGACTGGGACTGATAAGAGACTGAGAGAGAGCTGAGCTACACCCACGGCAAGGACTTTCTCAATTTGCCATCTCGCTTCAGAAGGAGGGGTTTTATTGTTTCATATTATTCATTCTTTATACTTGCATGTACTTCATTTGTTTAGTAAATTAGTTTTTTCCACTTTTCTCCAAAGAGCGCTGCTGTGCTAGACATGCTGGAACTCCAGTATGAGCTGGAGTCTAAGGCAGCAAAATAGTATGCCACTATTGACATTGCTAATGCATTTTTCTCCATTCCTCTAGCTGCAAAATGCAGGCCTCAGTTTGCTTTCACCTAGAGGGGCGTGCAGTACACCTGGAACCGACTGTTACAGAACGTCTGAAGCCAACTACACTCCCACAGAGAAAGAAATCTTGGCCGCCTATGAAAGAGTTCAAGCTGCCTCAGAAGTAGTAGGCACTGAAACACAACTCCTGCTGGCACTTCGACTACCAGTGCTAGGATAGATGTTCAAAGCAGAAGTTCCCTCTACCCATCATGCCACCAATGCCACATAGAGCAAATAGATTGCCCTCATTACACAACATGCCCGCATTAAAAACCCAAATCGCCCTGAGATTTTGGAAATAATTACAAACTAGCCGAAAAGTGAAAACTTTAGTCTCATAGATGAAAAAGAGCAGGAACAAGTGACACGTGCTAAAAAAGCTCCACCATACAACCAACTGCCAGCAGAAGAAACACGCTATGCTCTTTTCACTGACGGTTCCTGCCGCATCGTAGGGATAAGCCGGAAGTGGAAAGCAACCATATAAAGCCCCACACAACAAGTTGCACAAACCACTAAAAGAAAAAGTAAGTCAAGCCAACTTGCTGAACTCAAAGCTGTTCAACTAGCCCTAGACATTGCTGAAAGAGAAAAGTAGCCAAAGCTCTACCTCTACACTAATTCGTAAATAGTAGCCAATGCTCTGTGGGGATGGTTAGAAAAGTAGAAAAAAGCCAATTAGCAGCGTAAGAGAAAGCCAATCTGAGCTGCAGATGAGTAAAAGGACATTGCCACTCGAGTAGAAAAACTACCTGTCAAAGTCCGTCATGTAAATGCCCATGTCCCCAAGAGTCAGGCTAATGAAGAGCACCGAAACAACGAGCAAGTAAATCAGGCTGCAAAGATAAAAGTGTCAAAGATAGACTTAGATTAGCAACACAAGAGAGAGTTGTTCCTAGCTCAATAGGCCCATGATGCCTCAGGTCACCAGGGCAGAGATGCCACCTATAAGTGGGCACAAGAACAAGGAGTAGATCTAACCATAGACAGTATTTCTCAAGTTATCCATGACTGTAAGATTTGTGCTGCCATCAAACAAGCCAAGCGGGTAAAGCCCCTATAGTATAGCAGGCGATAGTCCAAATATAAGTACAGAGAAGCCTAGCAAATTAACTACATCACCCTTCCCCAAACCTGCCAAAGCAAGCGCTATGTGCTCACAATAGTAGAGGCCACCACAGGATGGCTGGGGACCTACACTGTGCCTCACGCTACGGCCCGTAACACCATTCTAGGCCTTGAAAAACAAGTTCTTTGGAGGCATAGTACCCCTGAGAGGATTGAGTCAGACAATAGAACTCATTTCAAGAACAGCTTCATCAACAACTAAGCTAGGGAACATAGCATTGAGTGGGTGTACCATATCCCCTATCATGCACCAGCTTCAAAGAAAGTGGAAAGATACAATAGACTGCTAAAAACCACCCTGAAAGCACTGAGTAGGAAATCATTCAAAAATTAAGAGCAACATCTAGCAAAAGCCACCTAGTTAGTTAACACCCGAGGTTCCACCAACAGAGCAAGCCCTGCCCAATCTGAGCCCCTACATACAGTAGATAGAGAGAAAGTCCCAGTAGTACATGTACAAGGTTTGTTAAGGAAGACAGTTTAGATCAATTCTGCTTCAAGTACAGAAGATCCCATCCGTGGGATTGTCTTCGCTCAGGGACCAAGCTACACATGGTAAGTAATGCAGAAAGATAGAACCACACAACGTGTACCGCAGAGAGATCTGATTGTTAAGTGAGAACCATGTGTAATTATCGCTGTGTGCTGAATGGTACTGCCACTGTATGTAGCTGTATATTGCATATTGTTTTTACATAAATGTATGTGTGTGTAGAGCTAAAGTATATATATTAGTTTTAGTAAATTGACGATATGGAGATAAGGGGTGGAATGTCCTAGAGTAACTTTATGATGTTTGTATCCCCAATCGTCTGTTCTGTTTGTGCTGTATATTGAGTCCTGTGCCTTTAAGACTAGTTCTAAAAGCAAAGAGAAGAGCGGAGTTTGTTTTGAGAAAACTGCCTGACTCCTCCACATTCTTCTCCAGCCGAGGTGTTCGGCGGAGGCTTGGAGAGACTGCAGGACAGAGATTTATTTTTTTTGCTTTTACTTAGTTTCAGCTAGCTAGGGCAGAGAAGTTCCCTGGACTGGTTTTTTCCCCTTTTTCTTGGAACTGTTTAAACCTGCTTTGGACTGAAAAAAACCCAGGGGAGCACTGGGGGCTGCACATGCGGCCCACCAGGGCCTAGACCTCAGCATTTTCCAGCAGCGCCAGAGAGACTGGGACTGATAAGAGACTGAGAGAGAGCCGAGCTACACCCACAGCAAAGACTTTCTCAATTTGCCATCTCGCTTCAGAAAGAGAGGTTTTATTGTTTCATATTATTCATTCTTTATACTTGCATGTACTTCATTTTTTTAGTAAAATAGTTTTTTCCACTTTTCTCCAAAGAGGTTTTTTTTACCGGACCGGTTGGAGGGAGGAGCCACTTGGGTTTGCTTCCCAGAGAGATCCTATACAGGGATTTTCTCCCAAATTTGTCCCCAAACCAAGACACAATCCCTGATGGCTCTGAAGATGGACATGCTGCTGGCCAAAGCTGGGCCAATTAGAGAGGCTGGTAATGCCTCTGTGATAACATATTTAAGAAGAAAATCAAAACAAATGGGGGCACAGTTTTTTTGGGTTTTTTACTCAGAGAAGAGGAGGAGGTGAGAACGTGAGGGAAGCAACATGGAGACACCAAGGTCAGTGGAGAAGGAGAGGGAGGAGGTCCTCCAGGTGCCAGAGCCGAGATTCCTCTGCAGGCCGTGGTGAAGACCATGGTGAAGCAGGTTGTCCCCCTGCAGCCCATGGGGATCCATGGGGGTCGCAGAGATCCACCTGCAGCCTGTGGAGGAGATGCTCATGCCAGAGCAGGTGGATGCCTGAAGGAGGCTGTGATCCAGTGGGAGACCTGGTGGAGAGAGGAGGCCCCTGCTTCCAGGCTGGAGCAGCCTGCCCTTGGAGGACTGCATCCCATGGAAGAGTGACCCATGCCACAGCAGTTTTGGGAGGACTGCTGCTTATGAGAGTGGACCCACGCTGGAGAAGTTCACAGAGAACTGTCTCCTGTGGGAAGGGACCCCCATGGTCTCACAGGGGAATGACTACTCTCCCTGAGCAGCAAATGAAAATATTGGGTGATGAACTGACCAAATCTCCCATGCCCTGTCTCCCTGCACTGTTGGTGGGAAGGAGGGAGGGGTTGGGCAAAAAAAGGTGTCTTTGAGGGCTTATTTTGCTTCTCATTATCCTCCTCTGATTTTGTTAGCAATAAATTAATTTTGTACTTCTAAGTTGATCCTGTTTTGCCCTTGGAGTGTTTTCTCCCAGTCTTTATCTCAACTCATGAAGTCTGTTTGTTTTTTTTTTCTCTCCTCTGCTCAGATGTGGCAAAGAAGGGTGAGAGAGCAGCTTTCATGGGTGCCTGGCATTTGGCCAGAGTCAAACCACAACAGTTTGCGAACTCCATAAATATGAATACGATATCTTTTCCTCAAACAAAAGTACTTTTCAGTTTCCCATGCTCTGCCAGTGAGCAGGTATGCAAGCAGCTGTGAGGGAGCATGGCCGGGACAACTGACCTTAATTGGCCAAAGGATTATCCACAGCACAGAAGATCATGCCCTGTTTGTAAATGGGGGGAAGTTAATTGGAAGAGGCCAATCACTGCTTGGGGGCTGGCTGGACATCTGTGAGCAGGTAGTGAACAGTTGTATTGTGAGTAATTTCTTTTTCTTGGGCTTTATTCCCCTCCTTCTCCCCTTTTCATTACTATTATTGTTGTTGTTATTATTACAGCAACAATTACAATAATAACAGGTGTCCTGGTTTTGCTTTAACTGAATTTTTGGTGAAGAGGAATAAATCAGCTACACAAGTAATTCTCTGAAAGAGGCTGCGTAACAGCTTCCTCTGTTCCTGGCAAAAGCCAATTGCTGGCTAATTCTGAGAATTGGCACACTGCTAAGCCAATTAGTGTTGATTAGAGAAGCTAGAAACACCTTTATGAGATCATATTTAAGACAGGAAAAACAGTGGGAAGTTCCTTTTGTCCTTTTTGCCTTTGAAGGACTGGCTGGTGGGTCCCACTGGGCCCCGGGCCGGGCCCGGTGCTGCCCCGCCACTGGGCCCTGGGCCAGGCCGGGCTGGGCTGCAGCGCGGCTGCGAGATCCTGCCATCGCTGAGCCCCGCCCGCAGCTGCCGGGCTGGGCCATCCCTGCAAAAACTGGCGATACTGCTAACATTCTGCCTGGCCGCTCCTGCTGCCGCGGGGGGGGGGGGGGGGGGGGGGGGGGCTGCTGGGCCCCGGCGCAACCCCCCCAGCGCGGCCGCTGAGATTTCTGCCCCCGGGAAGCCATCCCAGTGCTGTGAGTAATTATGCAGTCGAGATCAACACTAAGAGCAGCTCTGCAGCCGCTGCTGCCTGGCAGGGATCACGTGACCAACAGGGAGAAGCAATTCCCCAATGCAGAGCCCGGATGAGATTAACTTTTTCAGCGCTGCAGAACTCTGCTTGAGAATAAACCCACAGACACCGATCTTCTCCCAAGTCAGAGAAAAAGGAAAAGTGAGGACATGTGAGAACAACATGGTGATACCAGGTCGCTTCAGAAGGGGGAAGGGGAGGAGGACGTGTTCTGAGCGTCGGAGCTGAAAAACCTTCTGCAAGCCGTGAAGACTATGTTATAACAGACTGTTTCCCTGTAATTCATAAAGTGTATGGGGGGATGCAACATTGATCTGCAGCTCATGAGAACTGAAAAATGTAGATGTTGAAAAGCTGCGATCTGACTTGAATAGAGAGACAGAACTTTTGATTTCAGAGATAGAAGAGGACCCTTTGCTTTTATATTAGAACAGCTCGTCCTTAAAAACTGTACCCTATAACGTGAAATGGCCCACGAAAGCAGTTGTGGGAAGACTACCAAGACGTGGGAGGGACTTCACGACTGCAGATTTCCGGGCGGGCTGCTGTTCATGAAAATTAAACCCATGGTGAAAAGTTCACAGAGACTCCTCTCCCTAAGTGAAGAAAGATTATTTTTGATATGCAGAAAAAAAGACTCCACAACTAATAAGAGTTAGTTGGAGAGTAGGTATGTATTTTATCGGCGCTGAGTGCGATGCAGGATATCTCCTAAAGGCATGCACAACACCAAAGAGTCACCTTTCTCTACTTATTCTCTAAAATGTTACATATGTATTAAGCTGTCTATACATATTTATTACCTAGCTCCGCCTAGCCTCTCTGTGTATTAAAATGAACTTATTAGTCCTTTCGTGCTTGCGCAGTGCCCTTTGGTGGTCTTCATGATGAAGTAAAACAAGTCTTCGGGTCTGAACTTTTCACCTCCTTTTGCGCATGCTCACTGGCTTCTTAGTCGCAGTTGAAGCTACAAGGCTAGTCTTAGTCCTAACAATCTTTCTTATCACTGCCTCCTGCAGGCAGTTTCTTTCTTATCCGCTAGTCTTGCATTCTTTTCATGTTGCTTTTGCAAGTAATGGCCTTGCCTGCCTTTGCAAGCACAGCAAATATTAAGTGAGATACTTCATCTAGACTGTTACCCCTAATTAATCACCATTTGACTTTTAACCCCCTTGCTTCACTTTTTAGAAGTGATAAACTGACTGAGAATCCCAGGTTTTGTCTCTTTGCATTGTCAGTGGGAAGGAAAGAGGGGCTGGGGGGAGGAAAGGTGTTCTAAAGGTTTATTTTAATTCTTATCATTCTTCTTTCAACTTTGTTAATAATGTTTTATTTCTACCTTTTAAAGTTTTGAGCCTGTCTTGCCCTTACAGCATTTTCTCATAATCCTTATCTCAACCCCATGAGCTTTATTTTAACTGGATTTTTCCCTCTCCCCTACTCCAATTATAGCAGAGGAAGATGAGTGGATGATTTTTGTAAGTGCACTGGCTTTTGGCCAGCAGTTAACCTGCTAAACAGATCAGTCAGCAAGTGTCTTGGGGTGATTTTATGATGATACTCTATTCCCTAACTTGTCTGCTCTATGCCCAGAAATGGTTCCTGTAGCTTTAAGGTGGGTCTGTGGAAGGGGGGGAGCCTTGGGACTCTTGGGCAGCCTTTTCCAAAGACTCACTTCCCATGCATCCAAGGTTCTGTGCGGATGGGCATTACTTTGTTCCTTAGCTAGCTTGGTTTTTGTTAGCTTAGGCAATAAGATTTTTCCTTTCCCTGGCCTTGGAGACTGTGACAGCAATCCTTCAGACTTTGTTTTTCCTCCTGAATAGTTCAGTTTGGTTTTGGTCTGAGATCAGAGAGTTGACAGGAGAAGTGGAGGGCTGGCAGGGAGCCAAGGAACACACAGAATGACTAGGTTGGAAAAGACCTCCAAGATCATTGAGTCCAATCCATGCCCTAACACCTCATCTAGACTATGGCACCGAGTGCCACATCCAGTCTTTCTTTAAACACATCCAGGGATGGTGACTCCACCACCTCCCCGGGCAAGCCATTCCAGTACTTTATTATTCTTTCCATGAAAAACTATTTCCTAATATCTGACCTATATCTCCCTTGTCGCAGCTTGAGACTGTGTCCTCTCGTTCTGTCAGTTGCTGCCTGGAGAAAGAGACCAACCCCCAGCTGTCTACAACCACCTTTCAGGAAGTTGTAGGGAATGATAAGGTCACCTCTGAGTCTCCTTTTCTCCAGGCTAAACAACCCCAGTTCCCTCAGTCATTCTTCATACGGCTTGTGCTCCAAGCCCTTCACCAGCCTTGTTGCCCTCCTCTGGACACGCTCAAGCGTCTCAACGTCCTTCCTAAACTGAGGGGCTCAGAACTGGACACAGTACTCAAGGTGCGGCCTCACCAGTGCCAAGTACAGGGGAAGAATGACCTCTCTGCTCCTGCTGGCCACACTATTCCTGATACAGGCCAGGATGCTGTTGGCCTTCTTGGCCTCCAGGGCACACTGCTGGCTCATGTTCCGTTGGCTGTCGACCAGTACCCCCGGGTCCCTTTCTGCCTGGCCACTGTCCAACCACATCGTCCCCAGCCTACAGTATTGCAGGGGGTTATTGTGGCCAAAGTGCAGGACTTGGCACCTGGTGTCACCCTGGTTTTTCTGAGTTTTTTAAAGCCTTTTGATTGTTCATAAAATGGAGTCGGACCTTTTAGCTACTGCACAATATTAGGAGCAGTTTTCACTTTTTCTCACAGATGTAACATAAACAAATCCTGTGTTTTTCATTCTCTGTCCTTTGTTTGCATATTTCTAACCTGAAAACAATTGTAACTGACGGCTGGTCTGGCCAGTTGGCTGAGAGGTGGAAACTCCAGAAGCCAATCTTCAGCCAGACCCACAAATGTATAAAAAGTAAGAAATAAACAAGCAGAGGGGCTTTTGGGCCTTGGCTCTCTCAGAGGAACCCTCTGCCCTGCGAAATCTCTCGTCTCTTGTGTGATTGCTTTGCGTATCCCAGTCACAACCTGGACTTATTAAACTTCATCCTACTGGACTTTGCCCATCCATCCAACTGTTCCAGCTCTCTCTGCAGAGCCCTCCTACCTTCCAATAGATTGATACAAGCTCCCAGCTTAGTGTCGTCTGCAAATTTACTAATGAAAGACTCAATACCCTCATCCATGTCATCAATAAAAATATTAAACAGAACTGGCCCCAGCACAGATCCCTGGGGGACACCACTAGTGACTGGCCACCAGCTGGATGCAGCACCGTTCACCACCACTCTGGGCCCAGCCATCCAGCCAGTTCCTAACCCAGCAAAGAGTGCTCCTGTCCAAGCTGTGGGCTGCCAGCTTTTCTAGGAGTATGCTGTGGGAGACACTGTCAAAGGCTTTGTTGAAGTCCAAATAGACAACATCCACAGCCTTTCCCGCATCTACCAGGCGGGTCACATGGTCATAAAAGGAGATCAGGTTGGTGAAACACAACCTACCCCTCCTAAACCCATGCTGGCTGGGTCTGATACCCTGGCCATCCTGTAAGTGGTGCATGATGGCACTCAATACAAACTGTTCCATTACCTTACCAGGTACTGAGGTCAGGCTAACTGGCCAGGATCCTCCTTCCCACCCCTTTTGTGAATGGGCATCACATTGCCTAGCTTCCAGTCATCTGGAACCTCACCAGTGAGCCAGGACTTGGTAAATTATGGAGACTGGCTTGGCAAGCTCCTCTGCCAGCTCCCTCATCACCCTGGGATGGATCCCATCTGGTCCCATAGATTTATGAATATCCCAGCATCCCAGCAGTTCTCTGACTGCCTCCTTCTGGATAACAGGGGGACCATTCTGCTGCCTGACACCATCAACCAGCCCAGGAGGACAGTTGTCCTGAGGACAAGCTGTCTTCCCACTAAAGACTGAGGCAAAGAAGGCATTAAGCTCTTCTGCCGTCTCCTCATCTGTAGTTACTAAGTTCCCTCCCTTATCCAATAAGGAGCAAAGGTTGGTCTTACCCTTCCTTTTACCATTAATATATTTGTAGAAACATTTTTTATTATCCTTTACAAAAGTTGCCAAATTAAGTTTGAACTGAGCTTTGACCTCCCTAATTTTTTTCCTACATGCCCTTGCAGCCCCCTTAAATACTTCCTGAGAAACATGACCCTCCTTCCAAAGATGATACATCCTCTTTTTATTTCTAAGTTCCTTCAAAACCTCCTTGCCCATCCAGGCTAGATGTTTGCCTTGTCAACTCATCTTTCGGCACACAGGGACAGTCTGTTCCTATGCCCTCAAGATCTGTTTTGAAGCATACCCACCTTTCCTGAACTCCTTTGTTTTTAAGGGCTGCTTCCCAAGGAACTCTCTGAATAAGTCTCTTAAGTAGGCCAAAGTCTGCCCTCTGCAAGTCCAATGTAAGAGTCTTATTGGTGTTCCTCATGATTTCACCAAATATTGAGAACTCTATGATTTCATGATCACTCTGCCCCAAGCGGCCTCCAACCACCACAACTCCCACCAACCCATCTCTATTTGCAAACAACAGGTCCAGCATAGTCCCTCCCCTGGTGGGCTCACTCACCAGCTGCGACAAAAAGTTGTCCTCCACACACTCTAAAAACTTCCTGGACTGCCTCTTTTCTGCTGTATTAAGTTCCCAGCAGATGTCTGGCAGGTTCAAGTCACCTACAAGAACAAGGGCTGATGATCCTGAAACATTCTCCAGCTGCTTATAGAATAAGCTGTCCACCTCTTCTTCCTGGTTGGGTGGACGAAAACAGACTCCCATTAGGATGTCAGCCTTGTTGGCTTTCCCCTTAATTCTTACCCATAGGCATTCAACTCCATCTTCATTAGTTTCAATACTTATGGCGTCAAATCCTTCTAAATATAAAGGGGCCACCCCTCCACCTCTTCTCCCTTTCCCATCTCTTCGGAAGAGCTTGTAGCCATCAAGTGTAGCGCTCCAGCTATGTGACTCATCCCACCACGTTTCTGTGATGGCGACTACATCATAGCTTTGCTGTTGCACCATGGCCTCCAGCTCTTCTTGTTTGTGTTAGGGGTTAGGTTTGTTCCCTTTTTATTTTTTCCTATAGAATTTTTTCCCCATAAGTTGCGAAGAGACTAAGTACTGGTGCTTAGAGGGTGCTTGACCAACACAAAAGACGTGGCCGAAAGTTGGAAGGGGGAAGATCACACGAGTTTTGGGGGAGGGAAAAGGACAGGGCTGGGGGAGCTGAGGGTTCTTCCTGCTCTCGGCATTGGAGAGGACGGTCAGGCTGCTGTTTGCTGCGGGAGGAGTCCACTGTCAACAGAAAGTCCGGTCCTGGGAAATCTACCATCATCTGCTCGTGTGCCCAGGAATTCTGAGCCCCTTCACCTGCCCTGCTGGAGCTGGGCCGGCCCTGTCCATCTGTCACGGCTTCTTCAGCACTGCTCACTTTGCCTGGACATTCCCCCTGCCTGCTGGGGACATCCTGCCGTTCCAGCCACCAGCCCGAGAGTTTCCACCATTCCAGCTTAGTGTTCTTGGAGTCCCAAGAGATCAGACTGCCCCGGGCTTTGTGAAACAAAGCCCCTCAAGGTTCCTGGTTCTGTTTATTATTAATGCTGTAGTTGTGGTTGTTTGTTTGCCTTGTTATACATCCGAGTAAAGAACTGTTATTCCTTTCCCCATAGCCCTGCCTGAAAAATCTCTTTAATCTTCTAAATTATAATAACATGGAGGGAGGGGATTAGAATTCCCCATTCCTAGAGAGGCCCTGCCCCTCCCTAGAAGATACCTGTCTTTCAAACCAAGACAGTTTGTTACCCATGCTGTGTGCATTGGTATACATGCACTTCAGCTGGGCTACTGATTTCACCCCTAACTCAGGCTTACCACCCTTGGGCATGCTTCCAGACAGCCCAGCTGCATCCCCTTCCCCCTTCAAACCTAGTTTAAAGCCCTCTCAATGAGATCTGCCAGTTCATGAGCTAAGAACCTTCTACCCTTAACAGAGGGATGTATCCCATCTGGTTCCAGCAGAGCAGGTGCCATAAAAGTTGCCCCGTGATCAAAGAATCCGAAATTTTGTTGATGACACCAACCTTTAAGCCACTTGTTAATGATGTGAGTTCTCCTATTTCTTTCATCATTTTTTTCCGCCACCAAAGGGACTGACCAGAACACTACCTGGGCCCCTGTCTTATCAACCACTTGGCCCAGTGCCCCTAAAGTCCCTTTTAATCACCTTGACACTCCTCTTTTCAATCTAATCACTGCCAGCCTGGGGTATCGGCAGTGGGTAATAATCAGAGGGCTAAATCAGCCCAGGAAGTCTCTCAGTGATATTTCATACCCAGGCCCTAGGGAGGCAGCAGACTTCCCTGTGGGATGGGTCCAGGCGACATATGAGGCCCTCTGTTCCCCTCAGAAGGGAGTCACCTACTACAATTACCCTTCTTTTCTTCTTGATGTTAGAGGTGGAGATCCATCTTACAGATGAATCATAATTGGGAGGCTCACTGGGCAGATAATTTCCTTCTAAATCATCTAAATCATCTGGCTGGCTCTCTAGATCCAGGGCCTCATTCCTATTCTGAAATGGCACCTGGCTAGGGGATGGGGGTCGGGAGGAGTTTTTATTATTACCTCCCCGAACAGGGACCCATTTCCACTCCCCTTCATCTACCAGGTGCCCTTCTATTGCCTGGGAGGGGGAGGCATATGAGTCCTCTGAATCTTGATGGGCCTCCCTTAAAGATGGAAGGGCTGAACTCCACCAGTCTATTTCCCTTTCACTTTCTCTGATACTTCTTAATCTTTCAACTTCCTCCCTAAGTTTGGCCACCAGTGAAAGAAGGTCGTTTACCTGTTCACACTGCAGGCATGCCTCCTTCACAACACCCCCTGAAACAATCAATAAGCTCAAACACTCCAGGCAGGAATGGGTCTGTACAGATGCATCCTTTTTGAAGGGCTCCACTTGGTCACACACTTGTACCAACCACAGTTTTCAACCGTGTTGAAACCATTGCTAACCGAAACCCCAAAACCAACCAGCCAGCAGAAACACTTTAAACAACACACAGCACACCTTACTAGCAAGAGAACTTGCAACCCTGCCTGCTTGCCCTGCCTGCACAAACTGTTGTGGCCACACCCCAGAGACGTGCCATGCTCTGGGTTGCTGTGCTCCCCAGAGGCCTCTTATAATCAGTCACTCAGTAGCAAAGGAGCTCCATCCCTCATTCCTGAATGACTCACAAATGCAAGCAACTCACCTGCTCAGCATTCTTATAAATTTTCAGCCTCCAGGGTTCCAACAACCCTCTGTCTGAGGATATTGTGGCTGGAACTCCAAAGCATGGTATGATCTCCTGTAATAGTACTCTGATCACCTCTCAGACTTTGGCAGTTCTGGTAGGGAAAAGCTTCTGGCCATCCATCCTGAAAAGGTATCCATTAACACAAATAAATATTGATATCCCCCTTTTCTTGGGAGTCCTGAGTAGTCAATTTGCCACTGCTGCCTGGGCCCATGGCCCTTCCCAATTTGACCGAGCTTTGGTTTGGGGGTATTTTTGGTTTAGTTTGGAGGCAAAGGTCACACTGCCAAGTCCCTTGGGTGATGGTAGCATATAGGTTCCTGGTGGTAATCTTTTGAATTAAATAGTAATGCAAGGCATCAATTCCCCAGTATGTTTTCTGATGTTCTTCTCTTACTAGTGACCATAGTAGATGGGAAGGGGATAACTGGTTTCCCTTCTGCGGTGACGGCCCATCCCTTTTGGTTATATTTTCTCTCTTGGTTCTCAATTAGTTTTCTATCTTGTTTATTATATTCTGGTTTACCTTCTAAGGAGATCTGACCATCTGGAATCAAAGCTCCCATTACTGTTATCTGACCTTTTGCTGCTTCTTGTGCCTCTGTCCACCAGCTCATTTCCTTCCTCCAATTCTGAGCTCACCTTCTGGTGTGCCTTAATGTGCATAATTGCTACCTTCTCAGGCAGTTTAACTGCTTCCAGTAGTTGTATTATCTCTTGAAGATGTTTAATGTTCTTCCCCTGGGAGTTAAGCAGCCCCCTTTCCTTCCAGATGGCTCCATGTGCATGTACAACCTCAAATTCATATCTTGAGTTTGTGTAAATATTTATTTTCTTTCCTTCTGCTCTTTCTAAAGCATGAGTTAAGGCAATTATCTAAGCCTTTTGTGTAGAGGTGCCTGCTGACAAAGGTCCAGATTCAATTACCCTCCTGGAGGTGGTAATAATATACCCAGCATGTCATTTTCCTCTGATGATGTAGCTACTTCCATCAGTGTACCAGGTTTCCGCATCATCAAAAGGGGTGTCCTTCAGGTCTGGATGGCTGGAGTAAGTTGCTTTGATAGTCTCGAGGCAATCATGGTATGCTTGCTCTCCTTGATTTCCGCTGAGAAAAGAAGCTGGGTTGACAATGTTAGTTACCACTATTTCTACATCATCTTGTTTCACCGTGATGGCCTGGTATTTCAGGAACCTCTGTGGGGAAAGCCAGTGCCCGCCTTTTACTTCCAACACTGCAGAAAATGTGTGAGACCCTAGCACAGTCATCTTCTGGCCCAGAGTGAATTTACATGCCTCTTGAATATTCAGCACCACTGCTGCGACAGCTCTGAGGTACCCCGGCCATCCCTTGATTGCTGCATCTAGTTGATTGGTGTTGTAGTGCGTAATTTGGTTTATATTGGGTTTTGTAATGTTTCTTCCGTTCCCTTGGAAAATGTATCACGTGGTTTGTCCCTGCTCCTCCACCCCGCCCATCGTCCCACACTGGAATGTAACCCAACTCTGTTCCACTCCCACCTTGTCCTTGATTGGGTAGTGGCTTGTCCCTGCCTCTAGCCCCTCCCCCTGGGTAAAAGACCTGGGAGGAGGGGGGGGAGCCCTTTCTTGCACCGGGACAGGGACCGGACTGGGCTCTGGACTCTGCAGGGGCAGGACCCCTGAATAAAGCCATGGTCCCCCCTGGACAAAGAGCAGACTCTTTCCTTTTGCCATCGACGGATGCCTTTTCTCTCTAAAGAACCAAGGTTTGCCTCTGGGTAGCTTTAAGGCCCTGTGAAGGAAGATTCCTTCTGGCGTGGGCTCTCTCTCTCAAGCTAGCTGAGGCTATAACAGAGCACGGGCTCCGAGGAGGGAGAGAGAGAGCCACACTTGGAAAAGTAAGCAACTGCCCTTTGATATGGGCCCAGGTCTTGTGCTAGTATTCCCAGGGCAATCCCCTGTTTCTCATGGGAAAACAGAAAAAATGGTTTATTCACTTCTGGAAGTCCCAGAGCCAGAGCTGACATGAGAGCTTTCTTTAGCTGGTGAAAGGCTCGTGTGGCCTCCTTTGTCCACTGGAGTTTTCTGTCTCCATTTGTAATGAGCACATACAGAGGTTTTATCAGCAACCCATAATTGTATATACATAATCTACACCATCCAGTCATTCCCAAAAAGGTTCAGAGTTCTTTTATTGTCTTGAGTTTCAGGGTTTGACATATTGTTTCTTTATGATCTTGCCCCAGAGTCCATTGTCCAGCACTGACCTCACTTTCTGACTAGATCACTTTCTGCTTTTCCACCTGGGCCTTTTTCTTAGATACCCTATACTCCTGGAGTCCTAGAAAGTTTAAAAGGCTTACCATCCATGCCATGCACGTTTCTCTCGTCCTGGTGGCTATGAGGAGGTCGTCTACATACCACAACAACCTTCCTTCTTCTGATGGTGCCTCCCAGAATTCTAAGTCTTTTGCAAGTTGTTCTCCAAACAAAGTGGGTGAGTTCTTGAACCCCTGAGGCAAAACCGTCCATGTGAGCTGGGTTTTGCGTCCATTTTTAGGGATCTCTGATTCAAATGCAAAAATTTTCTGTCTGTCTTCATGGAGAGGGAGGCAAAAGAAGGCATCTTTCAAATCTAAAACAGTAAACCAAATTAGCTCTGGTGTTAGGCATGTTAACAAAGTATATAGGTTTGCTACCACAGGGTAGAGATCCTCCGTTATCTTGTTGGCAGCTAATAGATCTTGTACTATTCGATATGACCCATCAGGTTTTCTAACTGGCAAAATGGGAGTGTTAAAGTCAGATTGACACGCTTTCAGCAATCCTAATTGTAAAAGATTTTAAATTATTGGGGTAATTCCTTCCCTATCTTCCTTTTTCAAGGGGTATTGTTTAATTTTAACTGGTTGTTTCCCTTCCTGAAGTTTTATTTGTATAGGAGGTGCATTTTTCACCCTCCCTGGTATGTTGGAAGCCCACACTTCAGGAAAAACCTGGTTAATTGTTTCTTCACTAATTTCCTCTTTAATTTCCAAAGCTGCTTACATTAAGCTCAATGCTTCCACGTATTGTTGATCATTTACCCCTAGAGTAATTTCCCCATTTTTAAAGGTAATGGTTGCTTGTAATTGTTCTAATAGATCTCTACCCAAAAGTGTTCGCGGTGATTTGGGCATATATAGAAACCTATGAACGCCCCACTGCTTCCCAAGCTTGTATTTTAAGGGTTTACAAAAATATGCCTTTTCAGGCTAGCCAGTTGCCCCTTGAACCACAACATAATCTTTTCCCACAGGCACTGAAACGTTTAAAACTGAATACATCTCTGCCGTATCAACTAAAAATTTCAGCTCTTTCCCCAGCTTCATTTTTATAACCAGTGGATCCGCTGGGGTGGAATTCTCTGGTCCTCCTCAGTTGTCTCTTACCTGTGCGATCACCCTCTTTTTCCCATGGTTCCCTCTTTCCTGTCGGTCATTCCATCTTCATTCTGGGCACTGATTTTTCCAGTGACCCATCTTCTTACAAATTGCACACTGATTTCTACCCAACCAGGGTGGGCCTTGTCTAGGTGGTCCCTGCCTGCGTCTACCTTTTTCTTGTTCACTCACAACCGCCACAAGTTTTTTCATTCCTTGTTTGTATCCCTCTTCTCGATTGCTAAATACTCTCCATGCCTGTGGTGGTTTCAGGCAGATTTTGGGAGAAGCTCTCCTATGGGGCCCTCCTCTCCTCTTCTAACTAGTTTGGGAAAAGACTTCTTCAGAGAGAAGTGGAAAAAAACTTGTTTATTGAACAGGCAAAGCACTCTCAGCACAATACCCGATGACAAGAGCTTCGTGCCGCTTACGGAGGGATAACAAACTTAAAAAAGTCTCTTCTATAAGATAGTTACTGTGCTCTACTGCTTCGTCTTTGCTGGCATTGGGAGAAAAGGAGATGTGCAGGGCTGGTCTTGGTGGGGTGGGTCCCCCATGGAGGCCTCCGGTGCTTTCTCAGGTCCTTAGTCTGGAGAGGTTGGAACAGTTCTGAGGAGAGGGCAAAAAAAGAAAAAAGGAAGGAAAAAAAAAAGAAAAGAAAAAAAAAGGGAAAAAAAGAAAAAAAGAGGCAAAAAGCTTCAGCTATTCTACAGCGTCTAACTACACTAGCACTAAACTAACTAACTGCCGGGGAAAAAAAAAAAACAGAGCTTCTTTTGTCTTGCTGTGTTTTAACTCTCCTGCTTTAAGGTTACTCTGATGAGCAGAGTTTTCCTGGGGAAAACAAACGGCGCTTCCCGCCCCCCTGCACTTAACAGACGATTGGGGTCCCCCCATCATCCAAGGCACCTAAAACTTGGTAAAAGACCTTTTCTGGGACACAGACAATCTAGCACCCATTTTTTGGCTCAGATTTTAAGATTCTGTGTCCCCCTTGTTTGCGACTGGGAAACTGAGAGAAAAAAAAAAACAAAAAACCCCACTGGAGAAAAGCAAAAAAAAAAAAAACCTGGGAGGAGAAAACTACCTCCAGAACCCAGGGGCTGTGCAGCCTAAACAGATTTGCTTTTAAAAGCAACCCTGTAGGTCTGCTGTTCGACTAGAACCTTCCCCCAAAGGAAAACCCATTCCCTGAGGTTTGAGGCCACTGAAAGATTTTTTTCCTAGGATTCCCTAGTTGGAATACTTACCAAACTCTGGCGTGGTGACAAAAAACTTCCCAATTGCTCTCCTCAGCTTGAAAGTGACTCTTGGTGCAAAAAGAGCTTCCAGTTTTGGTTCCCAGGGTCGGCTGGCCACACACGTGGTCTGCTTTCTTCTGGGAGCAGCATGCCATTCGGGAGGCTTCTTCACAGCAGTCCAACGTTTTTTTTAAGTCCACAAGAAAACCACAGCCTCGCTCTGTGGAGTCCAGTGTTTCAGGGACTCCACAGCGAACGCCAAGCCTGATGGATGTCTCTCTGCGTGGATGGGCCATGTTTTTGGACTCATGTGCCTGCGTGAAGTCCCTTGGCCGCGTGCTCCACTCCTGGTTCTTTGGGCCTCACTCCTGGGAGTCACACCAGTGGCTTGTCTCTCTCACGGAGACCTCCGGCTCCGTTCTCACCCTGGCTAGCTCGGGAGACAAATCACATTTGGAAGGAGTTTTCCTCAGGGTCCTAAAAGCCAGGAGCGGCCGAGAACCCTTCCCTCAGCAGAGAGAGAGAGACCCCGTCGATAGCAAAGGAAGGTCTGCACTTGATCCTGGGAGAAACCAGGGCATTATTCAGTCTTCTGTGGTCTTGCCCCAGCCTGGGTTAGGAGCCCCGTCCCACTCCCTGAGCCAAGAGAGAGCAGGCCACATGGTCTCAGACTTATATCCAGGGAAGGGGCTAAAGGCGGGGACAAGCTAATACCTAATCAGGGATAAGGTGGGAGTAGAACAGGGTTGGATTACATTCCAGGAAGGGGACTGGGGGAGGGGCAGGGACAAACTTCGGGATGTTACATTTTCCAGGGGAACAGGGGAGTGCAGAACAAAGCATTGTAAAACCCAATATAAAAATGAAATACAATATGAAACCAAATAATACACAGCAACACCCTATCCTCCTTATCCTGCCTCCCCAAATACCACAAAGTCAAGCAAATGATATATTGTCCTAGCTCTACTAGCTCCATCTGCTAATGATTAACCCTTCTACATTGCTTCTACTCTTCTTGCTACATTCTTAATTAATATATATTGCATCTATCCTTCTAGCTAAGCTTTTAACCCTTTTAGCTCTTTTTAAACCCTTGATTCTTTCCCCCCCCCCCCTTTTTTCTATAAGGTTAGTAAATTCTTTTTCTAATACACAGATTCTCTCTCATCTAACCAAGTCATACGGTAAGTATCTCTCAGGCCTGTACCGTATGCTCTTGATAATGAATTCAAGGCTGCCACTCATCGTAGCATTCTCCAATTCCAAACAAGTATTGCAATAGACAAAATTAAACTTATGCCAACTAAAATAAGCAAAACAATAATTGGATGAACCAAGGCATTAAGTATACCAGTTGCTTTCGGTGACCATCCAAAAAGTACATTCCAGCAGTGATGACTTGCCTCTTGCTTTATTCTTTGCAGAACCCTACTAATTTCCTTTGCATCATGATGAACAGTTACTAGAACCTTTTCTCCATTCTCTTTAATCTCCTTCAAGATCTCACTCAGATCCTGATGCTTCAATAACTGTTTTACCAAGCTAAGGTTCATGCCAATGGGTATAGGTAACAAATGGTGATACGTTGTATAGTTGGCTTTGATTAACTGGTGGGACACAACTGGTACAGAATATGTAAAGTCACATCCAACAATGTTGACAAAATTACAAATGCAAAAATTGGAGTGGCTTTTAACAGGCAAATATTTGTTTAAATTGTCTGTTCTCACTGAGGCACAGGCAGTTCTCAAATGTACACAACCTTGGCCAATGTATATGAGTACAGCCTTCTGAATGGTGTCTGGATGGATCTCAAAGTGACATACACCTTGTTCAGTGTCCAGGCATATGTCTTAGGCATCAATGGTGTTGCTCTCACAGATAATTCCCTGCTCTTCTTAGGTAGCACAAGATTCTATGTTTACAGTTTGCCATTTCTTATCTACCATCCAGGACCATGTCCTGTGTTCAGAGGGGTAGAGTACTGTCCTTCATGGTTTAGTCCTAAAGCAATAAGATGAATCACATAAATTGTGGCGCTATGTATGGTGAGTACAAAGGCAGTGGCCACATTATTGATGGGATCATAAGTAAAATTTACCATAGTCCACCAAGACTGCAGTGTCCTTTCCAAACTTGTAGCATTATCCCAAACAGCTTTTCAGATTTCAATTAGAAAAACAGACCTATCAGTGTTTTTGTCTTGGTACGAAGCCAATTATTGCTAGGAGAGCAAAGAAATTTTTGGTGTTCTTTCTTTAAAAGGTTTTGGGGTGAGTCTTAAACCTTGCCCAATGGAAACACCTGCTCGGGTGTGGAAATGCATTCCTACATCTCACTCTATCTTTAATAATAAAAAAAAAAAAAAAAAAAAAAAAAAAAAAAAATTACCCTGAAAAAAAAATTCTCACCTTTGTTGATAATTATGCTAATAACTTATTATTAATTAAAAATTTGGTTTTATAACTTAACTGTAGTATTTATGGATTAAAGGATTCAATTTGTTAGTCTTTTTTTCCTATCCAATTATTTTAATTATTAATTTTTTAAGACTAAAATTTAGTCTCTAATTGCTTATAAATCTTATTTTACCTTTTGTTTGGGGAGATTTTTTCAAGTGAATTTTATTTTCTTTTCTACACAGGATTTGGGCTAATGAAACTTGTAAACTTTTTTAACATACAGTTTAAGAACAAGATAATAACATTAATATTACAGTAACAATTTACAAAACTTTTCAGTGTAAAAAAATACTTATTTGAGTAACTTTTAACTAGTGCAAACTTTATAATAATGCAGTCTCTGTTTTTGGAACGTTTTAATTTCCATATAGCTGGTCTGTGTGAAGATGTAGTGTCTCTGGAAACATGGTCAGCTGTCTCTCAGTGTTTTTTGTGTGGTCTTTGTTTGGAGTTCTTTGCTGTTCTTGTCTTCCTTCTGTAGTTGTAGCTTGACTTCTTTTGCAGGAACTTTCTTAGAGTCTATATCTGGGAAGACAAACACAACCTCTCTCCCTGACACAAAGGACAGGCTCTAAAATTTGTCCTGTTTCCAGATTTTTATGACTATGAGAGATTAAAAAACATATCTATAGCTTTGTTCAACCTTTCTACAGTAGTACATACTCCCCCATTATTATCTTTTAAGGAATGTTTTCAGTTATTTGTGTGCTTTTTCTACAATAGATTGGTCTTGTGGAAAAAAATTGCTGTATTTGTAGCAAATTTGATGTCTTATATGTTGAAAAAATTGTGTGATTTTGAGAACTGTATATTTAGGAATGAGAAATGCTTGCAAGAAAAGTCAATTGTATTTTTGGTCTTTTTTTCCCCTCGTGCTGAGGCAGAATTTGCTTTAAAAAGCATGTAGTTAGATAAGTGAATTTGTTTGAATTGTTTAAATGACTGATATTGTGTGACATCTGTTTGCTAAATGTATAGGCTGTTTAAATTTTAGAAGCTAACCCTTGTAGCTGTTGATGGTATTTCTGATAGTTTGGGCATGATTGCCCCTGCCTGATATAGAGATATGTGAGACACCTTTTACACGTGCTGACGCATCCTGACTAGAAAACCCATGGCTTATTCAAGCCTGTTCAATATTACTTAGCAGTGTGTCTTGGACTGTCACTACTACAAGGTTTATTATAGTATTGTTTTCTCAGTGTGTGATTTAGTATGTGTGATATGTGTATAACGAAGCAATTTTGCTGCTAAGAAAAAGGGAAAAAGATTAGTTTTTAAGTAAATTTTACAATTAGAACTTTTTCTTGAATAGAGAGGTCTGCTTTTTCTATCAAACCTGTAACATATAAAGAATTTGTTAATAGGAAATATGAACTTTGAGAAACATGCAGACAGCTGCTAGCTTCAAGATCTGAGTAAGGTTTTTTTACTTTTTTAATAATTGATTTTTATTTTTTGATGCCTAGATTATGCTATATGGCTATGAGGTTCTTAGATTTTCTTGAGCTATTTCTAAAAAACAAATTGTTTTTTAGGGATGTAATATTTTTTTAAAGGTTTCTAAATTAATTTCAAAGATGAAATTAATAATTAGAGATTTTTCTTGTAATATTTATATGGGTAATTTGCAAAAACTTTTTTTATTTTGAGGTAAATATTTTAAATAGACGTATGGGCAAGCAAACTATTTTTGCAAAATCTTTTCCTGTAAAGGAAAAATTATTTAGGAATTAGCTTTGATAATTAGTTTGTGATATACATTTTTGGGCAAGTTATAATTGACAAAATAGAAAAACTTTTTTTAAAATCACTAGATGGTTTTCTCTTGAAATTTCAATGAAATATTAATTTATAAAGTGGGACTTTCTCTCAAAGCTGCAAATAAAATAAAAAAATAGGTTAGGGTTTGCGAAAAATGCCAATCACTTGTTTTTAAAATTTTGAAAGTTTAATAGTAAATAAGATGGTTATAAAAATAGAATTAGAGTAAAAAAATTGAACAATTAGGGTTAGGACAATACGAGACAATAAAAACAAAGTTACAGACGTCTGGGTGCCTCCCCGAGCAAAAAAGCTCCGAAGAAGGACTCCTGTTAACAAAGGATTATCTCTTAAAAGCAATAGCCTGTTGAATATTCATACATTTCATACATGATGCATAAATTCCATTCAAACAAAGAATTGTCTCTGGTTCATATGACTTTTTTTCCTTTAATCTCTATGGCATCTTCAGGGCTGAGCAAGGCAGGAGAAGTTGGTCTCTTCTGATAAGGAAGTAGTAAATTCTTTTTTCTCTGAAAGATTTACGTTTTCCTGTGGTTGGTATATAAAAACTACATTTTAACTACAAAACTACCTTTACCATACTATCAAAATATTAATACAACATTAACAAGCAATACAACATAATACATATAGTAAATATCTTGTGTAGAGCCATATAATATGCACTTTTCACATTAGGTATTAGGTGTTTTGGGAAGTCTGCGCCTCTCAAGTACCTCAGTCAATGGGGAGAGAGGGAAATGCAGCTGGGAAATTCAGATAAAAAGGAGGCTGCATCCTCCAAAAATCTGAGAGACCTCAGGGGAAATGCCTCATCACCTCTCCCTTTATTCAAATGAAGTAACGGGACTCCTCTGTCTCCTTTTTGGACATAAACCTCTGGTGTTCGTGGATTAACTTTCCTGACACTTGGACTCCAGTTCGTACTGAAGTTCCAGCATGTCTGGAACAGCAGCACTCAGTGATGGTGTGACTTCATTCAGGCCACAATGATTTGCTCCAATGCTGAGCCAAGAGTCACCTCAGAGAGGCGGGTATTTGCTTCATTTGGCACCAGGTATGTGGGGGATCACTCCTCCTAACACGCACACTCAGCACTTTACACAGTACAGTATATATAGTTAAATTTCATGTGTATTCATTACATTCCTTGGGATAGGAGTGTTACCCTGGTTTTTCTGAGTTTCTTTATTAGCCTTTTGATTTTCATAAATGGAGTCAGATCTTTTAGTTACTGTAGAATATTAGAGCAGTTTTCTACCTTTCCCACAGAAGTAATATAAACAAATCCTTTGTTTTTCATTCTCTGTCCTTTGTTTGCATATTTCTAACCTGAAAACAATTGTAACTGACAATTTGTCTGGCCACTGAGGCTGAGGGGTGGAAACCCCAAAAAGCCAATCTTCTGCTAGACCCACAGATGTATAAAAAGTAAAAAAAATAAACAAAGGGGTCTTCTTCTCTCCACTCTTTCAGCTGGGAGCTGGATCAGAAGAACCTCTGCGAAAATCTCTTGTCTACGTGTGATTGCTTTGTGTGTCTCGGTGACAACTGGTGACCCCGAGTGTGGGTGAGCAGTTTGGTGAGGTTTTTCCTTTCCCTTTTTCCCTGTTTTGTGTTTATCATGGAGGATTCCTTAGTTTTGGAACTTTGGGGAGATCTCTTGGAGCGGAAGGATGCTCAGATATCCCGGGAGGGACTCCAGAGTCTATTTGCATGGGGCAGGTGGCGTGGGTTTTTTCCCACGCCAGGGTCTGTGCTCAGTCGACGGGAGTGGTACCTCCTGGGGGACTGTATGTTAGACTCGCTTGAAATAGAATATGATGAAGGAACTGCGGGGTTGTTATTGCAGTGGAAATTATTTGAGAGGGCTGTGTTTAAGTCGACTCCTTCCGGCTCGCACGCTAGCAGCCCCAGTCCGAAGCAGGACGGAGAGCTGGAGGGGGGCAGGGTCGTTATGTCAGACCCGGAGTCTGAACTTCAGCTGCTTTGTGATGTGGATTCCTCCCCTTCCTCCCCCGTTCCTGCGCGGGAGGGTTCCCCCCCCTCGGGTTCCGGTGCTGGTCTTGGGCAGAGGGGGGGGCAAAGCCTTGCCAAGCCTGGGGCCGGTACTGCCGGCCCTCACGCAGCGGAGCCGCCGGAGTGGGGCAGAGCCACCTCCTCTCCATGCCTTTCTGGCATTGGTGGGTGGGGGTGGCCTGGGAAAGTGGGCTCCGCTTTCCTTTGGCCGAGATTCGGTCACTGTGCATTGTCTGTTCTGCTGCACAACCATTACGTATCCGATGGGGTCGGGCGACGTGGAGTTTCCCGCTCTGCCGCCTGGGCCGAGCCCGGAGACGGCTGCGTTGGCCACCTCTGCCCCCGTGCCGCCGGCAGCGGGGGGCGGGGACGCTGCCGAAGGCAAAGCCTCAGTCAGTCCCTCGGCGGGCGCCGCCTCCCTGCGCGGGCTGACAGCTTCGCCCCGCTCCGGGGTGAGGGGGGCCTCGAGCTCCCGGGCCCCCGCGGGACCCCTTCTCGGGGGATTCCGGACACTCTGCCTCCCGCGCCAGCCCCATGGGCTGCAGGCGGTGCTCGCGGGGCGGGGAGAGGCTCTGATGCGGCTAGTTCTAATGAGCTGCCAGCAGGGACCGACGCAGCCCTGCCAGTGATGAAGGTGCAGTCGCCGCCTGAACAAGCCCAAGCTCCGCAGCCGCACCGATATGTGTGTCTGCTGCGGAGTCATCTGACCGGTCTCCAGCGGCCGGCGCGGGCTCCGGCGCCGCTGAGGATGCGGCGGGGCCGATGCCAGCAACTGGTCCGACCCCGCCCCCGCTTCCCGCTGCTAGCGTTGCGGCGGCTGCAGGCGCCAAGGTGTTTAAGTTCAGCGCGAACAGGGACATGGCCGAAATGCGGCCGGTCTTTGACAAGAGCAGAAATTCCCGCGCTGTTGGCTCTTCGTCCGCAGCCTGGACACTATCCCCTTGTCAGGTGACCGTACGGCCGAGAGACCGTGGGCAGTTTTGGGGGGAAGTAAAAGCTAAGGTTGAAGGACTAAATGGAGATGCTGATGCTGGTGCTGGACTTGGGGTGTCTGATGTTCAGCTAGTCCCCAGTCGAGTGCCTGCCTCTGACCCTGTGGGGTCCACAGGGCAGGATAAGGCAGGTGCTGCTGCTTCATCTGAGGGTCTTCAGGCCTTTCCTGTCCTTCAGGGTGCTACTCATAACACCTATCAACCCTTGGCTTGGCAGGCTTTGACAGAACTGCGTGATGCAGTCGGGAAATATGGTTTGGGCTCAACCGAGGTGATGCAGATTCATGCAATGGTCTCCACACCCACCCCCCCCCCCCCCCCCCCCCCGACTATCCCAAAAGGCACACGAATTGCTCAACCTGTTCCTTTTAAGTCTTCTGTTTCCAGAACCAAGGACCGGTCGCAAGGACACGGCGGCTTCGGCTCTACAGGGCCACCTCAGGTGCACTGGACTACTGTCCTGACCAAAGACCATCCTGAGACGCTGTGTACCGTGTCCATGGTTGGTGCCACGCCATCGGAGATTCACCTTCGTGGTCTCCTAGATACCGGGGCCGACGTGAGCATTCTCTCCCTGGCTGCTTGGCCCCCGCAGTGGCCTTTGACCCTGGCAAAGACATCGATCGCGGGCTTAGGAGGAATGAAGCAATGCTACGTGAGCCAGAATCCCGTGACCATCACGAACCCGGAGGGACAGACGGCCATAATTTGGCCTCATGTTACTGAGATTCCTCAGAACCTTTGGGGGAGGGATGTTTTGGCCGCGTGGGGGGTGCGATTGGGAACGGATTTTTGATTGGGGCCATTGTGATGAAGGGCACAGAGTGTCCCATGCCTCCTTTACGATGGCTGGTGGACAGACCCATCTGGGTGAACCAGTGGCCCCTCCCTCATGACAAGCTAGTCGCCCTTTGTGAACTCGTACAGGAGCAGTTGGATCAGGGGCATTTGGAACCATCTACCAGTCCCTGGAACACTCCTGTCTTTTGTATCAAAAAGAAGTCTGGGAAATGGAGGTTGCTACAAGACCTCCGAAAGATCAATGCTGTGATGGAAGGCATGGGGACATTGCAGGCGGGCATGCCATCGGCTACCATGCTTCCTGCGGACTGGCCGGTCCTCATTGTGGATCTGAAGGATTGTTTTTTTACGATCCCTCTGCATCCCAATGACAGACCAAAATTTGCCTTCACGGTACCAACAATAAATAATGCCGAGCCCGCACAGCGGTATCAATGGAAAGTTTTGCGTCAGGGAATGCGAAATTTCCAAGTGTTATGCCAATGGTATGTAGCCCGTGCCATGTCTGGAGTTCGCAAGCAGTTTCCTCATGCTCACATCTGTCATTATATGGATGACATTTTAGTGGCTACGCCCACCCAGGATGAGCTGCTGAGGCTACAGCCTCAGTTGTTGAATGCTCTGCATTCACATGGACTGCAGGTGGCTCCAGAAAAGGTACAACAACAACCTCCCTGGAAATATTTGGGCGTCAAAATTCTGGAATGGACAATCCGTCACCAGGAGGTGCAATTTGTGCAATCGGTGAAGACACTGAATGATGCTCAGAAGCTGGTAGGTGTCATCACTTGGTTACGTCCGTACTTGGGACTGACCACAGCACAACTGTCTCCCTTGTTTGAATTGTTGAAAGGGGACACTGATTTAAAGTCACCTCGTGAATTGACCCCTGAGGCACGCAAAGTGCTGGAGGAGGTTCAGCAAGCTGTTTCGGCTTGCCAGGTGTACCGCATTGAACCTTCCATTGATGTCACTGTGTTCATTACCACTTCTGATTTACATCCTACAGGTATCATCGGCCAATGGAATGATGTTTGGATTGATCCTCTGCACATCTTGGAATGGGTCTTCCTGCCTCATCAGCCACATAAGACGGTGACGGTGCTGTTTGAATTGATTGCGCGCTTGATAATCAAGTGCCAGTACCGCTGTTTGCAATTGATGGGTGCAGTTCCCTCAAAGATCATACTCCCGGTTCAGAGGGAGGAATTTGATTGGAGCTATGCGAACAGTGTTTCGCTGCAAAGTGCTCTCGAGGGTTTTTCAGGGCAGATCACTTATCATCTGCCTAGCCACAAGCTATTGCAAGTGGCCAAAAATACTCAATTTTCTCTATGACCCAAAAATAGCCAAGAGCCAGTACAAGGACCCACCGTCTTCACTGATGGTTCGTGAAGAAAAGGAAAAGCCATTGTTACCTGGCAGGATGGATCTAAGTGGCAGGTTTTGGAAGGCCGTGAGGATGGGTCAGCCCAACTGGTTGAACTAAAGGCTGCTGTCATGGCATTTGAGACATTTTCCCAGGAACCTTTCAATTTGATCACGGACGCCGCCTATGTTGCCGACATTGCACAGTGATTGGGTTGTTCAGTTTTGAAGGAGGTCAGTAACCCTGCCTTGTTTGATTTACTGAAGACTCTGTGGTGTGCAGTTCAGGCCAGAGTTCATCCATACTACGTTCTGCATGTACGGAGTCACACTAACTTGCCAGGATTTGTAGCAGAAGGAAATGCAAGGGCTGACAAGTTGGCTAACCCAGCGTGGGTAGCCCCTCAGCCTGACGTGCTCGTGCAGGCCAAGGCATCGCATGGGTTTTTCCACCAAAATGTGCATACGCTGCAGAAGCAGTTCCAACTGAAGGCCACTGAGGCTCGTGAAATTGTCGAGTCGTGCGACGACTGTCATGCCCTTGGTGCGCCATTGCCGGCAGGGGTTAACCCCAGAGGCCTTAAAGCCTTGGAACTTTGGCAGACCGATGTCACCCAGGTCGCTGAGTTTGGCCGGCTCAAGTATGTGCATGTCACGGTGGACACATTCTCCTCTGCAGTGTGGGCTTCTGCTCACACAGGAGAGAAAGCCCGTGATGTCATTGCCCACTGGAGGCAGGCCTTTGCTGTTCTTGGCATACCTTCTGCTGTGAAAACCAACAATGGTCCTGCTTATGCCTCACAGAAGGTACAGCAGTTCCTACAGTCATGGGGTGTGTCACATAACTTTGGCATCCCTCATTCTCCGACGGGACAGGCGATTGTAGAACGCGCTCATGGTACACTCAAGCATGTTCTTCAAAAACAGAAACGGGGAATGCAGGGTGAAACCCCGCACAGTCAGTTGGCAAAGGCTTTGTACACCATCAGTCACCTTACGGTGCCGCAGAACTCAAATAATCCTGTCATTTTGAACCATCATCTCTTGTTGCAGGCTTCGGACAGTGTGCAACAGCCGCGAGCGAAGGTACGGGTCCGAAATTTAGTCACCAAGCAATGGGAAGGACCCTATGACCTAATCGCTATGGGGCGTGGGTATGCGTGTGTGTCCACGGACACAGGGACACGCTGGCTACCTTCAAAGTGTGTCCGTCCTGACCTGTGACCACAAAGCCAGAATTCGGCCAACAGGCGAGGTGGAAGCCGTGATCAACTTGAAAGTCACCAAGTGGCTGAATCCTCAAGTGATCACTCAGCTGATTCCTCCACAGACAGTGATTGAATTTGTATATTCCCTTTGTAACTTTGTTCATTTTTCTTTTTCTGTTTTTCTTTTTTGTAAAGTTTAAAGGGTGAGATGTCACCCTGGTTTTTTTGAATTTTTTAAAGCCTTCTGATTGTTCATAAGATGGAGTCAGTCTTTTTAGCTTCTGTACAATATTAGGAGCAGTTTTTGCCTTTTCTCACACATGTAACATAAACAAATCCTTTGGTTTTCATTCTCTGTCCTTTGTTTGCATATTTCTAACATGAAAACCATTGTAACTGAAAATTTGTCTGGCCACTGAGGCTGAGGGGTGGAAACCCCAAAAAGCCTATCTTCTGCTAGACCCACTGTCCTAGGGTAACTTTATGATGCTTGTATCCCCAATCGTCTGTTCTGTTTGTGCTGTATATTGAGTCCTGTGCCTTTAAGACTGGTTCTAAGAGCAAGGAGAAGCGCGGAGTTTGTTTTGAGAAAACTGCCTGACTCCTCCACATTCTTCTGCAGACAGCGTGTTCAGCGGAGGCTTGGAGAGACGGCAGGACAGAGATCTTGTTTTGCTTTTAGTTAGTTTCAGCTAGCTAGGGCAGAGAAGTTCCCTGGTCTGTTTTTTTTTCCTTTTTCTTGGAACTGTTTAAACCTGCTCTGGACTGAAAACCCAGGGGAGCACTGGGGGCTGCACTTGCGGCCCACCAGGGCCTGGATCTCGGCATTTTCCAGCAGCGCCGGAGAGACTGGGACTGAGGAGAGGCACTGAGAGAGAGAGCCAAGCTACACCCACGGCAAGGACTTTCTCAATTTGCCATCTCACTTCAGAAGGAGAGGTTTTATTGTTTCATATTATTCATTCTTTATACTTGTATGCACTTCATTTGTTTAGTAAAATAGTTTTTTCCACTTTTCTCCAAAGAGGTTTTTTTTTTTACCGGACCGGTTGGAGGGAGGGGCCACTTGGGTTTGCTTCCTTAGAGGGATCCTATACAGGAGTTTTCTCCCAAATTTGTCCCAAACCAGGACATACTTCTAACTGGCGCCCACTGCGGGGCTCGAGAGAGTGGAAAAAACTTGTATTGATTTTTATTAACTGCATTTTTTTGTTTGTCCTTTGGGTGGGGATTAAACAGTCAGTGGCCATGTTGCTTCTTGAAGTCCTAATGTCTCTTAGAATGGAGTCTTTTCTGCATTTCTGTTCCCTAGGCTTTTTTGAGGTCTTAATACCTTTCTGGTCCCTAGGTTTGTTTTCTTACCCAGAAATAGCTCCAATATTGTCCCTAACATACAGCTTTTACACTAGGAATGCACAAATTAGAATAGTTATTTTGCTGGGTTCGGTGATTATGGTTTACAAGAACCTTATAAAGACACTAGAGTTTATTCTGGGTATGTTCAGTTTATGGTTTTTTCGTCCCACCCTGCGTCCTAGTTCCAGCAGCATGTTTTGGGGATTTATCAACAATTGTACCCAGTTTGTTAGAGGAGGAGTAGGGGATGAGGCTCTTCAGCCTCTTCTTTCCTTCTTCTCTTTTGAGTCAGTTACATCACTTTTAGCGAATGTTCAGGGTCTCCTGAACGTTAAAGACACCACCTTCCTGGTATTTCACCTGGTGACTTTCCTCTATATAGTTTATAGCTTTTCTAGAATAAGTCACACACTGCTAAACACTGTAGGGCAGCAGATAGAGGCAAGGGAGCAGGGAGATAAATCAGTCACTCAGGCTGCAGCCAATCCCACAGCTGTTCAGGCTGCAGCTAAACCAGACAGTGAGGCTGAGACACCAGCAGTTGCTGCAGTAAAGAAGGAAAAGAAGCACACGGACAAAATCGATCGACCAGTAGATGATGATTCAGGTGAAGAATCCTCAATGCCTCCTGACACCCAGTCAGGAGTCAAACCACCTGACACACAATCAGAAGCTGAAGCAACTGATGATACACAGTCAGAAACCGAACCAACTGATAGAAAATCAGAAGCCCAACCAGCTGCTACAAGATCAGGAGCCCAACCAACTGCTACAACATCAGGAGCCCGACCAACTGCTACAAGATCAGGAGCCCGACCAACTGCTGCAAGAGCAGGAGATACTATTGAGTCCTTTTCCCTGAAGGACCTTCGTGGCCTAAGAAAGGATTATACTCGACGACCTGATGAATCTATAATTAGTTAGTTAGTCCGTCTCTGGGATCCTGCAGGCGAGGCTACAATACTAGATGGCAGTGAAGCGAGACATCTTGGGTCCCTGTCACATGATCCAGTTATTGACCAAGAAATGATGAGGGAGGCTAGTCCTTGCAGTCTCTGGGAACGGGTCCTGGGAAGTGTGGCACAAAGATATCTGTGTGCCGACGATCTCTATATGCAGCAAACCCACTGGAAAACCATTGAACAAGGGATCCAGCGCTTGAGGGAAATAGCAGTGGCGGAGATTGTCTTTTCAGATGACATAAACACTAGGAACCCCGACTTGGTACCATGTACACCTGTGATGTGGCGAAAACTTGTATGACTTAGGCCACAAGAATACTCCTCTGCTTTAGCAATAATGAAGCGGGATGAGACAGAGGAGACTGTGCTTGATATAGCGAAGAAGCTCCGAACATATGCAGATGCCGTGCATGGTCCAACACATGCAAGAATTGCAGCTCTGGAAATGCGTATGAGGAAATTAGAAGACAAGATAGAAGAGAATCACAAAGAACTCAAGCAGGACATTCTCCAGATCTCTGCAGTACAAGTTAGGGGCTCTGGCACCACACGCAAACGTTCCCTAGATAGAGAGGGAAAAAGCATCCCACGGGCTAAGCTGTGGTCCTTCCTGCGTGATTGTGGAGAAAACATGAAAAGATGGGATGGAGAATCTACTGATGCTATGACGCAACAGCTGCATGAATTGTTAGATAGCAAGACTGTGAGAGGAAATTCTAGCAAGAAGGAAGCAGCTCCGGTTACCCAGGGAAATAAGGATAATCAGGCTTAGAGGGGCCCTGCCTCTAGCCAGGTAGAGGCTAGGGAAAACCGTGTTTTTTGGACTGTGTGGATTCGTTGGCCTGGCACATCAGAACCACAAAAATATGAGGCCTTAGTTGACACTGGTGCACAGTGCACATTACTCCCATCAAGACATGTGGGGGAAGAATCTGTTTCCATTGCTGGGGTGACAGGGGGTTCACAAGATTTTACTTTGGTGGAAGCTGATGTGACCCTGACTGGAAATGAGTGGAAGAGACACCCTATTGTGACTGGCCCAGAAGCTCCATGCATTTTGGGCATAGACTTCCTCCGAAATGGGTATTTCAAAGACCCAAAAGGATTTAGGTAGGCATTCGGGATAGCAGCTGTAGAGACAGAGGGTGTTAAGCAGTTGAATACCTTGCCTGGACTATCAGAGAACCCATCTTCTGTAGGTCTTCTGAAGGTGGAAGAGCAACAAGTGCCAATTGCCACTTCAATAGTGCATTGCCGACAGTACAGAACAACTCGAGATGCTGTGATTCCCATCCATAAGATGATCCGTGAGCTGGAGACTCAAGGTGTGGTCAGCAAAGCCCACTCACCCTTCAACAGCCCCATCTGGCCTGTGCGCAAGTCTGACGGAGGATGGAGATTAACTGTGGACTACCGTGCCTTGAACGAAGTGACTCCACCGTTGAGCGCTGCTGTGCTGGACATGCTGGAACTCCAGTACGAGCTGGAGTCCAAGGCAGCAAAGTGGTACGCCACAATTGACATTGCTAATGCATTTTTCTCCATTCCTCTGGCTGCAGAATGCAGGCCTCAGTTTGCTTTCACCTGGAGGGGCGTGCAGTACACCTGGAACCGACTGCCCCAGGGATGGAAACACAGCCCCACCATCTGCCATGGACTGATCCAGGCTGCACTGGAAAAGAGTGAGGCTCCGGAACATCTACAGTACATCGATGACATCATTGTGTGGGGAAACACAGCAATGGAAGTGTTTGAGAAGGGAGAGAAGATCATCCAGATTCTCCTGAAGGCTGGCTTTGCTATCAAGAAGAGCAAAGTTAAGAGACCTGCTCGAGAGATCCAGTTTCTAAGAGTAAAGTGGCATGATGGAAGGTGTCAGATTCCCACTGAAGTCATCAACAAAATCACAGCAATGTGTCCACCAACCAACAAAAGGGAAACACAAGCTTTCCTAGGCGCCATAGGTTTCTAGAGGATGCACATTCCTGATTACAGTCAGATTGTGAGCCCTCTCTACCTGGTCACCCGCAAGAAGAACGATTTCCACTGGGGCCCTGAACAGCAACAAGCCTTTGCCCAGATCAAGCAAGAGATCGCTCATGCAGTAGCCCTTGGCCCAGTCAGGACGGGACCAGATGTGAAGAACGTGCTCTACTCAGCAGCCAGGAACAATGGCCTGTCCTGGAGCCTTTGGCAAAAGGGGCCTGGGGAGACTCGGGGCCGACCACTGGGATTCTAGAGCCGAAGCTACAGAGGGTCCGAAGCCAACTACACTCCAACAGAGAAGGAAATCTTGGCCGCCTATAAAGGAGTTCAAGCCGCCTCAGAAGTAGTAGGCACTGAAACACAACTCCTGCTGGCACCCCGACTACCAGTGCTGGGATGGATGTTCAAAGCAGAAGTTCCCTCTACCCACCATGCCACCAATGCCACATGGAGCAAATAGATTGCCCTCATCACTCAGCGCGCCCGCATTGGAAACCCAAATCGCCCTAGGATTTTGGAAATAATTACAAACTGGCCGGAAGATGGAAACTTTGATCTCACAGATGAAGAAGAGCAGGAACAAGTGACACGTGCCGAAGAAGCTCCACCATACAACCAACTGCCAGCAGAAGAAACACGCTATGCGCTTTTCACTGACAGTTCCTGCCGCGTTGTAGGGATGAACCGGAAGTGGAAAGCAGCCGTATGGAGCCCGACACGACAGGTTGCACAAGCCACTGAAGGAGAAGGTGAGTCAAGCCAACTCGCTGAGCTCAAAGCTGTTCAACTGGCCCTGGACATTGCTGAAAGAGAGAAGTGGCCAAAGCTCTACCTCTACACTGATTCGTGGATGGTAGTCAATGCTCTGTGGGGATGGCTGGAGAAGTGGAAAAAAGCCAACTGGCAGCGTAGGGGAAAACCAATCTGGGCTGCAGATGAGTGGAAGGACATTGTCACTCAGGTAGAGAAGCTACCTGTCAAAGTCCGTCATGTAGATGCCCATGTCCCCAAGAGTCAGGCTAATGCGGAGCACCGAAACAACGAGCAGGTAGATCAAGCTGCAAAGATAAACGTGTCAAAGATAGACTTAGACTGGCAACACAAAGGAGAGTTGTTTCTAGCTCGATGGGCCCCTGATGCCTCAGGCCATCAGGGCAGAGATGCCACCTATAAGTGGGCCCGAGACCGAGAGGTGGATCTAACCATGGACAGTATTTCTCAGGTTATCCACGACTGTGAGACGTGTGCTGCCATCAAGCAGGCCAAGCGGGTGAAGTCGCTATGGTATAGCGGGCGATGGTCCAAGTATAAGTATGGGGAACCCTGGTAGATTGACTACATCACCCTTCCCCAAACCCGCCAAGGCAAGCGCTACGTGCTCACAATAGTAGAGGCCACCACAGGATGGCTAGAGACCTACCCTGTGCCTCATGCTACTGCCCGTAACACCATTCTAGGCCTTGAAAAACAAGTTCTCTAGAGGCATAGTACCCCTGAGAGGATTGAATCAGACAATGGAACTCATTTCAAGAACAGCCTCATCAACAACTGAGCTAGGGAACATGGCATTGAGTGGGTGTACCATATCCCCTATCATGCACCAGCTTCAGGGAAAATAGAAAGATACAATGGACTGCTAAAAACCACCCTGAAAGCACTGAGTGGGGGATCATTCAAAAACTTGGAGCAGCATCTAGCAAAGGCCACCTGGTTAGTTAACACCCGAAGTTCCACCAACAGAGCAGGCCCTGCCCAATCTGAGTACCTACATACAGTAGATGGAGAGAAAGTCCCAGTCGTACATGTAAGAGGTTTATTAGGGAAGACAGTTTGGATCAATTCTGCTTCAAGTACAGAGGATCCCATCCGTGGGATTGTCTTTGCTCAGGGGCCAGGCTGCACATGGTGGGTAATGCAGAAAGATAGAACCACACGATATGTACCCCAGGGAGATTTGATTGTTGGGTGAGAACTGTGTGTAATTATCGCTGTGTGCTGAATGGTACTGCCACTGTATGTAGCTGAATATTGCATATTGTTTTTTATATAGATGTATGTGTATGTAGAGCTGGAGTATACATTAGTTTTAGTAAATTGACGATATGGGGATAAGGGGTGGAATGTCCTAGGGTAACTTTATGATGCTTGTACCCCCAATCGTCTGTTCTGTTTGTGCTGTATATTGAGTCCTGTGCCTTTAAGACTGGTTCTAAGAGCAAGGAGAAGCGCGGAGTTTGTTTTGAAAAAACTGCCTGACTCCTCCACATTCTGCTGCGGACAGCGTGTTCAGCGGAAGCTTAGAGAGACTGCAGGACAGAGATCTTGTTTTGCTTTTAGTTAGTTTCAGCTAGCTAGGGCAGAGAAGTTCCCTGGACTGTTTTTTTTCCTTTTTCTTGGAACTGTTTAAACCTGCTCTGGACTGAAAACCCAGGGGAGCACTGGGGGCTGCACCTGCAGCCCACTGGGGCCTAGACCTCGGCATTTTCCAGCAGCGCCAGAGAGACTGAGACTGAGAAGAAGCACTGAGAGAGAGAGCCGAGCTACACCCATGGCACGGACTTTCTCAATTTGCCATCTCACTTCAGAAGGAAAGGTTTTATTGTTTCATATTATTCATTCTTTATACTTGTATGCACTTCATTTGTTTAGTAAAATAGTTTTTTCCACTTTTCTCCAAAGAGGTTTTTTTTTTTACCGGACCGGTTGGAGGGAGGGGCCACTTGGGTTTGCTTCCTTAGAGGGATCCTATACAGGAGTTTTCTCCCAAATTTGTCCCAAACCAGGACACCCACAAATGTATAAAAAGTAAAAAAATAAACAAAGGAGTCTTCTTCTCTCCACTCTTTCAGCTGGGAGCTGGATCGGAAGAACCTCTGTGAAAATCTCTTGTCTACGTGTGATTGCTTTGTGTGTCTCGGTGACAATAGGAGTGGTTATACAAATTACTTCTCGGAAGTCATTAATATCATAAATATATGTGACGTGCAAGCACAGTGTACTCTGGTGGTCGCATTGAGGAAGGCTCCGAGTCTTCCTCAGGGATTGCTCCAATGAAGGCTGGTAGTCTTCTTCACTGCACTTTTCACCTTTATTTCTGAAGCATGCACATTCCTTCCTTGTCTGGTTCAGTGGTTTTTTTCTTAGCTTAACAAGGTGCATTCTGTTTTTCTTATCTTGACAGGGCTAAGGCTCATCCTACTTTTTAGGCTTGTGATTAATATTTGCTGACTCTTAATTGTTAACTCATGCTTGCATGAGTTAACTATTGATCAACTCCTTTCAACAATAGTCCACTGTCTGTTTCCACTCTCCATTAGACTTACACACAGGTCATATAGGGCTATTAAAGGGTGAGCGAGCCTTGTTGACCATTCCCTGGCTCTCCAGTGCATCTCGTGGATGGGGGTCACGGAGCACCAGTTGGTGCAGTATTATTGATAGTGTACTGTTGTGGTAGCAATCAGTACCTGTTGTTCTTTGAGCCTCAGCAGTCCTACAGCAGAAGGGTCCTCTGTGAGACTAGGCAGGCTAATCAGCTGTCTAGTGCCCTCTGTCAGGAAAATCCGCGAACACCAGCGGTTTATGTCCAAAAAGAAGACAGAGGAGTCCTTCAGCTTTATTTGAATAAAGGAAGAGAGTCCACTGGGACACACACCTGTGAGGTTTTCTCTCTCCAGGTGTTGGAGGGCACAGTCTTATCCTAAACTCCCACCACATGTTGCACTCTTCCTTTCCCCATTGGCTGAGGTACTGGGAAGGTACAGCCTTCCCGAAACATCTTCCACATACTCCCCCACTGAACCTACTGTTTTACACCAAAGTTCAGAAGTTCAGGCTTGTGCAGACCCTTGTCTGTTTCAGGAGCCAAGCTGTCTGGGCCCAGTAACAAACCTGCTGCCCAAAGTCAGTAGAGACATTAAGACCCATTTCAAAGACATTAACACCCATACCTTCACCCATCAAATTTTTGTAAAGACATTAGCACACATCTTTCCTCTCACCTCTCTCTCCACTGCAGCTATCCCAAAAGCCCACTGATGTCCTTTTGGGTCTTTGAAATACCCTCCCTGAGGTAATCTATGAGGAGGATACACAGATCCTCTGGACCAGTCACAATGGGGTGCTTTTGCCATTTGTTCCCAGTCAGGCTCACTTTGGCTTCCAGTACAGTCAGCTGTTAGGATCCCCCTGTTGCTCCTGAAATACAGATGGATTCTGCCTCTACATATCTTGATCGCATCAGGGTCCATTTTGGACCAGTCTCAACTAAAGTCTTATACTTTTGTCTGATGTGCTTGGCCATCCAATCTACATAGTCCAATAAATCCTATTGTCCCTTTCCCCACCTGGATGGAGGCAGGGCTCCTCTAGTTCTGGACATAGCACTCATTGCTCACTTCTTGTAAATACAACCTGAAGGTCCCTTAAAGCGGATCGGACATAACATCCTTCCTTCTATTCTGCCTGAGGACTTGCCCACCAGAAACTAGAGTGGCATTTATCCTCAAAAAGTTTCCTTTGGTGGTCATTCTTCCTCTCAACTCACCTACCCGTGCTGCTGGGGCAGAGATGGGTTTTTCATCTCTTCTCCTTATGCCTTTGACTTATTAAAGAAATATGGGTATTGATCTAGTATCGATACCCAACTGTGATGGACAAAAACTCTCTAACAGTTTAAAGTTAGAAAGTGTATGTTTATTACGGCCGGGCAGCACGGCGGGATCTTTCCCTAATTCACACTGCCAAATTCACAGGTAATTACAAAGCCTTTTATTTACAAAAGTGTTATATACCCAAAATACAAATGCATATTCATACCCCTGTCACCTCCCATTCCTTGCTTCGTATGCTAATTGGCGAAAAGGCTATCAAGCATGCATACTTTGTTTCTTAAAATGAGTTGGGGGTCTATTTTGGGGAGGGGTCACCCAAAATGAGGAAGTAAGATGAGTCTTCCTCGTCCTGACCTTTCTACCTTTTCAATGCATTCGTGACAAATGAATCCTTGGTAAAACTTATCGTTTCCTGCATTGAATGGGTTCTTTAAGCAGGAAGTCTGCAGTTATCTTATATCTTATTTACCGCATCTTGTTTTTTCCTTACAGGCACAGCTACATAAACATAAAGCTGACAAGCAATGAGTTACTAAATCCGGGGTAGCTTATCTAAGATCCGGCTTCTGTTAACTGCGAACAAAGCTTACCTACTTCAGCTAATTCAGCAACTTATTATCTTAACTTTCCTAAAAATCCTTAGTTCTTCAAAATTAACGTCTCATCTTCTCCATGGTCATGCAGGTAAAACCACAGGTTACCTCATGGTGTGTCCCCACTTTCTCAAGCAGGGGAGTGCCTGCTCCTAATAGCAGGGACTCTGGTCACTACTGGCAGAGAATGGGACATTTCCTTCTGAATTTTCTGGTAGTCCTCTTTAATTTTGTCTTTAAATTGCTGGAAATCCTTAGACAGTTTTTCCACAGAAAGGAAGCATGTAAAGGTTTTGGCTTCTTTTCTTTCTGCCAAGGTCAGGATGAATAATACTTAGGAAATGCCAAGCACGAGTTCGAACTTGGAATGGTTATTATATCTTATCTATTTACAGGCTCACACAACATGAGCTCTTAGAAAACAAAGGTAAAATGGAGTGCTTGTAACTCTTTCTAAGGCTATTTAAGCAATAATCCCCCAATAAAGAGACTACACCTGTATTATTTATACTTTTGACCCAATAATGACCATCCAAGGCCTGCAATGTGGAGCTTTTTCACCCAATTACAGAAAACCACCCAAACCCATGAAGAAGGGCTTAGACAACACCCAAAATCCTCCATCTTGACTCATATGTATTACTATACACAAAACTGTCGCGGTGCTGTTCCTCGCGCTGATGAGCGCGGCCACGGGCTAGCTCAGTCTCACGCACCGCGGCAACGTGTGAGGTTGGGGTGGCAAGCCGGGTGAGCCACCTCCTCCCTGTGGGTCTTGGTTCCCCTCTCAGCGACGGCCAGCAGATGGCGTATGCAACCCATGGCAGCTAATCAAAAGGCGGACTCCTCTGGGCTCAGTTAAACAGGATTTTATTCAGGGGGAGAGGCAGCACGGGGCTCAGCACTCTCTGACCCACCGCCCAGAGGAGACCCCGGGGGCAGGCGTGCACGAGCTTTTAAAGTGGGGTGGAAACAGGGGTGGCGACAACCTGTCAGCCAGTCACAGGAATCGGGGGTTAACCGGGGGTGTGAACCATGGGACTGGGGACCAATCACAAAATGAGGGGAGGGGGTCTCCCGGGCCCCAGCCTATCACTCGGCACCCTTCCCGGAGGATTCTAGAAGCCAGGGAAGGGTCTCTGAGTGGCAGGCAGGCGACCACGAGGAGGGGGGGGGGCGGGGATTGACAGCGACAGGTGCAGGGAAGGGATGAATGACAGAAAACGTCGGGTTTTACAATAGACAAAACAACCAGTGCAGAAGGGAAAACCAATGCAGAACACAGGGGTATACAGTGAACTAAACCATTATAAAATAACTTAATCTTACAAAAATAACTTAATAACTTAATAAAACAATTCTCACACCACCACATCTCCTTTTTTGTTTTTTCATGAGGAGTGGGACTGGAACGGAGGAGGGAGGTCAGTGATGCTGTGTTGGGTACCCCAGTCTATGCTCTTCTTCATCCGGATTTCGTTCTCCGTCTTCTGGGGTCCCCTCCAGCACCTCTTCCAACTCCAGTCCTTCCTCCTCATGGTCCTCTTCTGATGGCATGGTGACATGGTTAACTGTGGGGGAGTGTGAGGTGGCAGAAACCAAATTATACAACATCTTTTTTAAAAGTCCGAAAGCAAGGATAACAAGTAATAAAACAAACAAACACAGCAACCCAGTTTTATCATAGATGAAGCCCAACCGGAGATTCCCCAATTAGAAGACAGTCCGCCCAGCCAGTCCTTGGTCTCCCTTTTGATGTTGGTCACTTGTCGGATGGTGGTGTAGTTGTTCGGTTGGTGGACCAGCCATCCGACGACTGGGAGACTCAGGCTGAGCGTTGCCAAGGCTCCGAGGGCTAGGTGGAACCTCCTCGGAGCGGGGAATCCGGCTCGGGTTGCTGTTATGAAAAACTGAAAGACACTAAACAAATACGTTACTTAAATTTGACAACAGCAGGGAAAGGGATGGCTCCGCCTGGAGCTGATGTTCAGCTCTCCTCGTTTGATGTTTTCCTTTTCCGCCTCCACGCTGCCATGGTGACTTGCGGACTGTTGATTTTGCCAGACCCTGGGCTTTTGGGAACATAGGGCCTCACCCACTTAGCTGGAATCCATTTTGGTCCCATGGGGGTGGACACGCAGGCGTACCCACGTCCCCACGTGACCAGATCGTGTGGCCCTTCTGCCCCTCCAGACCCAGGATCTCTGACCATGACCTGCGGTCGTTCTTTGACCCCAAACAGCGAGCTCGCGCCGAAGTGTCGGACAATGGGCGGATTGAGACCTTCGTAAGAACAATTCAGGAAATTAATGGTAAACAAAGCTCTGGCCAGCCTGACCGATGGTGACTCTGTCCTGAGGACCCTCTGCTGCTGATGTAGTACACGCTTGATGGCCCCATGGGTCCTCTCAACCATTGCTTGGCCTGTGGGGGAGTGGGGGATGCCGGTCTTGTGCTCCACCCCCCATTGCTGCAGGAAGCTACGAAGCTCCCTGGATTTATATGCCGGGCCGTTATCGGTTTTCAGTTCTCTCGGAATGCCCATGAAGGAGAAGGCGTGGATGAGGTGTTTTATGGCATCCCCGGCCTTCTCCCCTGTGTGGGCAGAGGCGAAGACGGCTCCAGAAAAGGTATCCACGGATACATGAACATACTTTTGTCGTCCAAATTGTGGGAAGTGTGTGACATCCGTTTGCCACACCTCACAGCTCCGCAGCCCTCGGGGATTAACCCCTGCATGTAAAGTTGGAACAGCCTGCTGGGAGCAGGATGGACACGCGGCCACGATCGCTCTGGCCTGTTCCCGCGTAAGGTGGAAACGGCGAACAAGGCCAGGCGCGTTTTGGTGGAAGAGCTGGTGGCTGAGTTTCGCCTGCATAAAGATGTTTGGCAGGGGGGCCATCTCAGCGGGGGCAGCAAGGGCATCAGCCTTCCTGTTCCCCTCTGCGATGAACCCTGGCAAATCGGTGTGTGATCTCGTATGCATCACAAAATAGGGTTGCTCTCGGTGGGAAACCAATCTAACTAATTTCGAGAGCAAGTCATAAAGTGCTATGTTGGACACCTCCTGTAAAATCGCCTGATCTGCTCTGGATACCACCCCCGCCACATAGGCGGAGTCTGTGACCAGATTAAAGGGTTCGGGAAACCGCTCAAATGCCCTAACGACAGCGGCCAACTCAGCGACTTGAGGTGATCCTTCCACCTCGGCAATATCAGCCTCCCACTGCTGAGTTTGAGGGTCCTTCCAAGTCAGGACTGACTTGTGGGACCTTCCGGACGCGTCTGTAAAAACGGTTAGAGCCTTGAGGGGCCTCCTACTGCGAAACTCTTTGAGTGATAATATAAATTTAGTTTCCGAATTAAAAATTTTGTGGGCAGGCCGATGAATAGAAATTTGCCCAGTGAAGGAGTCCAGAGCGAATTGGAGTGCTTCATTCTCCTGAAGCAAATGCTCCAACATAGCTTTTGAAATTTGGCCCGATCTCAAGCCAATTGGGATGTGAATACATTCGAAGTCGCAGCCGGCCAATTCTCTGATCCGGAACCTTGCCTTCCGGATCAGCTCAGCAACCAACTCCTGTGGCCGGGTCATCCTCTTGGACCGATGATGACTCAGGAAGACCCACTCTATGATCAAGAGTGGATCATTCCCTTCACGGTCCTTCTTCGGGATGCTCTTCCATTGGAAGATCATCCCATGGAGGTGTGGCAACTTTCCCATTATTATGAATTTGAAAGGAAGCTCTGGGTCAATTCTGTGAGCTTGCCTTTTGGACAAAGCGTCCTGCACCTTTTCCAAAGCCTTTTCTGCCTCAGGGGTAAGCACCCTAGGAGAACTCAGCTCCTCTCCCCCTTTCAATAAATTAAAAAGGGGGGCTAGGTCATTGGTGGTGAGACCTAGCCAGGGCCTTACCCAATTCAAACTCCCACACAGCTGGTGGACATCTGCAAGGGAACTTACTTTTGTTCGAATTACCAATTTTTGGGGAACAATGGTCCGCCTTCCGATTTCGAGCCCGAGGTACTTCCAGGGCGACATCCGCTGAACCTTTTCTTCCTGTAGCTCAAACCCTGCAGCAACCAGTGCATCGACTGTCAGACCAAGCACATGGGAAAGCATGTCATCATTCGGGGCGCACACCAGGACATCATCCATGTAGTGGTAGATGATGGCCTGTCCCGCGGCTGCGCGGACAGGGGACAGCAAGGAGGCCACATACCACTGGCAGATAACAGGTGAGTTCTTCATCCCTTGCGGGAGAACTCGCCAGTGATAGCGTCTCCTCGGGGCTTCCCGGTTGATGGTGGGAACCGAGAAAGCAAAACGTGGGGCATCGTCAGGGTGCAGAGGAATTTGAAAGAAGCAATCTTTTATATCTATTACAGCCAATTGCCAATTTTGGGGGAGCATAGTCGGGGAAGGCATTCCAGGTTGGAGAGACCCCATGTCTTCGATAACATTATTAATTTGGCGGAGGTCTTGAAGGAGCCGCCACTTGTCCTTCCCCGGCTTTTGAATCACAAAAACTGGGGAATTCCAAGGGCTGTCGGTTTCTACAATGTGGCCCTTGGCCAACTGCTCCTTCACGAGCTCCTCGAGCGCTTTTAATTTAGGTTTTGAAAGCGGCCATTGCTCCACCCAAACTGGTTTGTTCGTCAGCCAATTAAGTTTCTTGGTGGGACGCTCGTCAATGGACGCTGCGGAAATTTCCACTGAGGGGTCGGGTATGTCAATTTTGACCCCCCATTGTGACATGAGATCTCTGCCAAGCAGAGGCTCCTTATAATCTAAAACAAAAGGACGGATGTTAGCCAATTGTCCTTTTGGCCCCTTAATTTGCACTATGCTCCTGGATTGTCTCGCCAATTGCAACCCTCCAACACCTTGAACGTGTCCAGCCACGTCCTGCAGAGCCCAATGTGACGGCCAATCCTGGGCTGGCACAACAGTCACATCTGCCCCGGTGTCTAAAAGACCAGTGATGTTAATTGTTTCCCCACCCACCCTGAACTCACAGTCTACCCGGGGCCTTTCTTCAGTGATGGCTTGCACAGGGCAAGCCACCGGGGTGTTGTTCAGTCCCCGGGTAGGGATGATTTGTGCGATCACCTGTCCCTTAGGAATAAATGTGGGTGGATGGGTGCAGCGCAGCCAGAGGACGAGATCTCCGGGGTTGTTGACGAGAACCCCTGGAAGAATCTCGACCTCTTGCGGGGTGTACTTACAGTCCCCGATGATGACAAGCTCCTTTCCTTGGACTGGCCAGGCTCCTTGTTCTTTGGTGTTTATGGAAAGAAAGGTCCAATCCGCTGTCCTCAGATAGAGCGCTTCGGTGAGCCACAGCCGATAAGGTTCATGCCTTGATGATATTACTAAAATTGGCTTTGAAAGGTCATGGTCAGTATTGTATGTCAAGTTCGGTGTGTCACATCCGGTATTATTGTCTGTCTCAGTGAAAGGCAGCGTATCATTGGCGCTAGATGTTTCTTCCCCCTCCCCCGCTGCTCGGTCCGCCCTATTTCTATCTTCGCGCCGGGCGGACCTGCGCTCCCCCCTTAGTTTAACTGTCGGGAGCTATCTCCCGACCCTCCCCTGTTCCCACTCCCCCCGCCTTCCCCCCTTTTCTTTTTCAAAGCTTCAATGGCATCCCGCAGTGGGCAGGTGTTCGCCCAGTGCCCGGGCTCCCGGCAGATTAGACACCGGTTCTTCTGGGGCACATACGGTCCGCGTGTCGGTCCCTGGGTGCCAGACACTGCTGAAACTCTCGGTGTTATTGATTTCTCTTCCCGGTCGTTTCCCTGCATGTAGGGGACCTTTAGCTGACACACCCTGAGCATATCTGGAAGGGTCGGAGGGGGGTCCAGAGGGAGACTTAAAATTGCACTCCGGCACATATTATTTGCATTTGCAAACACCATCTCCCTCAAGATCCCATCCCTTACCGCCACTTCCATTACTTGCACCTCGATTGCTCGGGTGAGCCGCTCGACAAACTTAGTGAAACTTTCCTTGGCCCCCTGCATGATCTTGTAATAGGGTACGACCGGGCCGTCTGGCACCATTCCAAAAAATGCGGAGACCGCATGCTCCCTGGCAATCTGGAGGGCTTTGATGGGGATATCTGAGGTTTGGTCCGATGGGTCGGCCCATCTCCCCTCACCCATAAGGTGTTCTAAAGTGAGGGGGTTCCCGTTGTCGTCCACCGCAGTCTCCGGGTCTCGGAGGAGACTGGGCAAGGCCTCCCTGAGTTGCTGCCTCCATGCCGCTACCCACAGTTTGAACTCTGTTGAGTCAAGCAGGCAGGAGAACAGCTGCTTCAGGTCCGCAGGAATAACGACAGCAGCATCGAGATCTGAACGGAGCAAACCCCTGAAATAGGGGCTGTCCCGCCCATAATCTCGATGGGCCTTGCACAGATCCCAGATGGTGGACTGGGGGAACGGGTGATGGATCGCTCGGACCCGCTGCCCTCCTCGGGAGCCCTTATAAACGACTGGGGATACCGAAGGAACAGGGGAAGGCTCATGCATCCCTGCAGGCTCAGGCCCTGGCCCCGCCCCCTCCGGGCCCAGACCGTGGGAACCGGAAGGGGGAGCGTGGGAACCAGCAGGGGGAGCGTGGGAACCGGAAGCCCAGGAGGCAGGTCTTCCGGCAGGGGGCGTGGTTTGGGAACCCAATGATGTCATGTGGGCGTTCCCGTGGGAGGAGTAGCTGGGAGGAGCTGTGGGAGTGGTCTTGGAAGAGGGAGGAAGCATGGGTGGAGTCTTTTGGGGGATAGGAGGGGCTGAGGAGAGGAAGGGGTTGGGCTCATCAAGGGCAGGAAGAAAGGGATTGCAGGAAGGAGGGTAGGGGGATGGGGAAGACCGTGACATGCGGTCTCCTCCATCTTGGGGATAAGGGGTAGGGGAGCCATTTTGTGGTTGGGGAGTCTCAGCTAGACTAAATCTGACACAAGGTTTATTAACTGGGTAAGATGGGGAAGGGTGGAATTCTTGAGCAGCCCGGCCAGGGCTGCCCAAGAAGCCCCCAGCAGTCTGGCTAGGACTGCCCGGGCGGGGGGGGTCGAGAATTCCTGGGGGAGCCTGAGCCAGCAGGTTGGGGTCCTGCTGCTCCCTTCAGAACTCTCTTCTGGGGACAAGGAGAAGGGACAGAGGGACAGGGAGAACAAAGGGCAGGTTGTCTTGGACGTGGCTGTTTCTGCACTTTCCTATTCATTTGTGCAACAGCAGCTGAAAGCTGCAAAGCCAAACTGAGGAATTTGGAGACTTGTTTGTCCCCTGAGAGTGCCAAATTATGGATTTTGTTTTGTACAACCGTCCAAAACTTGGGGCTGTACACCTGCTCCTGGGACACACGAGGAAAGTGCAGGAAAAGCCACCTCACAAACCCCTTGAGCTCGCCCCTCGAAACCTTTAACTGGGCGAGCTCCACAACCGACTTAAAACTATAATACACACCTTTTTGGGCAGCGGAGAGTTTTGCGCCCATCTCTCCGAAACCGAAACCAAAATCAGGGGCTCGGGGACACCTAACAAATCCCCCTTGCCTGCTGCCCACCCGATAACACCCAGACAAAAGCAAACTTAACAGAAAACGAACGCGGAGGTCACTCCCCTAAAACCGGGCAAAACCTGAAACCCAAACCCGGGGGGTCCGCACCGAAAAATAAAATCGCAGTGTCTAAAACCCCTGTGGACACTTCCACCCAAAAGACAACTGCCCGAAACTTAAAGTTTACAAAACGAAAAAGAACAAAAGAGCACCCCGAGGAGAGTAACCCGCAGGGGAATGAGGCTAACCACCACCCCCCCGAGCTGCGCAGCCTGGGATCCCCCCCACTCCTGGAGGATTCCTCCCGAAATTAGGGTCTCCACACCTGGAGCACCCTCCGAAAGTAAGCCCCCTCACGAAGAAGGCTTACCCCCTCCTGGGATGCGATAAAGCCTGGGGTCTCGAGATTAGCTGCCTGAAGAGGACCTGCTGGGCGCTTCAGGCTGTCCTCTTCGTCCCTTGGGAGCGTGATCTTACGAAGCCGCTCGACCAAGGGTAGCGGGGCGTCCAAGGACTTTTCTTCAGGCTCTTGCAGCCTCAGTCCGTGCCGCGGGGTCCGCCTCGTGACCGGGGGGTGCCCCACGATGGACGCCAAACCGCTGTCGCGGTGCTGTTCCTCGCGCTGATGAGCGCGGCCACGGGCTAGCTCAGTCTCACGCACCACGGCAACGTGTGAGGTTGGGGTGGCAAGCCGGGTGAGCCACCTCCTCCCTGTGGGTCTTGGTTCCCCTCTCAGCGACGGCCAGCAGATGGCGTATGCAACCCACGGCAGCTAATCAAAAGGCGGACTCCTCTGGGCTCAGTTAAACAGGATTTTATTCAGGGGGAGAGGCAGCACGGGGCTCAGCACTCTCTGACCCACCGCCCAGAGGAGACCCCGGGGGCAGGCGTGCACGAGCTTTTAAAGTGGGGTGGAAACAGGGGTGGCGACAACCTGTCAGCCAGTCACAGGAATCGGGGGTTAACCGGGGGTGTGAACCATGGGACTGGGGACCAATCACAAAATGAGGGGAGGGGGTCTCCCGGGCCCCAGCCTATCACTCGGCACCCTTCCCGGAGAATTCTAGAAGCCAGGGAAGGGTCTCTGAGTGGCAGGCAGGCGACCACGAGGAGGGGGGGGGCGGGGATTGACAGCGACAGGTGCAGGGAAGGGATGAATGACAGAAAACGTCGGGTTTTACAATAGACAAAACAACCAGTGCAGAAGGGAAAACCAATGCAGAACACAGGGGTATACAGTGAACTAAACCATTATAAAATAACTTGATCTTACAAAAATAACTTAATAACTTAATAAAACAATTCTCACACCACCACACAAAACCTCCAAATTCTAAGTTTCTAGGATTCCAACAGAAGCAGGTCCATATCTGGGTGGAGGTAGTTTCTTCAGATAGTCAGAGTTTGGTAAACAAATTGTCCACTTTTTGTTCTCCTTCCTTCCATGACTGAAGTACTAAGGCCTGAACAACAGACCCTGAGCCAAGGTTGACCTCTAGATGAACCTTCCAACCAAATATTATATGTATTCTCTCATTAACAAAGTATTAGCAATATGATATATGTATCCACTCATTGGCAAAACATGTATTTACCTTTCCATTTTTAGAAACACGACAAGGCCACATCTGGCCTTTTTGGGGGTGTAGGATCAAAGAAAACTCCCTTGGTTCCTCCTTGAGGCCTGACCAGGCTTTGGGAGAAACCCAGTAGGAGAATGAAACCAGATGCTCCCGCACTAGAAATTATGGTAGCTTGTTTATTCAACAGTATAAAAACAGGACCCTATCACAGTAAATTTGGCAACCTCTTTGCTTGTAGATGGATGCACCAGCAGATTTCCCAACTGCTGGGAGTGGTTCTCCAGTGATGTGGGAAACATATTCATATGAAAATTTAGAATTTTAGAAACGTATAATGTGCTTAAACAGGTGAAGGGGAGAAGAGAAATATATAGAGTTTATTTAGCAATTTTGTAGTAGTAGAAGAAACAACTTGTACCAGAACACATAGAAGTGTAACTTGCTAGGTAGAAATAATTAACAGAATACATAGGAATTTAGTTGCTAGGTAAAGGCCGTAAAGATAAGATATATATTGTTAAAATTCAGTAAAGAGGGACTTAGGTATTGTGAAGACCCAATAAAGCAGAACCAGTTGATTAAGAAACCAGCAAGAACCAGGGTCCTACTTTTGGCCAGGACAAACTGGCCCGGTGTCTTGGATTATGTAACCTAAAAATGTGTATTCTATTTCATCTGTTGAAAGCTGTTTTTTGGGAGATGTTTTATCCTTCTCTTGTAACTCCAGAGGGGAGGGGGGCAGATGCCTTCTGATAATGGCCCAGCCATTAAAACCAGGTGGGGCAGTGTTTTATCTCTTTCACCACTCCTCCATCCTCCAGGGGGACATCTTCTGATAATGGGCCATTAGGGCCCACCAATGACATGACACATTCCATCATCCCATTGTGAGATGCTCCACCCAGTGGGGGAGGAGCCAACTGTTCCTAGTTAGATAAAAACTGGGACTGAAAACCACCAGGTGTTGCTAGAGGACACGAATAAATAGTGATAGATCTGACTCCATGAGATGAAGGCTGAAGAACAAGAAGAACTTTGTTGTTTACAAAGACCTCACTTTTATAGGTTTTGAAGAATGACCAGGGATTGGAGCACAAGGTTAACACTTCTCCATCCTACTGGCCAGGTTAGAAGTCTATTAGTTGACTATCATCAGAAAGGAATGTGGAAAACAAGATGTTTACATTAGAGACTGTGAGAAATTCAGTTACAGAGCTATAAACATCTCACAAAGCTCACATAATACGGCAACAACCAGGTATCTGGTTTTTCCACTGGATTCCCGGAGGAAGACCAGACCCATCTCATCACCACTGGACTTTCTACAGGACCATGTGTACTCCACAGAACCACATCTGTTACTCCAGGAGGACTTATTTGGACTGCTTCCAACACCCTGACCAACAGGGTGCCAGGTTGTATCCCTGACTCTGTCAGGGTTTTTCCAGGATTTTTGTTTGCTTCCTTGCTTGTTTTTTTGTATTACATTTGTATTTTTCTTTTTTTTAATATTCCTAGTAAAGAACTGTTACTCCTATTCCCATATCTTTGCCTGAAAGCTCCTAATTGCAAAATTATAATAATTTGGAGGGAAGGGGGTTTACATTCTCCGTTCCAAGAGAGGCTCTAGCTTTTCTTGGCAGACAACTGTCTTTCAAAACCAAGACACCTGGGAATTAGCCAAACCTTTACTGCGCCTGCTCAGAGATGGAGGTCAAACAGTGAACACTGAGGAAGACTTCTTACTTCATCAGAAGACCCCTGCCCACAACCACCAGAAGGCGTGGCATCACAAAAGACTAATTATAATACGAAGTGCAAGAAGGCCGAGAACAGGCAGAGAATGAGTGGGCAGGGAGGTATGGTTTTTTTGATCTATGCATATTTGAACCTGGAACCTGTCTCAACCAGGTACGCATGTATGGTGGAAAATCCCCCATGCGTCCCAGCTGGAAATAATACATACCTGCTTTAAATTTTTAATTATAAAGTCCTTATTCGGCATTTCACCAGTCCTTTACTGTAAAAGCTTCCCTCAGCTTGTGCCGATCTGGATGATGCTGAAGTATTAGGGTAACTGATGATGTATCTTTCTTAATCATTATAGGCATTCTTTTGTAGTAATGATTAGGTGCATTGGTTAGCTTATCCTTTTTTAATTCTTTGCAGTTTTGCATTATAGTAAATTACGCTTATTCCATAAGTTGGTGTCTGTCTTTTTTGTTGACCCTGCCCACCAGCAAAACAATGACATCACTGCCAATAAGTATGACACTGGTGCGTTCTGTAGGAACTTTTGCTACGTGGTTTGTATACACTGGGTGTCATCTGGATTTATAGGGGATTGCTCATTATTTAAATCCTTATTGATTACCTCCAGCACAGCTAATTCTCTCAGGTACTGGATACCTTGCTCCATGGTGTTCTACTTATGTCATGGTTGTAGCTGGCATGCATCTGCCAGATAAATATGGCCGTACCAGACCCCCAAAACTCGACCAACCTAGAAGTAAAAACAAGTCCCCAGATAAGGCAGGGATAGGTTGGATTCAAACCCAAGCAGGGATCTCAGCCAACCCCATTTGATCTTAAGTGCAGATATATCACTGGTCAAGGAGCTGGGCAGTGTTAAGACCCAGGCCAATTAGCTGTCTAAACCCAGAAAATTCAGACCCCTTATAAAAAGACCTGCTGTAATAAACGGGCTGTTTGTCTAGTGGTCATTGGACTCAAGTGATGATCCTGTCTCCAACCCATGACCGCATGTAACAATTGGCTACATCTTTTGTCTCTTAATTGAGGTCCATTTGCCATTTCCATGACAACAAATCTGAAGAAAATTCCCTGAAGAAACCTAACCCCCAGCAACGTGTTACCATTTCTTTAGCCCCCTACAATGGAAGAGCAGTAGTGGGTAGTAGTCCATGGACCACACCAGGCTTGGAAGTTTCCTGGTGATATCCTTAACCCTGGTCTCGGGGAGGCAGCAGACCTCCCTATAGGTTGGGCTTGGTTGACATATCAGGGCCTGTGTTCCATTTAGAAGGGACTCTCCTGTCACCAAGACACACAAAGCAGTCACACGCAGACAAGAGATTTTCGCAAGGCAGAGGTCCTTCCGATCCAGCTCACAGCTGAGAGAGCGGAGAGAAGAGACCCCTTTGTTTATTTCTTACTTTTTATACATTTGTGGGTCTAGCAGAAGACTGGCTTTTTGGGGTTTCCACCCCTCAGCCTCAGTGGCCAGACCAATTTTCAGTTACAATGGTTTTCAGGTTAGAAATATGCAAACAAAGGACAGAGAATGAAAACCAAAGGATTTGTTTATATTACATCTGTGGGAAAAAGGTAGAACGGCTCTTAATATTGTAAAATAACAAAAAAGATCTGACACCATTTAGGAAAATCAAAAGGCTCAGAAAAACCAGGGTAACATCTCACCCTTTTAACTTTACAAAAAAAGAAAAACAGAAAAAGAAAAATGAACAAATTTACAAAGGGAATATATACAAATTCAATCACTGTCTGTGGAGGAATCAGCTGAGTGATCACTTGAGGATTCATCCACTTGGTGGCTTTCAAGTTGATCACGGCTTCCACCTTGCCTGTCAGCTGAATTCTGCCTCTGTGATCGCAGGTCAGGACGGACACACTTTGAAGGTAGCCAGCGTGTCCCAGTGTCCATGGACACACACGCATACCCACGCCCCATAGCGATTAGGTCATAGGGACCTTCCCATTGCTTGGTGACTAAATTTCTGACCCGTACCTTCGCTCGAGGCTGTTGCTCACTGTCCGAAGCCTGCAACAAGAGATGATGGTTCAAAATGACAGGATTATTTGAGTTCTGCGGCACCGTAAGGTGATTGATGGTGTACAAAGCCTTTGCCAACTGACTGTGCGGGGTTTCACCCTGCATTCCCCGTTTTTGTTTTTGAAGAACACGCTTGAGTGTACCGTGAGCGCGTTCTACAATCGCCTGTCCCATCGGAGAATGAGGGATGCCAAAGTTATGTGACACACCCCATGACTGTAGGAACTGCCGTACCTTCTGTGAGGCATAAGCAGGACCATTGTTGGTTTTCACAGCAGAAGGTATGCCAAGAACGGCAAAGGCCTGCCTCCAGTGGGCAATGACATCACGGGCTTTCTCTCCTGTGTGAGCAGAAGCCCACATCGCAGAGGAGTACGTGTCCACCGTGACATGCACATACTTGAGCCGGCCAAACTCAGCGACCTGGGTGACATCGGTCTGCCAAAGCTCCAAGGCTTTAAGGCCTCTGGGGTTAACCCCTGCTGGCAATGGCGCACCAAGGGCGTGAAAGTCGTCACACGACTCAACAATTTCACGAGCGTCAGTGGCCTTCAGTTGGAACTGCTTCTGCAGCGTATGCGCATTTTGGTGGAAAAATCCATGTGATGCCTTGGCCTGCACGAGCACGTCAGGCTGAGGGGCTACCCACGCTGGGTTAGCCAACTTGTCAGCCCTTGCGTTACCTTCCGCTACAAATCCTGGCAAGTTAGTGTGACTCCGTACATGCAGAACATAATATGGATGAACTCTGGCCTGAATTGCACACCACAGGGCCTTCAGTAAATCAAACAAGGCAGGGTTACTGACCTCCTTCAAAACTGAACAACCCAATCACTGTGCGATGTCGGCAACATAGGCAGAGTCCGTGATCTAATTGAAAGGTTCCTGGGAAAATGTCTCAAATGCCATGACAGCAGCCTTTAGTTCAACCAGTTGGGCTGACCCATCCTCACGGCCTTCCAAAACCTGCCACTTAGATCCATCCTGCCAGGTAACAATGGCTTTTCCTTTTCTTCCCGAACCGTCAGTGAAGACGGTGGGTCCTTGTACTGGCTCTTGGCTATTTTTGGGTCATAGAGAAAATTGAGTATTTTTGGCCACTTGCAATAGCTTGTGGCTAGGCAGATGATAAGTGATCTGCCCTGAAAAACCCTCGAGAGCACTTTGCAGCGAAACACTGTTCGCATAGCTCCAATCAAATTCCTCCCTCTGAACCGGGAGCATGATCTTTGAGGGATCTGCACCCATCAATTGCAAACAGCGGTGCTGGCACTTGATTATCAAGCACGCAATCAATTCAAACAGCGCTGTCACCGTCTTATGCGGCTGATGAGGCAGGAAGACCCATTCCAAGATGTGCAGAGGATCAGTCCAATCATCATTCCATTGGTCGATGATACCTGTAGGATGTAAATCAGGAGTGGTAATGAACACAGTGACATCAATGGAAGGTTCAATGCGGTACACCTGGCAAGCCGAAACAGCTTGCTGAACCTCCTCCAGCACTTTGCGTGCCTCAGGGGTCAATTCACGAGGTGACTTTAAATCAGTGTCCCCTTTCAACAATTCAAACAAGGGAGACAGTTGTGCTGTGGTCAGTCCCAAGTACGGACGTAACCAAGTGATAACACCTGCCAGCTTCTGAGCATCATTCAGTGCCTTCACCGATTGCACAAATTGCACCTCCTGGTGACGGATTGTCCATTCCAGAATTTTGACGCCCAAATATTTCCAGGGAGGTTGTTGTTGTACCTTTTCTGGATCCATCTGCAGTCCATGTGAATGCAGAGCATTCAACAACTGAGGCTGTAGCCTCAGCAGCTCATCCTGGGTGGGCGTAGCCACCAAAATGTCGTCCATATAATGATAGACGTGAGCACCAGGAAACTGCTTGCGAACTCCAGACAAGGCACGGGCTACATACCATTGGCATAACACTGGGGAATTCCGCATTCCTTGAGGCAAAACTCTCCATTGATACCGCTGTGTGGGCTCGGCATTATTTATTGTTGGTACCGTGAAGGCAAATTTTGGTCTGTCATTGGGATGCAGAGGGATCGTAAAAAAACAATCCTTCAGATCCACAATGAGGACCGGCCAGTCCGCAGGAAGCATGGTAGGCGATGGCATACCAGCCTGCAATGTCCCCATGCCTTCCATCACAGCATTGATCTTTCGGAGGTCTTGTAGCAACCTCCATTTCCCAGACTTCTTTTTGATACAAAAGACAGGAGTATTCCAGGGACTGGTAGATGGTTCCAGATGCCCCTGATCCAACTGCGCCTGTACAAGTTCACGAAGGGCGACTAGCTTGTCATGAGGGAGGGGCCACTGGTTGTCCCAGATGGGTCTGTCCACCAGCCACTGTAAAGGAGGCGTGGGACACTCTGTGCCTTTCATCACAGTGGCCGCAATCAAAAATCCGTTCCCAATCGCACCCCCCACGTGGCCAAAACATTCCTCCCCCAGAGGTTCTGAGGAATCTCAGTAACATGAGGCCAAATTATGGCTGTCTGTCCCTCCGGGTTCGTGATGGTCACGGGATTCTGGCTCACATAGCATTGCTTCATTCCTCCTAAGCCCGCGATCGATGTCTTTGCCAGGGTCAAAGGCCACTGTGGGGGCCAAGCAGCCAGGGAGAGAATGCTCACATCAGTCCCGGTATCTAGGAGACCACGAAGGCAAATCTCCGATGACGTGGCACCAACCATGGACACGGTACACAGCGTCTCAGGATGGTCTTTGGTCAGGACAGTAGTCCAGCGCACCTGAGGTGGCCCTGTAGAGCCGAAGCCACCATCTCCTCGCGACCGGTCCTCGGTCCTGGAAACAGAAGACTTAAAAGGAAGAAGTTGAGCAATTCGTGTGCCTTTTGGGATAGTCGGGGGGGGGGGGGGGGGGGGGGGGGGGTGGGTGTGGAGACCATTGCATGAATCTGCCCTGAAAAATCCGCATCCATCAGTCCCAGGTGCACTATGATACCCTGAATGGTGGCACTGGACCTCCCCATCAGGAAGACGCTCATGCCATCACCCAAGGGACCAAAGGCATCCAGGGGAACCTTGTGTATTTTGTCCGAATCAATCACGACAGGCTCGGCTGTGCAGACATCAACACCTGCTGAACCACGAGTGCTGGCTGCAAGCGTGCTGAGCAGGTCTCCATTGGTTGGGGCTGAGGCAGAGACATTTGTGTCGGCACGCGTCTCGCCTTCGCGCTCTGCGTCGCGTTTCCTGAACTGCCCAACAGCTGACCATTCACATGCATTGTTGCCTTACACGCATTCGCAGCGTGATTCGGCCTTCCACATCGTGCACAATAAAACAAGACAGCCGTAGACTTCTGTGCCTTTCTGCTCTGTTTCTTCCTGGTCCGAGCACCCCACTGCTGCTGTTGCACCCCCTGGGGAACGACCCAAGCAGGCTGCACAGCAGCAGCCACAGCCGGTTTCACGGCCGCAGGCACGGCCGGCTGGACCGCTGTAGTCACCGTCAGTTGAACAATCTTAGCCACAGCTGGCTGCACAGCTGTAGGCACGGCAACCACCTGTTGGCTGGAAGGGGATACTTTTGCACAGGCCCCAACCATGTCCGACATGGATGGTTCCCCGGGAAGCGTCTCAATTATCCTCTTGCAAGCAGCATTACAGTTGCCCTGAGCAAGGGACTGAATCATGAGCTTCCTTGCTGCCGGAAGGGTTCATCAATTCCCTGGATGATAGTTGCAAAGGGCTGCTGTGGAGTAGCCAGCTGTATGGTCTGAACCAGGGCTGCCATGCCTGTCTGCTGGCACTGCTCCTGGACCAAGGGTTTATAACCAGCTTGCCCTTCGGCCCTGGTATAATTGCCTGTTCCCATTAGCATATCGATATTCACCATATGCCTAGGATCACCCTGACCCAGTGTCCTGTTTCGTTCCACTGCTCTGACTGCCAAATGAGTCCATTTATTCTCAAAGAAGTCATATTCAACCGGTGGACAAAGAGCTCGAGCTAAGCTCCGAATGTCAAAGGGTGTCAAAAGACTGGCATTAAAATAACGGAGAACCTGCATCACCTCGACTGAGCCCAAACCATATTTCCCGACTGCATCACGCAGTTCTGTCAAGGCCTGCCAAGCTAAGGGTTGATAGGTGTTATGAGTAGCACCCTGAAGGACAGGGAAGGCCTGAAGACCCTCAGATGAAACAACAGCACCTGCCTTATCCTGCCCTGTGGACCCCACAGGGTCAGAGGCAGGCACTCAGCTGGGGACCGGCTGAACATCAGACACCGCAGGTCCAGCACCAGCATCAGCACCATCATTCAGTCCTTCAATCTTAGCTTTCACTTCTCCCCAGAACCGCCAGCGGTCTTTCGGGCGTACAGTCACCTGACAAGGGGGAAGCATCCAGGCTGTTGATGAGGAACCAACAGCGCGGGAACTTTTGCTCTTGCCAAAGACCGGCCACATTCCGGCCGTGTCTCCGTTCGCGCTGAACTTAAACACCTCGCCGCCCATAGCCGCTGCAATGCTAGCAGCGGGAAGCGGGGGCAGGGTCGGACCAGTTGCTGGCATCGGCCCCGCCGCATCCTCAGCGGTGCCGCAGCCCGGTCAGATGGCTCCACGGCAGACACACATACCATCGCGGCTGGGGAGCTTGGGCTGCATTCAGGCGGAGACGGCGACTGCACCTCCGTCACCAGCAGGGCCGCGTCGGTCCCTGCTGGCAGCTCATTAGAACTAGCCACATCAGAGCCACTCCCTGCCCCGCGAGCACCGCCTGCAGCCCATGGGGCTGGCGCGGGAGGCGGAGTGTCCGGAACCCCCCCGAGCGGCAGGCGGCACGGGGGAAGAGGCGGCCAACGCAGCTGCCTCCGGGCCCGGTCCAGGCGGCAGGGCGGGAAGCGCCGCTTCACCCGATTCCATCGGGTACGTGACGGTCATGCGGCAGAACAGACAATGCACAGTGACTGAATCTCGGTCAAACAACAGTGGGGGCCGCCCCCCCGGGCCGCCCCCCCCCACCAATGCCAGAAAGGCATGGAGAGGAAGCGGCTCCGCCCCGCTCTGGTGGCTCCACTGCGCGGGGACCGGCGGAACCGGCCCCGGGCTCGGCAGGGCTCTGCCCCCCCCTCTGCCCGAGACCAGCGCCGGAATCCGAGGGGGGAAAACCCCCCGCGCAAGAACGGGAGAGGAAGGGGAAGAATCCATATCACAAAGGAGCTGAAGTTCAGATTCCAGGTCTGACATAACGACCCCGCCCCCCTCCAGCCCTCCGTCCTGCTTCAGACCAGGGCTACTAGCCTGCGAGCCAGAAGGGGTCGACTTAAACACCGCTCTCTCAAATAGCCTCCACTGCAGCAACAATTCTTCAGTTTCTTCATCATATTCTATATCAAGGGTGTCTAACATATAGTCCCCCAGGAGGTACCACTCCCGTCGACTGAGCACAGACCCTGGAGTGGGAAAAAACTCATGCTGTCTGCCCCATGCAAATAGACTCTGGAGTCCCTCCCGGGAGATCTGAGCGTTCTTTCGCTCCAATAGATCTCCCCAAAGTTCCAAAACTAAGGAATCCTCCATAATAAACACAAAACAGGGAAAAAAGGGAAAGGAAAAACCTCACCAAACTGCTCTCCACACTCGGGGTCACCAGTTGTCACCGAGACACACAAAGCAGTCACACGCAGACAAGAGATTTTCGCAAGGCAGAGGTCCTTCCGATCCAGCTCACAGCTGAGAGAGTGGAGAGAAGAGACCCCTTTGTTTATTTCTTACTTTTTATACATTTGTGGGCCTAGCAGAAGACTGGCTTTTTGGGGTTTCCACCCCTCAGCCTCAGTGGCCAGACGAATTGTCAGTTACAATTGTTTTCAGGTTAGAAATATGCAAACAAAGGACAGAGAATGAAAAACAAAGGATTTGTTTATGTTACATCTGTGGGAAAAAGGTAGAACGGCTCTTAATATTGTACAATAACTAAAAAGATCTGACTCCATTTAAGAAAATCAAAAGGCTCAGAAAAACCTGGGTAACACTCTCCTACAAATAAAGTGCATCTTTTCTTCCTCTCAGAGCAATTGTAATACAGTGAGTTGACCTTACTGATTGTGGTGGTGCCTCCAGTGTGACCAGACCTACATCTGCTTCATCCTTTGGCTGTTCTTCAACATACAGAGCCTCATATCTATTGTGCAGAGGCACCTGGGGAAATGAGGTGAGTGAAAAAGGATTTTACTTGCCGCCCCAAATATGCACTCTGCTCCATTCACTTCTTGCTTCACAACTAGTACCTGTGGCTTGCTGGGGGATGGAGAGAGGATCCCCTTGATCTTCAGTTGTTTCTGATAGCTGCTCCTGTCTTAAGGAAGCCAGATCCTGGTCCTACCAGTCTTCCTCTCTAATTCTCTGATGCTTATCAGCCTTTCTACTTCATCTCATAACTCTACTACTAGGCTGAGCTGGTTGTTGACCTGGTCACATCTGATGCACAGCTACATCGCTACAATCCACTGAGGATTCGCCCAAGGGTGAGTTTTCAGGCCTCCTGGATCAAGATAACAGTGGCTGCCATGGCCTTCAGGCATCCTGAACAGCCTTGGGCAACATTGTCTAGCTGTTTGGGAAAGTAGGCCACAACCCTCCATTGGTTCCCGAGGCACTGAGCTAGTAACCCCAAAGCCACATTCAGTCTCTCATATTTTAAGACTTGAAAAGGTTAAGTTTGGCAGTCCCAGCACTCGAGCTGACATTAGAGAGTGTTTTTGCTGTTTAAAAGCTGCTCTAGTGTTTTCAGTCCATATGATAATTTCCTTTTTCAGTTGCTTTTAATGCTCCATATAGAGGTTTTACCAGCAGTCTATGATTTGCTATCCGCGAATGACACCAACCTACCATTCCCAGGAAAGCTTGCATCTCTCTCACAGTATGGGGCTCTGGGAGTTGACAAATGGCTTCTTTCCATTCTTTGGTGAGCTGTTGGTGTCCATGGAAGATCTCAAGCCCCAAGTAAACTACTGCTTCTTTAGCAATCTGTGCTTTGTCTTTAGAAACTCTGTACCCACTCTCTTACCTCCGCTGAGGTGTAGCGACCTGGTTCAGGAACGACACGGCAGCCACACCCAGGCTGCTCGGTCCATCAGCTCACAGACACCAATGTGGTGGACGGCTAATGGCGTTTATTAACTGGTTACATGGGGTTATAAAACCTCTGTTTGCTACATCACATCCGTCTGCTTACGTTACAAGTTAGGTATTGCTTATCTTATCAAGGACACTGACCAACTAAGAGTTGAGGGAGGGGTTCTGTCTGCCCGTACAGCGCGATATCTTCCTACCGCCTGTCCCTGATCTCCCACATTTCCCCCCCCTCTCATGACTAAATAAAAAAGTATAAAAGTATAAAAGTATAAATGTTATAAAAGTATAAATGTTATAAAAATATAAATGTTATAAAAGTATAAATGTCATAAAAATACAAAAGCTGTTAAAGTTAGTATAATAGGATACAAAAATAATATAAAATGTTAGTAACAAACACACTTCACTATAATTGCATGCGTTCGACAAATAGGATGTCGACTTTGTCTAAACGTCTTCTAACAAACGACACTAACTTGTTCAAAATGCAAGGCCCAAAAATCAATGTCAGGAGTATCATGGTGAGAGGGCCTATTAATGTGGGAACAAGGGTGGCTAGCCATGGGGACTGATTGAACCATGACTCGAACCATCCTTGTTGGGCCTCTCTCTCTCTCTTTCTCTGGGCCAGTCTTCCTCTCAGTTCGGCCATGGAGTCTCGCACGACTCCGGTGTGGTCTGCATAAAAACAGCATTCTTCTCTCAAGGCGGCACACAGGCCTCCTTGCTGCATGAGCAAGAGGTCCAGTCCTCGCCTGTTCTGCAAGACGACTTCCGAAAGCGAGGAGATAGATCTTTCCAGAGAGGAGATGGATTTTTCAATTCTCAGTAAGTCTTCGTCAATTGTCATTTGCAGCTGAGAAAGTCTTTGATGTTGGGTCACGAGAGCTGAAACACCTGTGGCTGTGCCAGTGGCTCCTAGGCCAAGGAGCATTGCAATGGTTATACCTGTCATTACTTCTCTTTTGCGGAGCAGGATGGTTTCTTCTAAAAAGTGATACATTTCTTCTTCTTGGTGATACAGGACTCTAGGAACAATCAGAACTTGGACACAAAAGTCAGCAAGGTTATTGAATTTGCTAAGGTACACACAGGGGGTTATTCCGATTTGTTGACAGACCCACATTCCTGATAGGAACGGAACTGCCCACTTATCAGTCTTTTGACTAGGTTGGATGAACTCAGTACAGATATTTCCCATCTGCTTTGCTACGGTTACACTGCCAAAGCATTTGCCTCGGCCTGTGACTTGACTCAGGGTAATTTCTCTCCGGGGTGTGTCCCACTTACAGTTGTGTGGATTGTTTGCTGCAGAGTATTCAAAAGGAGCATCAAGGGCGACACCCTCATAAAAAGGAGGTTCTGCATTATAACATAACCAGCATGATTTTGTAAAGTTTGGATTGGATTGGTTCAATGACAAAAAGGTAGCATTTAACACACTAAGAAACAAATTGTAAGGATCTGACTTAGGTTTTTGGTAGATAGCTAAAGGACGGGATGAGGAGGAGGTGCCAGATGTGGCCTCTCTCCTGTGTCTGCATGCTGTGAGAATCTGATAGGGTTTGAATGATTGGGGCACTGAAGGTGGGAGTCTGATAATTTGCATGTTTGCCGAATTTAAATGCCTGGCTGCATTTAAAGCATGCCATTTTTATCTTCTTCCAGTCTGTGAGGGGAGTTCGTTCTGACTTCCCCTCAACCCAAGTAGAAACATTGTTGTTACTGATTTTATATACTGTTACTTCTTCTTTGTCAGAGCCGGAGTCAGAGCCGGCAGCAGAGGACTGGCTGTCCCAGTCCCAGCTGAAGTCCGGTTCAGAGCCGGAAGTCGACTGACTGGCTGCTTCCGGGCTCTGGGGCTTTTTGGTCGGGCTCCGACCCGGCCCCTTTCCCTCAGGACTGGGCCGTCCCTTCCCTCTGGGCCCGTGCCCCTTTCCCTCAGGGCTGGGCCACTCCTTCCCCCTGGGCCTCCGCCCCTTTCTCTCAGGGCTGAGCCACCCTCTGCCCCTGCGCTCCCCCCGCCTCCTGCTGTGGGAGCTTCTTGCCTTAGAAAAACGCGCTTTTTGGCAAAGATTGGCTTCAGCTCTCTCTTTGCGCTCTCCTCCCTTTTTCTGCTCGCGCGCCCCCGCATTCGCAAACGAGCTCTCTTTGTTTTCAGCGCTATCTTGAGGCGCATAAGGTGGAGGTCCCTCCCCCACTTTTTCAGCATTCCTAGCTTCTTCAGCTAGACCGCTGTAAAATGACTGCATCTGTTTTATCTCTTCAGTGAGCGGCCTTGAGCCCGGGGGCCTCGAAGCAAGCTCTTGACCTTCTGATCCCGAGCCCATACATTCAGCCAAACCGACTTCATCAACACTCTGAGCATTATCACTAACATTCAGAGTACATTCTTTTACATTCTGAAAATTCTCAACAACAGTTCCCTCTGAGAAAGTTTGCGTTGCTGCTGCGATACTTAATTGGGGGGAAACCTTTAAACAATTTCGCGCAGCTCTCCAGGTGTCCTGTTCATGCAACGCCTTCTGTAAAGATTTTACGACCCTCCCCCATGCTTTAAGATTTTTCCCTGAGCTGGAAGACATTGTGTCTTCGGCAAGAGCTTTAGTACATTGATCCCAAACATCTGGGTGGAGGATATCCACCGGACGATCAATAATACTAAGTTGCAAAAGCCTCGTCACTGCGAGGGTAAAATCTTTTGCTTTACAATCAATTCCCCACTGCTTATGAATCTGAGAAACGACCTTCACGAGAGCTTCCATCCTCTGCGTGGGTCCGGAGGCGTCCCTCCCGCCGAGCTGGACCAGCCGCTCGGCCGTCGTTCACCCGTCCAGGCGACTCCCGATGTCCAGGGCGACTCCCGGGTTTCTCGGCACCACTTGTTACCTCCGCTGAGGTGTAGCGACCTGGTTCAGGAACGACACGGCAGCCACACCCAGGCTGCTCGGTCCATCAGCTCACAGACACCAATGTGGTGGACGGCTAATGGCGTTTATTAACTGGTTACATGGGGTTATAAAACCTCTGTTTGCTACATCACATCCGTCTGCTTACGTTACAGGTTAGGTATTGCTTATCTTATCAAGGACACTGACCAACTAAGAGTTGAGGGAGGGGTTCTGTCTGCCCGTACAGCGCGATATCTTCCGACCGCCCGTCCCTAATCTCCCACACCACTCAGTCCCAAAAAGTTTAATAAACTTACTGTAAGTCATATGCAGTCATTTCTGGTTCTGGCTGCAATCAGGATGTCATCCATATATTGAAGGATAACTCCTTCTGGATCCTGTCTTTTCCAGTCTTCTAATTCCTTTGCTAACTGGTTCCCAAATATTGTTGGGCTATTCTTGAAACCTTGAGGTAAAACTGAGCAATTAAATTGACTTTTTCTCCCTGTCTTGGGATTTTCTCACTCAAAAGCAAAAAGATCTTTGCTATTTATGTGTACAGGAATGCAGAAAAAGGCATCTTTCAGGTCTACAACAATAAACCACCCTAATTTGTCTGTCAGGGTGGCCAAAAGGGTGTAGGGATTGGCTACCACTGGGTGTATGTCCTCTGTAATTTTGTTAATTGCTCTTAAATCTTGTACTAATTGATAACTCTTACTATCTGCTTTCTTAACAGCTAAGATTGGGGTGTTGAATTTGGACTCACATTGCACTAATAAACCATGTTGCAGGATTTTTTCAGTTACAGATACTGGTCCCTTACGGTTTTCGAATTTCAAAGGGTATTGTTTTTGCCTTACCAGTGTGGCTCCTGGTTTAAGTGCAATACTGGCTCTGCCCATTTGGATCTTCCTGAGATATCACTGGCCCACAGTATTGGATTGACTACATTTTCAACTACATTGAGAATTTCACCACATTTTTCCTGTATAAAAAGTGTATCAACCTGGACAAATTTAGATTCAGGAATTACAACTTGTATACCCTTCCCCTTTTTAAATTTAATTTCTGCTTCCAATTTTTCTAACAAATCCTTCCACAGCAATGGTTTAGGGGAGTTAGGCATATAGAGGAATTGATGGATTACCCAGGGCTTCCCCAGTTTAAATTTTAAAGGTTAGAAGAAAGGCCGTGTTTTGCTTACCCCAGTCCCCCCAACAACATGTAGAGTATCTTGATTTAGTTTCCCTTCTAAGGTATTTAACACAGAATATGCTGCTCCAGTATCTACCAAAAATTTGTTGTCATCTTTCCCCAGCTTAGCTATAACTGAAGGCTCTGCTGGGAGGGGTAGCCTTTGGTCCCCATCACTCAGAACTCCAGCTGCTTGAGCTTTGTAATACTGGGAGTTGGGGAACTGGGGATTTTTTTTTTTTCAAGGCTGGACAGTCATTCTTCCAATGTCCCTATGTTTTGCAATAGGCACACTGATCTTTCTCCATAGACAAAGTTTTCTTGGATGACTTTTTCCTGAGTTGCCTTCTTACTAGGTGTGCTGGCTTGAAGGCAAAACCAGCAAGAGACTCCAAGTCAGAAAAAACAATTTAATAGGAGAGAAAAAAAAGTAAAATAAAATCAAATAAAACACATGCAATGGTACAAAAGGTCACTGACAGAGTCAGAATACAACCTGAAACCGTGGTGGTAGCAGTCCAGATGAAGTGGTCTTGTTGAAGCAGTGATCCCCTAGAAAGGTCTGGTAGCTCTTGTCCTCTGGGAATCCAGTGGGTAAGGCTGCCTGTGCTGTCCCAAATCCCAGATTATATCCAGGTGGGAATGCTTGGCTCCTCCCTCTGGGCGGAGCATCTCACAATGGACTGATATCATTTTATGAGTTTTGTAATGGGTCCTTGATTGCCTATTAAACAGAGATAGCTCCTGGAGGGAGTTATCTATGAGTCATGCAGCAGGGCATTGATGGGCCATTAACAGAAGATAGTCTGGAGGGAGGGGGCAAGGGAAACAGTGCACAACTTAGTTTCAACATTTCATGTAGATGGTGATAGAATACATACTTTGGGCACATTTTACATTGTAACCTAGGACACTAGGTTGGGGTTTAATTCTTTCAGTTGGGCACCTGTCTCGAAATACCTTCCAGGCCACCTCTAGCAATGTATCTGTGTCTCAAACTCCCTCTATCTTTTGCAGCTTTCTTCTTACATAATTATATAATATATAATATTTATAATAATAGATATAAAAATAGATCTTCTTATATAATATAAACAAAAGAACTGTTGTGTTCCTCTGAGGAATGGTTTTCCCCCTCAGAGTCCCCCTGAAACCTGTGTCATGTAGTTTAACCCTTTTTCCCTATCATACATACCCCTGACCCTATTGGTCAGGGCCAATATCTTTCCTTGGCCCAAAACTAGATATACCCCTGTTTCTTCCTGGTTCTCTCTCTCTCTTCTTGGGCTCCTGGAACATCACATCGAGAATAAAGCTTGGACTGGAGCTGGGGTGAGAGCCACTCTTTTGAAATCTTTATTCTGTCTCTCTGAAATATATTTCCCTAAACCCCCTGAATAACTGAGCTAGCGAGAGCCGGGGGGGTGGCTAGAGGGAAGTATATTTTCAGAGAACTAGATGTGATTTCCCATCAGAGGATTCAGGATCTAGATCTGTATATTTGATAGCAATTTCTCTTGACCTATTTAAAAAATTAGGGGGTGATTCATCATAATTTTGCCTTACTTCATAAAGCTTTGGCCAATTTATAGCTTTAGGGACACTATGTTTTAACTTATATGCCACAAGACTTTGATATAGTTTTAACCTCGCCATATGTTCTGGAATGTTTGGATCCCGCTCCGGGTTTTCTAGTGGGAATATCTGTGTAACTGTGCCTTGAATCAACCCATTTGCTATGCTAGCCTCTACTGACCTTGTGATGGCTTTATTAACCATCTGTCTCTCAGTGGGATCAAGTAATGTGTCTAACAGAGTTTAAATCATCCCAGTCAGGGTTCTGTGAGTTAATTGCCCTTTCTACTAATGTTGCCACCTTATCTGTGTTCTCTTTATATTTCCTCACAGTAGTTTTCCACTGTTCCAAGTCGATAAGGGAGTATGGAACCTTTACATATTTTGGCCTCTGGTTGCCGATTGCTTGCTGCAGCGAGGCTTGCAAAACCAGTTCTTTTCCTTTTTTCTTTGACATAGTACGTTTGGCTATGGGGCTGTGTTCTTTGATGGCCTTTTTAGCTATCGTTCCCCTCCTTCACTTGCTCAGGGCAGCAATAATCTCATCTTCCTCCTCCTTGGAGCTACTTGAGTCAGAGTTGTCTGACTGTTGACTCTGCTCTAGTAGTAGATCTGCTTCAATCAATCCCAATTCTAGAAAGTGCTAAGCACGACTTACACCTCTGTGGGAACAGGGTTGGGTGCCTGCGTGCTTCGATGATGTCATCTCCTGAGGCAGCTCCCTGGTGCTTGGGGTTGCTATGGAAACTCATGGCCTGAGAGTGGAAGAAGCACCACTCCCTCCATGGGAGGGCCCCTCTCCGCCCTCTTGGCAGAAGGCTCTTCCCCCCAGCTTCTCCTTCACTGGCTAGGGCCCTGCCAGAGCCGCTCCCCCCCTTGCTGCGACAATGGCAGTGACAGCAGTGAAGCATAGAATAAGGACTTTACAATTAGAAATTGTAAAGTAGGTATGTTTTATTTCCAGCTGGGACACACAGGGGGATATCTCCTCCAAACCGTGCGTACCTGGTCAAGACAAGGTCCAGGTTTAAATACACATTGATCCCACAAACCCACACCTCCTCACCCGCCCATTCCCCACCTTCTCTCGCTTCATATTCTAAGTAGCTGTCACGCCTCCTGGTGGTCCTGAGTTGGGGTCTTAGGAGGAAGGCCGATGTCTTCCTCAGGTTGATCTTCGCTTCTGGGCAGGCACAGTGGAGGTTTGGCTATTTTCCAGGTCACTTTGCTCTTGCCAAAAATTAGGAGCTTGATTTTACTGGATTCAAGCCACAAAGTTCTGCCTTATCAATTTTTGACAAATACCTAGGCCCCGCTTTGCTAAGTGTCAACATTACACATCTTATCTATATGACTTCTACTTAGTAACTACCTAACAACCAAGCTTAATAGCTAATCTTCTATGTGTTCTCAGTACAAGCTGTTTCTCTACTTCTACAAAATCACCAAAAGCTGCTTCTAAGATCTTGTATTTTTATATTCATAAACATCCTCCATATCAGTGGCAGGGGGGCCAGCACGACTGAGGGGCGGGTTTGAGGGCCTGCACCCTGACCCAGGCCTGGGCCTGCTCAAAGCAAGAGCGACTAGATCTAACTCCACCTCCTCCCTGTTTTTTACAAGCCCTGTTCAATATCGGCTCTCCCTTTTTACTTTTCCCTACTTTTTCCCTTAAAATCAATATATGTTCTCTTTTCTCTGTTGGCGGGTATTGCTGACGTGATAAAACCATAAAAAGCCTAGCATATTCTAAGCCGTCAAAATATTTATCTTCACATATGCAGGATATCAAGCTTGATATTAATTTTTTATTGAAGCTACCAAATTCAGGCCACATCTCATTGTTATCAAGTTCATAAGTTGGCCACACTTTTTCTGAGAGTCTGGTAAGTCTGGATTTAAAACACAATGACTCTCCACTGGCTAGGTCCCCCCAGTTTTTCAATACTAATCCTAAAGGGCTGTCTCTGGGAATATTACTTTTACAATCACAGGAGAATACACACCCCATTGTCTTAACACTTATGAGTAAGAAAGTCTGCAGAGATCAAAAGAACTGGAGAGAGAAAGCAAGAGAGCAAGCAAGAACAAGTAAGATATAGGATAAGAACTCATGACCTTTGGAGCTGCAGGGCAGGAGCTAACCCACTGTACGACCCCTGGCCCCAGGCCATCACTTACCACTGCAATGCTAAAGCCCTGCTTTGTAGCATTGTTGCAGGATGGTGAAATGCTGCTACCTTCTCAAAGCATCTCCTTCAGAAACTGCTCAGAGCAGGCCACAGGAACAGCCATTTCAAGTCCATGCACACACATATGCCTCAGCGGAGGAAAGACAAGAAGGGCCTCCTGTATGATATGTTCCAGCAGGTTTTATTCCAGCATGCTGAAGGGATCAGGAACAGAAGACTCCAACCATGTGATGCTCAGTGGTTAAGTATAGGGCCAGTGGCGAATGACCTTGAGGCACAGGGGTGGTACAAAGGCAAGGCAAGGGGCAGCAAACCTATGGGGGGGATGAGGGATGAACAATTGGAGTGGGCAGGGTCAACTAGCCAATGGGGAAGCAATCCAAGGTAGATTGGCAGTAGTTCTGCAAGACACCATGAAAGAAGTCTTTTTTTCAGCCTAGGCAGAAAAAACTCTATGGTTGTTGGGGGTTAAGTTTTCCTGTGGAATTTTTTCCCCCCATAAGTTGCTAGGAGACTAAATACTGATAGTTGAAGGGTGCTTAACCTGTACAAAAGAAGTGGATCACTTAGTTTAGTGGGAGGGAAAGGCTCCTGGGAGCTGAGGGTGGTGGTTCTTTTCGGCTCTCAGTTTTCCGGGGAGGACGGTCGGGTGACGGGTAGCTGCGTGGATTCCACGGTTAACGGAGGGGTTCGGTCCTGAGAATTCTATCATATGTTGGAGCGCCCAGGAATTCAGAGTTTTCGCCTGCCCTGCTGGATTTTGGGTCAGCCCGGGTCCAGCTGCCGCAGCTTCTTCAGCACTGCTCACTTTGCCTGCTGGGACGCCCCCCTGCCTGCTGGGGACAACCCACCGTTTCCAGCCATCAGCCCAGGAGTTTCCACTGTTTTGGTTTGGTGCTCTTAGGGTCCCAAGAGATCAGACTGCCCGGGACTTGTGAGACAAAGCCCCTCGGGGTTCTTGGTTCTGTTTTATTATTATTATAATTGCTGTTGTTGTTTGTCTGTCCTGTTATATTTACTAGTAAAGGACTGTTGTTCCTTTCCCCATAGCTCTGACTGAAAAGTCTTTTTTTTAATCTTCCAAATTCTAATAACACAGAGGGAAGGGATTGGAATTCCCCATTCCTAGAGAGGCCTGCCTCTCTCTAGCAGATACCTGTCTTTTCAAATCAAGACAGAATTTGGTGCCCAACGTGGGGCACGAGGGCATTGAGAGAAAAAGGAATAACAGTTCTTAAGTGTCTACATTGTTGTGTACTGTATATCATGTGGTCTGGCTTACCCTGGTTCGGGTGGCATGTGGTGGTGACCGTATTTCTCCCATTTGCAGGCCCTTACCTAAACATGGGCCCTGTAACTAAGGTTACTGTGGCTGTCATCCAGTTTGCTATATGGGTTAACGAAGTGAGGAAATCGTGGATTTTTAATTTCCTCTGGAAGGCAGGCACATGGATTCTGGGCTATCATACACTAACTGTGTGTTTCTGGGGTTACTTTAACAACGGTACCTACTGTGAAGAAATGACACCGGGGGAAATTTTTTCACAACCCTTCACCCAGCTCTTTGGGTCTACCCCACCAGTCTTTGAAGGGTTCAAATCTCTGAATGTTAATGATATCATACAGTGGCTGGTGTTGCTAGTATGCCTGTTCTGTTTAGCATTTAAAGATAAGGGGAGACTGACCTGGATAACCACCCTGATACCTACCCTAGGGAATAAGGATACTGCCCCACAGCCTGACCCCGTCCCACAGCCTGACCCCGCCCCACAGCCTGACCCTGCCCCACAACCTGACCCTGCCCCACAGCCTGCCTCAGGAATAAACCACCCAGATTGGGTGAAGGAGATACATGAGATGCTGAGGAAGTACATTTCCCCTGTAGTAGCCTCATTAGCCCCAGCTGCTGGGAAATCCTCCCCCTGCCCCGACAAAGGAGAGTCTGATGGTGCAGCAGCAGAACACACAGACGTTACAACCGTCCAAGTTCCAGCTGAACCACAGGGGCAGCCACAGCCAGCAGCAGTGGCCCCTGTGGAAACAAAGGAGTATAAAGTGAAATCAGAGCACCCAGGCAACAAGGATAAGAAAGGAGGGCCCTCACAACCCACAGGGGAGTCAGAGGTTGAGATCATCACTGAGTCCCTGACATATGAAAGTCTCCATAATCCGCAAAAAGATCTTGCACGACAGGGACGTGAGGCTTATGCAACCTGGTTACTTCGGGTCTGGGACCTTATAGGTACAGGCGTGCAACTAGATAGTAGTGAGGCAAGGAATTTGGGACCCTTGACCCAGGACTCAGGTGTGAATCAGGTATTCCTAAGGGAGCCAGGGCCCCTTTCCCTTTGGGAGCGGCTTTTAATGAGTGTACGGGAGAGGTTTGTCCACAGAGACAGAATGCAGGAGCACCATCATAGAATGCGCTGGAAGACCCTTGAGGAAGGGATCCAACAGCTGAGAGAAGTTGCAGTATTGGAGGTACTCTTTGGGAGGGGTGGACAGCATGATAATGACCCTGACAAAGTCAGGTGCACAGAGCAAATGCTGTGGAATCTGGCAACTCTAAGACCATCTCAATACGCCACATACATTGCAACAATTCATCCTGATAACAACCGAGAGACAGTGGGTTCTGTAGCCAACAAACTTAAAAATTACAAGAGTATCATCAGTGGCCCAATGCAAGCTCAGGTCTCTGCCGTGGCTAAAGAACTCAGGGAGAAGATGGAGGAAGTGACAGAGGAAATAAGGGAAGTGAGGGAGGAGATGAGGAGGAACAGTTCCCATGTGGCACCTGTGCGAGTTACAGGCCCCAGAGTCAGAGCTCAACAGCCCCCAGCTAGAGAGAGAGGGTACACCCCACGAGCTGACCTGTGGTTCTTTCTGCGTGACCATGGGGAAGACATGGGAAGGTGGGATGGGAAACCCACTTCTGCCCTGACAGCACGGGTGCATGAGCTCAAGGAGAGAAATACTAACCGAGGGGGTCCCACTAAGATGAAGGTAGCCTCAGCATCCCATGACCAAGCTCCCAGGTATTATAGAAGTGAGGATATGTCAGATCCCTGTGAAGGAACCTCTACCATGTATGGCCAGGAAGGGAATAATGACCAGTGCTAGAGGGGCCCTGCCTCTAGCCAGGGAAAGGCACGGAAAAACCGGGTCTATTGGACAGTGTGGATCCGATGGCCTGGCACATCAGAGTCACAGAAATATGAAGCTTTAGTTGATACTGGTTCTCAGTGTACACTGATATCATCAGGATATGTGGGGACAGAACCTATTTCCATTGCCGGGGTGACGGGGGGATCACAGGAATTGACTCTGTTAGAAACCGAGGTGAGCCTGACTGGGAAGGAGTGGCAGAAACATCCAATTGTGACTGGCCCAGGGGCACCGCATATTTTAGGCATAGACTTCCTCCGGAATGGCTATTACAAAGACTCTAAGGGACTCAGGCGGGCTTTTGGAATAGCAGTTGTGGAGGCAGAGGGCATTAAGAAATTGAACACCTTGCCTGGACTGTTGGAGAACCCATCTGCAGTAGGACTTCTAAAGGTAGAAGAGCAACAAGTTCCAGTTGCCACCTCGACAGTGCACCCCCGACAGTATCGGACAAATTGAGATGCCGTGATCCCCATCCACAAGATGATCCATGAGCTGGAGACCCAAGGGGTGGTCAGCAAAACCCACTCACCCTTCAACAGCCCCATCTGGCCGGTGTGCAAGTCTGATGGAGAATGGAGATTGACTGTGGACTACCGCGCCTTGAACGAAGTGACTCCACCGTTGAGCGCTGCTGTGCCGGACATGCTGGAACTCCAGTATGAGCTGGAGTCCAAGGCAGCAAAGTGGTACGCCACAATTGACATTGCTAATGCATTTTTCTCCATTCCTCTGGCTGCAGAATGCAGGCCTCAGTTTGCTTTCACCTGAAGGGGCGTGCAGTACACCTGAAACCGACTGCCCCAAGGGTGGAAACACAGCCCCACCATCTGCCATGGACTGATCCAGGCTGCACTGGAAAAGGGTGAGGCTCCGGAGCACCTACAGTATATCGATGACATCATTGTGTGGGGGAACAGGGCAATGGAAGTGTTTGAGAAAGGAGAGAAGATCATCCAAATTCTCCTGAAAGCTGGTTTTGCCATCAAGCAGAGCAAGGTCAAGGGACCTGCCCGAGAGATCCAGTTCCTGGGAGTAAAGTCGCAAGATACTGAGACAGAGAAAATAAAGTAAGGGTGCCTGGCATTCGGCCAAGAACACACTATATTAACAGAGAACTGTTCCTTAAAAGCACCAGTGTGTTACATATATAGCTTCAAATCCCCCCAGCAGATCAACCTTCTCTCTCTGGCCCCAGTGGGTCTTCTAAATTCCTCCTTTAGGGCTCTAGTCACTGTTATGCTCACCTGGTACTGATTTTCTACTCATTCTTTGGGCCCCAAAACTGGGAAACATGATACAGAAGTTTGGAAGATGGCCAAAAGAACAAAAGAGCATGCGCAAGGAGATGAGTTGAAAAGTTCAACTCAGAGGATGACTATGTGCTTCATCCCCAAAGACCCCCGACGACCACCAGAGTGATCAATAAGGAGCAGTGCGCAGCCGCAAATAGGCATGGAACTAATTTTAATACGAAGCGGGGACAGGCGGGGTTAGAAAATGAATATGTATTAGGCGTATCGTATAACCCTAGTTTGTAGAGATAAAAAGGGAGAAACAAAGCTCCCAGGTGTGCATGTCTTTGAGGAGTTATCCCCATGCACCTCAGCGCTGAATAAATTCATACCTACTCTCATAACCACTCTGTGAGTTATAGAGTCTTCTCTCCACACATCATTTTGGCGAGCCAGGTAGGAGGATCTCTGTCCGGCTGTGGGAGCGGCTGAGGAGCGGATTCCCTGGCACGCCCCCAGGACCTTCCTGGGAGGGACCCTGGACCTCGGCTCGCTCACCGCGGGGACAGACAACGACCTGCTGGCCTTGCAGATAAAGGTATGAATTAAATATCAAGAAAGGAGCGGCTGATAAGTCGTGCAGAGACGTCCGATGCTCAGCACAGTCCCGGTGGGCTTGCAAGCAGCCGGCCAGGGAGAAGCCGGACACAGAGGGGGAGGGATCGATCCCCGGCCGATAGCATAGCCGATGAGAAGGGGTCTCACTGAGCTGATAGAGCAGCCCGCTAGCGACTCTGGGGGTGAGTCGAGTGAACCCTTGTTTTGCTGCTATTTTGTGTGAATGCTAAGTCCGGACACATTGAGTCATTGAGTATGATCAGTGAGTGAGATGCACCAGAGGTGTGGAGCAATTGTGGAGCTCTATCCGCTTTTCTGACCTCGGGCGACTGAGGCGGCCAGAGAAAGGCAAAGTGACTGGAGTCAGTGTGGGGCAAACCCGAGTGTGAACAAGGGGTGTTATGTTTGCGTGTGAAGTGGTTAACATTTGTTTCAACCGTGAACAGACAAATTGATGGAGTCTCTCCTCAGCAGTGGTTTGGGCTTGATCCCTGGGAATCGATTGATCCAGTGAATCATTGGCTAGAAAGAGGGAATGAACAGGTCTATCTAGAAAGAATATACAGAACTTCTGCAGGGAGATTGGTGGCCTTGGACTGGGAATAACCTGCAGTACAGACCCTAAGTATTCCAGGGGAGGTGAATGGGATAGCCTGTTCTTGTGGGAGACTTAGAGCTGTCAGAGAATCAAGACATTGGCATCTGGCATGGGTATTATTGCAGTGTAGAGATTGTGAAAAACGTTGGTATTGTTACTCTAATAACCAGCAGGGCATATGCCCCCTGTGTAAACTGAAATATTATCTTAATCAGGTTGACGTTGAACCTAAAACTCTGAAGGTTGTATGTGGAAAGTCACATAGCGTGCCTGCAGATTGGGGCTGTGTGTGTGAAGATGATTGGGAAGTGACTCTGAAATTGTGCAAGGAAAAGTTTGGGCGAAAACGGGACGGAACAAGAAGGAGGAGATAATGGGTATTGAACAAAGCAGAGAGATCCCCAAAGCGAGTCCACTAGGTTGTATTATTGCACATTGGAAAAATATTGCTGGACGTGGGGGAACTGAGAACAAGCGAGATCTTATCAGATTTTGCAGAGATCGGTGGCCACTATATAAATTGGCTGATGGAGCGAGGTGGCCACCTAGCGGAACTTTGGATTATAACACGCTATTGCAACATGCTATTTCTTAGGAGAGAAGGCAAGTGGACGGAGGTGTCATATGCCGATATGTTTTTCTTCCTTCGAAATCACCCCGAATGGCAGAGAGATTGTGGGATCAGGGCTCCATCTGACCCTCTGGTGTTAGCCCCGGAGAAAGAGAATAAGACTAAGAGAGGAGGGCTTAAGCCGTGTTGTTCAGCATGTAGCATAGGGCAAAGATGTACAAAATCAGATATGGTTTACCAAACTGTGGCCCAGGAACAAGAGCTGGTAGATGATTTGCTTAAGCCTCTCCACATAAGACAAGAAAGGGATGAGGAGGAGGATGTAGACTCAGAGGGTGCAGACACTTTCCCGATTGCACACCAGACTAGACAACAGACACACATATTACAGGCACCTCTGCGTGAGGCAGTGGGAGCAGAGGGAGGAGTGGTATTGGTTAAAGTTCCCTTCTCCACAATTGATTTGGAAGCATGGGAAAAGGTCGCTAAAAACTATCGCAGTGATCCAGTTAACACAGCCAAACGTCTGCGATATATAATAAAACAACACAATCCAGATTGGAGCGATATGCAATTATTATTGGATGCACTGACTGAGACAGAAAAACAATTAATCATAAAAATGGCAGGGGATCTGGCAGAAGATTATTATAAAACCCAACAGCTGGATGTGAAAGATTATTTCCCACTCCAAAACCCACAGTGGGATCCAAACAGAACAGCAGAATTGAAAAAATTGGAAAGCTATCAGGAGGGGATGGCAAAGGGCATGGAAAGAGCCATTCCCAAAACAATAAATTGGTCAGCCTTATATGCAATCAAACAGGGGCCCTCTGAGTCGCCATCTGAATCCCTTGAGAAATTAAGAGATGCTATGCGTCGTCACACATCACTGGACCCTGGGTCTGAAGTAGGGATACAGCAACTCGTTAATTTATTCCTAGGGCAGTCTACAGGTGACATAAGGCATAAACTTCAAAAGCTTCGGGGAATGGATGGGAGGAACTTAGAGACTTTGTTAGATGAGGCGTGGAGAGTCTTTAGTAACCGGGAAGAAGGATATAAACAAGGAATGAGGAAGCTTGTAGCTGTTGTAAGTGAGAGAGAGAAAGGAAAACGTGGGCAGAGACCACCTAGGCAAGGCCCGTCCCGGCTGGGCAGAGACCGGTGTGCGATCTGTAAGAAATATGGTCACTGGAAAAATCAATGCCCAGAACAAAGACGGGGTGGCTTTCAGGAAAAGGGAAACTGAGAGAAAGGAAAGGTGACTGCATATGTGGAAGAAGACTGAGGAGGACTGGTAGATCTCACCCCAGAAGATCCACTGGTTATAAAATTGGAACTGGGGGAAAAAGGGAAAGAAGTAGAATTCCTGGTTGACACAGGAGCAACATATTCAGCCTTAAATAAGACTTTGGCACCTGTGGGGAAGAATTATGTTACAGTGATAGGAGCAACTGGCCAACCTGAAAAAGCATATTTTTGTAAACCATTAAAGTATAAGCTTGGAAAGCAATGGGGCATTCATAAATTCCTATATCTGCCCAGCTCCCCGAGACACCTTTTGGGGAGAGACTTGCTAGAACAATTACAAGTAACCATTAAATTTAAAAATAGGGAGGTCATTCTGGAGGTAAATGATGAACAATATATAGAGGCATTAAGTTTAATGTTGACAACCGTTCAAACAGAGGGGGAAATTAGTGAAGAAATAATAAATCAAGTGTTTCCTGGAGTATGGGCCTCCAATGTACCAGGGAGAGCAAAAAATACACTTCCTATATTAATCAAACTTAAGGAAGGGAAACAACCAGTTAGAATTAAACAGTACCCCCTGAAAAAGGAAGATAGGGAAGGAATTAGTCCCATAATTGAAAACTTTTTGCAATTAGGGTTGTTAAAAGAGTGCCTGTCTGAGTTCAACACTCCCATTTTGCCAGTCCGAAAACATGATGGATCATACCGGATAGTACAAGATTTAAGGGCTGTTAACAAAATAACTGAGGACCTCTATCCTGTGGTAGCAAATCCATACACTCTGTTAACATGCCTAACACTTGAGTTAACTTGGTTTACTGTTTTAGACTTGAAAGATGCCTTCTTTTGCCTCCCTATCCATGAGGACAGACAGAAAATTTTTGCATTTGAATGGGAAAACCCCAAAAGCGGGCGCAAATCCCAGCTCACATGGTCAGTTCTACCTCAAGGTTTCAAGAACTCTCCCACTCTGTTTGGGGAGCAATTTGCCAAAGACCTGGAATCCTGGGAGGCTCCCCCAGAAGAGGGAAAGTTACTGCAGTACGTGGACGATATCCTCATAGCTACCCGGACGAAAGAGGCATGTGTAGCCTGGACAGTAAGTCTTCTAAATTTCCTGGGACTACAGGGGTACAGGGTAGCAAAGAAAAAGGCCCAGGTAGTGAAGCAAAAGGTAATCTACCTGGGTTATGAAATCAGTGCAGGACAGTGGACCCTAGGGCAAGATCACAAAGAAGCGATATGCCAAACCCCGAGGCCTCAAACGGTAAAGGAACTGCGAACATTCTTAGAAATGACGGGATGGTGTAGGCTCTGGATACACAGCTATGGGTTGCTTGTGAAACCTCTGTATGCGCTCATTACAAATGGGAACAGAAACCTCCAGTGGACAAAAGAGGCCACCAAGCCTTTCATCAACTGAAGAATGCTCTAATGTCAGCCCCGGCTCTTGGACTCCCGAATGTAAGTAAACCATTTTTCCTGTTCTCCCATGAAAAGCAGGGAATTTCCCTGGGGATACTGGCCCAGGTCCTGGGTCCATACCGGAGAGCAGTTGCTTACTTCTCCAAGCAACTAGACACAACAGCCAAGGGATGGCTGGGATGCCTCAGAGCTGTTGCAGCTGTGGTGCTGAATATTCAAGAGGCACGCAAATTCACTTTGGGCCAGAAAATGACTGTATTTGTGTCTCACACAGTGTCTGCAGTCCTGGAAGTAAAGGGCGGGCAGTGACTTTCCCCACAAAGGTTCCTGAAATATCAAGCCATCATGGTAGAACAAGACAATGTAGAGATAGTTGTAACTAACATTATCAACCCAGCTTCTTATCTCAGTGGGAGTCAAGGGGAGCCAGTACACCACGACTGCTTGGAGACCATCAAAGCCTCCTACTCCAGCCACCTGGATCTGAAAGACCCCTTTGGATGACGCAGAAACCTGGTTCACTGATGGGAGCAGCTACATCATCAATGGAAAGCGACATGCTGGGTATGCAGTTACCACCTGCAGAAAGGTAATAGAATCTGGACCCTTGCCAACAGATACCTCTGCACAAAAGGCTGAGATAATCGCTCTAACCCGTGCTCTAGAGACCGCGAAAGGAAAGAAAGTAAACATTTATACAGACTCAAGATATGCATTTGGGGTTGTACACGCACATGGAGCCATTTGGAAAGAAAGGGGACTGTTAAACTCACAAGGGAAAAGCATCAAGCATTCTCAGGAAATATTTTGGCTACTGGAAGCAGTCCAGCTACTTGAGCAGGTAGCAATTATGCACATCAAGGCACATCAGAAGGTGAGCTCTGAATTGGAGGAAGGAAACGAGCTGGCAGACAGAGAGGCAAAAGAAGCAGCAAAAGGTGAGATAACGATTGAGGGAGCCTTAATTCCTGATGGACAGGTCTCCCTTGAAGGTAAGCCAGTATATACCAGAAAAGATAGAAAATTAATTCAGGATCAAGGAGGAAAGCATAACCAAGAGGGATGGGCTATTACTGCAGGTGGGATAATAGTCATCCCTTCTCATTTGTTATGGTCTCTAGTAAGAGAAGAACATCAGAAAACACACTGGGGAATAGATGCCCTGTATAACTATCTAATTGAAAAGATTACTGCCAGGAATTTATATTCTACTGTCATTCAGGTAACCCGGCAGTGTGATATTTGCCTCCAGACCAAACCCAAAAATACTCCCAAACCAAAACTAGGTCAAATTGGAAAAGGCCACGGGCCTGGACAACAGTGGCAAATTGACTTTTCAGAACTCCCAAGAAAAGGGGGGTATCGATATTTGCTGGTTTTAACAGATACCTTTTCAGGGTGGCCAGAGGCTTTTCCCACCAGAACTGCCAAAGCCTGGGAGGTAACCAAATTATTACTACAAGAGGTAATACTACACTTTGGAGTTCCAGCCACAATATCTTCAGATAGGGGGCCACACTTTATTTCAAAAATAGTACAACAAATCAGTCGTCACCTGGGCATAGACTGGGAGCTCCATACCCCTTATCGCCCCCAATCAAGTGGCCAAGTGGAAAAAAATGAACCATTTAATAAAACAGCAAATTGTTAGGCTGGGACAAGAAGCTAATTTACCCTGGCCTCAATCTCTCCCACTGGCATTGCTGCGGATCCGAACCAAGCCTAGAGCTAAAGAAAAATTAAGTCCCTTTGAAATGCTTTACGGGAGACCATATGGAGTGCAAAAGGGGTTGTCCACCCAAGTAGGGGAGGAAAGGGTGACTGCCTATATGATAGCCTTAAGCAAACAGCTCAAAGCAATTGAGAAACATGTGGCTGGAACTTGGAGCAGAGGGCTGGATGGGCCAGTGCATGACATACAGCCTGGAGATTATGTGCATGTTAAGTCTCTTGCAGAAAAAACTTTGGAGCCACAGTGGGAAGGACCGTTCCAGGTGCTTCTCACCACCTTCACCGCAGTTAAAATCAAGGAACAGAGAGCCTGGATTCGCCATTCTCGAGTGAAGAAGGCTCCAGAAACTCCTTGGAAAGTAACCCCGGGTGACAATGAACTGAAATTAAAACTTACTCAGGCATAATGAATACATTGTGGTTGAGAATATTCCATAATTTAGCATACAGGAATCCAATCAGTAGAATTGTTTTGCTTGTTTTGCCTGTAGCTATAAGTGCAACCCAAGAATTGGAAAGTGTCTCTAACCAGAAAAATGCTGAATGGCCTTGGTCCCAGGGTTTCATTCAGTATACTGGATCCATGGGAAATCATTCTGATATAAAGGATTTAAACCTATCAACCGTGGTTATGCATGAAAGCCAGATATATGAAAAGCAAGAATGGCAGAAACAAAAGTTGTGGACCCTTCAAGGGACTATAGGGGAGGTAGTCAGAGTAGCATGCTGAATGATTAACGGGACTAACTATGAAAAGGCAATTCAAATTAGTGTCTCAACTTCTCCTACAGATTATCACCGGGAAATTTGTGATCGTCTAAGTAAATCGGATTGTTGGTATAATTTTACGTTAGTACAGACGGTGGATATGATCTGCCTTTGGGGTCGTGGTAATAAAGGGCTCTCATTTAAATTTAAAATAACAACTATACCTATTGCAACAACCAAGTCAACTGTAACCCAAGCTCAGACCACACCACCTAAAATTGAACATAAAGTTTATGAAATTGGCCCATATGTAATAAGGAATACGGGACAACAACAACTGTTATTTAATCCAGAGTGGTCTCTTAAGCGTATTGAAGTACTAATGCAAACAAACATTTCTGAGATTCAGCCAGCCTCCTCCTCTTTCCTAAGGACATCATCTGAGGGCTGGACAACATGGTTACAAAAGCAAGTACACTTCAGGAGCAGAATGAGAAGAGATTTAACCAGAATATTAGGAACAGGATTGGGGGTCTTAAATGGAATCAATTCAGAAATATTAATGAACAAATTAGCCACTGCCACAAATGATTTGATAAAACTAAGACAACCCCTACAATCCTCTTTATTAGCACTAGGAACTAACCAATGGGAAATTTCCAAAATACTACCAAAGTGGAAAGAAGCTGAGGACCAGGACCATAAGCTAATAATAAACGCACTAAATATAGCCCAAAACAATGTGTTGTTAGCCCTCAGCTGCATACAGGCACAATTATGGATACAATCAATAGTTGCTCTAGTAATAAGGGAGGGAAATGAAGGTACTTTTCCAATTGAAATTCGGAAAATTGTCTGGGACAATGCAAACAACCTAGAAAGAAAACTTCAGTCTTGGTGGACTCTGGTAAATTTTACCTATGACCCTACCACCGAAATAGCTACTACTTTTGTACTGACTATACGCAATGCCACAATTTATAATATCCACCCTATTATTGCATTAGGATTAAATCATGAAAAAACAGTGCTCTACCCCTCAGAACATAGAGCATGGGCCCGGATAATGAATGAAAAGTGGCAAACTGTGAATTTGGAATCGTGTGTTACCCGGGAACAACAAGGGTTCATTTGTGAGATTAACATGATTGATGCACAAGATATATGCCTAGACACTGAGCAAAACATTTGCCACTTTGAGATTCATCCAGATACTAGTCAAAAGACTATGCTTGTATATATTGACCTAGGCTGTGTATGTTTAAGAACTGCATGTGTTTCTGTAGAAATAGATGATAACAATGTAACCTTGACTGCTAAGAACTATTCTAATTTTTTGTATTTGTAATTTTGTTAAGATTGTAGGGTGTGATTTTTCATATTTAGCACCGGTTACATACCACCAGTTGATAAGATCCAATTACACAATGTATCATAAGTTATCACCAGCACCCATTGGAATGAACCTTACATTAGTAAGACAACTAATGAACCACCAAGACCTGACAGAAATTCTGAAAGAGATTCAGGAAAAGGGGCAAAAGACTCTGGTCACTGTCTATCATGATGTAAAAGAAATAAGCAAAGTATTACAAAGGGTAAACCGAGACACAAATCACCACTGGTGGGATGCACTCTTTGGATGGTCACCGACTGCAACTGGGATTTTGAACACACTTTGCCACCCCATCATTGTCATACTGACATTAGTAGGTATAAGTCTGGTGCTACCAATTGCAATGCTTGTTTGGAATTGGAGAATGTTAAAACGGATAGATGTACTGACTTCCCTAGCAGCAGCCTATGGTAATGCAATGAGGGATACGTATCGAGATGGGCAGGCTGCGGAGGTAGATTGGGAAAGGAAAAGGCAGTAAAAGAATTTACTGATTTTCTAGAAAAGGGGGGACTGAGACAGAGAAAATAAAGCAAGGGTGCCTGGCATTCGGCCAAGAGCACACTATATTAACAGAGAACTGTCCCTTAAAAGCACCAGTCTGTTACATATTAGTTTAAAATCCCCCCAGCAGACCAATCTTCTCTCTCTGGCCCCAGTGGGTCTTCTAAATTCCTCCTTTAGGGCGCTAGTCACTGTTATGCTCACCTGGTACTGATTATCTACTCATTCTTTGGGCTCCAAAACTGGGAAACATGATACAGAAGTTTGGAAGATGGCCAAAAGAACAAAAGAGCATGCGCAAGGAGATGAGTTGAAAAGTTCAACTCAGAGGATGACTATGTGCTTCATCCCCAAAGACCCCCGACGACCACCAGAGTGATCAATAAGGAGCAGTGCGCAGCCGCAAATAGGCATGGAACTAATTTTAATACGAAGCGGGGACAGGCGGGGTTAGAAAATGAATATGTATTAGGCGTATCGTATAACCCTAGTTTGTAGAGATAAAAAGGGAGAAACAAAGCTCCCAGGTGTGCATGTCTTTGAGGAGTTATCCCCATGCACCTCAGCGCTGAATAAATTCATACCTACTCTCATAACCACTCTGTGAGTTAGAGTCTTCTCTCCACACATCAATGGATGGTGTCAGATTCCCACTGAGGTCATCAATAAGATCACTGCAATGTCCCCACCGATCAGCAAGAAGGAAACACAAGCTTTCCTGGGTGCCATAGGTTTCTGGAGGATGCACATTCCTGAGTACAGCCAGATTGTGAGCCCTCTCTACCTGGTTATCCGCAAGAAGAATGACTTCCACTGGGGCCCTGAACAGCAACAAGCCTTTGCCCAGATCAAGCAGATTGCTCATGCGGTAGCCCTTGGCCCAGTCAGGATGGGACCAGAGGTGAAGAACGTGCTCTACTCAGCAGCCAGGAACAATGGCCTGTCCTGGAGCCTTTGGCAGAAGGCGCCTGGGGAGACCTGGGGCCGACCACTGGAATTCTGGAGCCGAAGCTACAGAGGGTCCAAAGCCAACTACACTCCAACAGAGAAGGAAATCTTGGCCGCCTATGAAGGAGTTCAAGCTGCCTCAGAGGTGATTGGCACAGAAGCACAACTCCTGCTGGCACCTCGACTACCAGTGCTGGGATGGATGTTTAAAGGAAAGGTTCCCTCCACCCATCACGCCACTGACGCCTCATGGAGCAAATGGATTGCCCTCATCACTCAGCGCGTCCGCATTGGAAACCCAAATTGCCCTGGGATTTTGGAGATAATTACAAACTGGCCGGAAGGTGAAAACTTTGGTCTCCCGGATGAAGAGGAGCAGGAACAAGTGACACGTGCTGAAGAGGCTCCACCATACAACCAACTGCCAGGAGAAGAAACACGCTATGCTCTTTTCACTGATGGTTCCCGCCGCATCGTAGGGATGAATCGGAAGTGGAAAGCAGCCGTATGGAGCCCCACACGACAGGTTGCACAAGCCACTGAAGGAGAAGGTGGGTCAAGCCAACTTGCTTGAACTCAAAGCTGTTCAACTGGCCCTGGACATTGCTGAAAGAGAGAAGTGGCCAAAGCTCTACCTCTACACTGATTCGTGGATGGTAGCCAATGCTCTGTGGGGATGGCTGGAGAAGTGGAAAAAGGCCAATTGGCAGCATAGGGGAAAACCAATCTGGGCTGTTGATGAGTGGAAAGACATTGCCACTCGGGTAGAGAAGCTACCTGTAAAAGTCTGTCATGTAGATGCCCATGTCCCCAAGAGTCGGGCTAATGAGGAGCACCGAAACAACGAGCAGGTAGATCAAGCTGCAAAGATAGAGGTGTCAAAGATAGACTTAGATTGGCAACACGAGGGAGAGTTGTTCCTAGCTCGATGGGCCCATGATGCCTCAGGTCACCAGGGCAGAGATGCCACCTATAAGTGGGCATGAGACTGAGGGGTGGATCTAACCATGGACAGTATTTCTCAGGTTATCCATGACTGTGAGACGTGTGCTGCCATCAAGCAGGCCAAGCGGGTGAAGCCCCTATGGTATGGCGGGCGATGGTCCAAGTATAAGTATGGGGAAGCCTGGCAGATTGACTACATCACCCTTCCCCAAACCCGCCAAGGCAAGCGCTATGTGCTGACCATGGTGGAAGCCACCACTGGATGGTTGGAGACCTACCCTGTGCCCCATGCTACTGCCCGGAACACCATCCTGGGCCTTGAAAAGCAAGTTCTTTGGAGGCATGGTACCCCTGAGAGGATTGAGTCTGACAACGGGACTCATTTCAAGAATAGCCTTATAAACACCTGGGCTAGAGAACATGGCATTGAGTGGGTGTACCATATTCCTTATCATGCACCAGCAGCCAGGAAAGTTGAATGATGCAATGGCCTGCTTAAAACCACCTTGAAGGCACTGGGTGGGAGGACTTTCAAGAACTGGGCGATTAATTTAGCAAAGGCAACCTGGTTAGTGAACACTCAAGGTTCCACCATCCTAGCAGGCCCTGCCCAATCTGAGCCCCTGAGAACAAGAGATGGAGATAAGGTTCCAGTGGTACACATGAGAGGTATGCTGGGAAAAACTGTTTGGATTAATTCTGCCTCCAGCAAAGACAATCCCACTCGTGGGGTTGTTTTTGCTCAGGGACCTGGCTGCACATGGTGGGTGATGCAAAAGGATGGAGAGACCCGATGCATACCTCAAGGGGACCTTGTTTTTCAGTGAACACTGTGACTGTGTCTGTATTCATATTCACATGTATATATATGTATATTATTTAAAGGTTTAAATTCAATATAATATGTTGGTATGGGGAAAAAATTCGGGGTGGATAATATTGGGGGTTAAGTTTTCCTGTGGAATTTTTCCCCCCATAAGTTGCTAGGAGACTAAATACTGATAGTTAAAGGGTGCTTAACCTGTACAAAAGAAGTGGATCACTTAGTTTAGTGGGAGGGAAAGGCTCCTGGAAGCTGAGGGTGGTGGTTCTTTTCGGCTCTCAGTTTTCCGGGGAGGATGGTCGGGCGACGGGTAGCTGCGTGGATTCCACGGTTAACGGAGGGGTTCGATCCTGAGAATTCTATCATCTGTTGGAGCGCCCAGGAATTCAGAGTTTTTCGCCTACCCTGCTGGATTTTGGGTCAGCCCGGGTCCAGCCGCTGCAGCTTCTTCAGCACTGCTCACTTTGCCTGCCGGGACGCCCCCCTGCCTGCTGGGGACAACCCACTGTTTCCAGCCATCAGCCCAGGAGTTTCCACCGTTTCGGTTTGGTGCTCTTAGGGTCCCAAGAGATCAGACTGCCCAGGACTTGTGAGACAAAGCCCCTCTGGGTTCTTGGTTCTGTTTTATTATTATTATAATTGCTGTTGTTGTTTGTCTGTCCTGTTATATTTACTAGTAAAGGACTGTTATTCCTTTCCCCATAGCTCTGACTGAAAAGGTTTTTTTAATCTTCCAAATTATAATAACACGGAAGGAAGGGATTGGAATTCCCCATTCCTAGAGAGGCCTGCCTGTCCCTAGCAGATACCTGTCTTTTCAAACCAAGACACAGCGATTGAAGGACATGGGCCATGCTTTGCAAGCAAAGCCAGTTTATTGCACTAATCACCAGTATTTATAGTTCTCTAACATCCGTACAAAATTTTCCACTCAGACTCCTTTGCCTCTGTTTCCTTAGCAACGCAATCTTTTCGGTTATCAAGTCGCTGTTACATTTTTTACAATGTCCTTGTTACATCTTCTGTCAGAGCAGTCAGAGTGACCAGACATGATGTCTTCACTTTTGTTCTTGCCTTGAGTTTGTCTCCCATGGCTTCTACTTTACCAGGGCCAGGAGGTCTGCAGCGCTACCCAGCTCAGCTTCTGTAGCTGTCTGATCTTCCACATCTCCCCCTTTCTGTTCAACAATCATTATTTGCTTTATCGATTTATTGATCTGATGCCTTAAGTTTTAACTTTCATAATTTTCATATTCTGTACTGCCTTAGTGTGTGACTCTAAACTTAATATAAAGTGTTAGCAAGTTCTCTTCTTAGTTTAGTTAGACAAAACAATCCTTTTCCAGCTTGAGAACCAAGGATGCTGTTGCAGCTTCAGGCCCAAAAAGTATAAACAACAGTGAATTGAGGAGAGCAAACTGGGAGGATGGAACTTCATAACCTGAAGCTGCAATTGGACAATTAACCCCAATATGTAAATGGACAAAAACTTATAAAAGACTCATGACTGGTTGTCTGTCTTGGGTGTAGCCTCATCTGAGCTCTTGTACTGCCCGAGGTGTATCCTGTAAAGGCCTTTTAATAAACACCTACTTTATTCTTTTAACACTGTCCAGCCTCTGTTCCAGGTAGCCTCTTCAGGCATCAAATCAATCTCTGAATACATTGAATCAAGCAAGGCAGGCATTTCACTATAACTAATAGCATCCCTAATAAAAACATTCCCATTTTAATTAAATTCTTGCTCCATCCAGTGATCCCTCAGTTTCGAAAAAGGCTGTTAAACTAATCAGTTCCATCTTCTATTTCTAATTTGGCTACATTATCTTGTAAAGTTTTAATACTTGCATGAATAGATTGTGAATGATCAGAAAGATTTGTACAACACATGCCATCAAAATCTTCACATCTATGTCTATGTGCTAAAAGCAAAAACTCAAAAGCAGCTCGATTCTGCAATGTAGCATGTCTAATCGAATCAACATCAGTTAACAATCCTGTTAAAACAAAGTAGCATTAGTTGGTTGAACTAACCAGCAGCCTAGTCTGTTTAACAATCCCACTGCCTTTGTGGCCACTACTCCTGGAACAAAGAAGGAGGCAGCCCAATGCTGTTGTAATGACCAAAAGTCAAGGTTATCATCACAATCAGGGGTAAACACATGAATACTGTGTTTCCCTCTCTGAAGAAATCTCTGTCGTGAAATCATGGATGTGTCGGGTGTTAACAGCGAGAGCCACCTTAAACTGCCGGGGCCTCCCTTAATATGCAATGGAATAACAGCCCAAGCTCTGTCTCCACAAATAAAAAACACTCCTGCTGGTAACGATAATGGAGCATTAGTAGAGCAAGAGATGGTGGAAGTGCAATTACACCAGGTACTTTAATTTCTGAATATGGGTTGGCTCGAAGAAACATCCCATACTTTATATTGGTTGGCCCCAGAATAATTAAATTTAGTACAAAAGTCCATTTTTACAGATCCCAAAAGTTCTAATTCTTGGGGCTCAAGGGTTGCATGAGAGAGATATGGGACCCATTGATCCCAAGCATCGGCATGATTTTCAAAATGAAGGATATGAGCCAAAGGGGGATGTGGCCCTGTATCTAAAGGCAAACCAATGACACAAGTAAAAAATGGGTTTTCAGGAGAGGCCGTGGCCAAGCATATAGCATCTTGTCCTGTTAAATTGGCTGAAGTTACCCATACATTTTTTTTGCTGATTAACAGGCCAAGTAAAAGTAACAGGAGGAAGCACTAATACTAAAAAAGCCATTGCTAGAGTAAGCTGAATATTACTTTGAGGCAATGGCAATAGAGGGCTCCCCATTGCTGCTGCGGGAGGAGTTAGAACTAACACTACAAAACATTAACAACGGCAAGCCAACTGCTTGCTTGATAATTCCTGATGTTCAGGCAAATCATATCGATGCCTGTTGGAGTCCAGGGCTTGTGAAAAATCCCTCGAACTGCCCTGGGGGGTCCAAGACCCTGGCTGGGACCCCAGGAAAGCATTGCCTTTGACCTTGGTCCATGGGAAAAACTTCCAGCACTTAGAGATAAATTAAAAGCAACAAAGATTTGAAATAAATAGTAGTTTCGTTTGTCACAGGGAGAAAATATGTAGTTTTGGGTTTTTAGTATGGAGATAGATGAGAGCAAGATGGAGGATTTTGGGCAGTGTCTCATCTTCTACTCCATTTTCTGCTGTGACAGTGGCACAAAGACATTGGTAGAATGGGTTTGATGCAGAAATTGCGTGTTTAGAATAGGTAGCGATTATTGGCACAAAACTGTAAATATAGCATGTTTTAAGAGTTAATTGGACTAGAAACCTTTAAAAGACCTTGGAATTCTCTGGCTGGCGTTCTTGCCAGCTGTGTTTTCCAGCGTGCTAAGCTAGGTGTTAGCGGCATGCAGACCTTGAGATAAGAAACTGAATAAACATCTCTAAAGACCAAAAAGCTGCAAGTTCCATTCATCTTTTAACCCTGGTACAGGACTTTGTGTGAGAGAAAACACTCAACTCTCACATCTGGCGTCCCTGGGTGGGCTCCCAATGGCCGAACTACCACCAACAGACCACCAAGAGATGACCAAGAGACCACCAAAAGACCTTCAAAAGCAAAGTACCAGGACTCTGAAGATCAAGCAAAAACATAGGAAGACCTGTGGAGGTGCCAAACTCAGGAATTCGAGACAGAACGAGACGAGGACCTAGGGTGTGGCTGTGTTCTATCTCCACACCGGGTGGACGCCGGCCTCTGGCTGGCTCAGATCTGCACAGCGACCAAGATGTTCCCAGTTCAGATAGGCACGCAGGTTATCTTTACCTGCTGGCTCGGCTTCTCAGCAGCAGCTGGACTAAATAGTGTCGTGACAGCAGCGGCAGTAGAAAAGGATGGCTCTCAGCTTAGCAGGTTAAAAGATGTTTATTCAGGCCTAACTGTGGTAGCACCACAGCTAGCCCAAAACCACAGGCCAGAGAGAGTTTGAATCTCCCTCCTCCACCTTATAACTGGGGGAGGGGTTAAGGGGGGGTTACAACAAGGCAACGAATCAGGGGATTCAGGGGGCAACAAGGGGGGGGTCCCCCTCCAAGCCTCTGACCAACCATCCCCAGAGGAAAGGAATTCCCCCCGGGCAATCAATCACCTGAAGCCCTCTCCATATGATTTCTCAATCTTGGGAGGGGTCCTGAAGTTATAGGCAGGTTGTCCCAGAGCAAGGGGGGGCAGAGGGGATGGTCCAGGTCAGGTGAGGGGTGGGAGGACTGACATACAACACCTAGTTATACAGAAAACTCAAAAGGGGATGGACTGTTACAAAACTGGGGATACAGTGAACTGAACCATAACATAAAACTTATAAAAACCTAATAAAACAATTCTCGCACCGCCACACTAGGGCCCAGGGAATCGTCTGCCGTGACCTACTGGACAGCGAACAGAACAGACCGGAATGGACCTGAGGGCGGCAGAGACCTATATAGGTCAGGGTAAACTGTCAGATATAGAAACATGGGGGGATCCCTTTCACAAACACAGTTAAACACTTTTTCTGCTCTGCAAAATTTAATTTTGGTCCATCTGGTGGCTGTGTCCAGACAGGAATTGGAGTCCTTGTTATTCTGGGTCCATAATTTATACCCAGATGTCAAGACCCAGGATTTGTTTAAGCCATATTTATGGCAGGATGTAAATAGGCAAACCCAGAGTGTTTCTGCCCACTCAGGGACGCCAGTTGTTTGGGGGCTTACCCCAACATTGAGGTGGTTTCAGGGTCCTTGCTCCCCTGCACAGCTCCAAGCCGAGCCGAAGGAAGAGACGGAGTTCTCAGGTTTAGATTTTTCAAGGTTGCATACTTCGTTTATTGTTTCTTATCTTACAATTTTCTCGGAGTCCGACAAGATGTTCGCAGCTGCATGGATTCCTCACGTCTCCCCCTGAGCTGGGCTGTCCTTATCTTTTATACTAATTACTACGTATTTCTTGTTTACTATTTCTTACCAATGTCTATCACTATTACTAAAAAGGTCATCTTTACTTTGACCCAATCCTCACTAACTACTTTGTGCCACGTCAATGCAGCAATGGAGTGAGGGAAGGAGAAGGAGAAGAAGAAGGAGACAACGCCCCAGATTCTCCATCTTGTCCCCATTCACTTCAATGCTAGGAACCTAAAACTACTATTTTCTCATTCTGTGATAAGCTAAACTACTATTTCTCACATTCTTGTGGCCTGTAAACCTTCTCTCAGTGTAGGAAGTTTTTCCCATGGACTGAAATCAAAGCCAGTGTCTCTCTGAGCTCTGGGCTGGGGTCCCAGACCCCCCTGCCCAGGTCCCTGACCCTCCAGGGCAACCAAAGGAATGCCCTGGACTCCAACACCAGAGAATTCCAGAAAATCCTCAAATGCTGCAGGACATGATGGGGGGGGGGGTCAGCTGCCCTTCCACTTTCTGGCACTGAGCCAAGGTATGTGACCACTCCCAGTGTTCTGTTAAGGGAAGGTTTTATCCTGGCAGAAGCAGGGGACACCATTCACCAAGGGGCTCAAACAGAATTAGAGCAATCCCCATCTTCAACTCTTGGAAAATTGAAATTACTTATACACCCTCCACATCAAGAAGAATGGGACATGGCATTCTTTGAGGCTTGTCCCACTGCACCTGTGCAGACGCCCCAGGAGGGGGGTCTGGGGAAATGGGGTCTAGCGGAACAGATGTCCTAACTCCACCTTCCTCCCCTCTCCAATCTCCACCTCAGGGGCAGTCCCAGACGCCTCAACCTACACCGAGACACACAATCCCTAAATCTATATCACTCGCGCCCCTCGACCTCTTCCATCCAACAGGGGCGGGTCCCGAGCCGCAGCTCGGGAGCTCTTTTCCATCCTCTTCCCCCTACGTCATGGAGAAGGCAGTGGAGGGGGGAGCGGCTGCGCCAGCTACCAACGTGCCCAAGGGGGCAGAGCCACTGCACGGGGGGGCAGCGGCAGCAGAGGCGGAGCTGCAGGAGTCAGTGCGCAGGGAGGCAACGAAGGCAGGTCAGGCAGAGCAAGCACAGTGGGCGGCAACAAAGGCCGGGTGGTTCCAACCTGAGCTCAGCGGGGCGGGGGTTGGGCCGAAGGAGGAGGAGCGGGACCACGCCGTGTGGAGACCTGCGGGGTTCGCGGAAGACGCTGGTTTGATGACGGCAGATGCTGGCACGGGGCCAGGAGGGGCGGGAACGGGGCAGGAACAGGGCGGAGGTTTCCCTCTGGGCGCCTCCCTCTCACAGCAAGCGGCGCCTCACCCGTCCCCACCCATCAGCGCCGAAGCAGCGGCAGCGGCGCTGATTCCTAGTGTTCACCCGAAGCAGAGAGAAGACTCAAAGCTGCTTTCAGAAACAACAACAGCCGGGGCAGGGTTTTTTTTTCAAAAACACCAGGCAGTTTCAACCGCGACTGCGGAAATTCCCATTCCATTCTGCTCGGAGCGAAGCTTCTATCCACCGCAACAGACTGATCTAGTGCCAGCAGCACACCTAGTGACAGAACAGCACAATTGCAGCAGTTTTACCCTACGATTTACAAAAAAATATTTCAATTCAGGACAATTTCCAAAGCAATTTAACACCGCAGAACAAGGATTTTTGCCAGTTTCTGAGGAACACGGAGCTCAAAATATTACTGCTTCAGAACAGCAGCAGACGTATATTGCTGATGAAAACGTCATCAGAATTACAGCCGCACAAGGTATTCCTAAATAATCTCAAGCCTCATCTCATTTCTGGACCACAGCAACTGATGCTACAGCTCCTCGCATGCCTGGTCCAAGGCTCTGGTTTCCAGAACAACCAGAGCAAAAACCTAGTTCCTCGAGTCATCCACACTCCTTTCCATTTTCGAAAGACTTTGAGGCAATTTCTGTCACTAGAGGACACGAGTAAATACTCACATATCTGACTCCAAGAGGTGAAGGCTGAAGGAGAAGAAGAACAAGAAGAACTTTATTGTTTACAAAGACCTCACTTTTATAGGTTTTGAAGAATGACTAGGGATTGGAGCACAAAGTTACCACCTCTCCATCCCACTGGCCAGGCTAGAAGTCCATCAGTTGACTATCATCAGAAAGAAATGTGGAAAACGATGTTTACATTAGAGGCTGTGGGAAATTCAGTCACAGAGCTATAAACATCTCACAAAAGCTCACATAATATGGCAACAAATTTCTCCTTCAGTTAAAGGACTGTGCTTTGGAATTTTACCCAGATCTGGCAACACACTTTCCTCAATTATCCCTTCCAGCATAAGGTCACCTCTCCCTTCCCACATCCCCTGTACATACTCCCTACATGTCTATGCCGAGGTTACCTGCTGGGCCCTGGCAGTTTCAGCCATGGTTTCCCCTGGGTGTGCTCCAGATGAACTGTACCTCTCCATGCCTCAAACAGGAGAGGGAGGGGTGCCTGGGATGCAAGTAACCCTCGGGTCAGAAGGGGCTGTATCAGGGCAAAATGCACAGCAATTGACTCCACTTTATAGACATATTCCTACAGGTTCATCCAGTGCAACGGACTGGGCAGATATTAGGAAGAAAGAATTAAAGGAGAAAGATTTTGAAATAGCAGATACAGAAAGTATCACATTGCCAGTTGCTTATGGCCCACAGAATGTACACCGTAGATGGGAATGTTTAGACCATGAAGTAATTAAAGACCTCATGAAAGCAGTGAAAGACAATGGTTTAGGATCTCTATATTTTAAATAGCTTTTGAAAGGCACATTTAATACTTATGATTTAACACCATATGACTGCAGAGCCATCACTTCAACAATTTTTACAGATTCACAACTCCTCATATGGGAGACGAAATGGAGAAGAGCTCTTGGAGAACTGAGGAACAGATATCAAGGAGGACCACATGCAGCTTTCACCATACTTCAGTTGGCAGGAGTCCCACCCAATGACAGACCTGAAGATCAAACAGAACATCTGCCTCAACATGTGCTTGCAGATATCAAAGAAGCATCACGGAAAGCAATTTTGCAAATTCCACCAGCTGGAACTCCTGAAGGCATTTATACAGAGATCAAGCAAGGTCTTTCTGAACCTTTTACTTCATTCCTCGATTGTCTCACACAAGCAGTGGAGAGGCAAGTGAGTGACGAAGCAGCAAAGCCACATCCACTTTGGAGCCTTGCATTTGCAAACGCCAATGTGGAATGCAAATGCATCATCAGTGCCATGCCTGGTCAACCCACTGTGACTGAGATGGTAGAGGCATGCAGTAAGGTGGGCACACCTCAGCATGTTGCAACAATTCAAGCAAGCATTTGGGGAGAACAAGTTGAAAAAATCCTCAAAGCCCAGGATGAAAAATTTTCAAAAACTCTTGCAGCGCTGCAACCAGCACTGCAACAAATCAACTCTACAGAAGTGATGGTGACAACATTTGTAGGAGGTCCATGCTACAAATGTGGTAAACATGGGCATGTCAGGAAAATTTGCCCAGAACTTGAAAAAAACATGAAATCACCAGGCCTTTGTTGAAGAGGAAAACATCATGTGAGTCAATGTTATTCCAAAACTGATGTGGACGGAAGACCTCTACCTCTTCTAGGAAACTCGAACAAAAGCGCAAATTGTCAACATGTGATGACACAAGTGATGGTGATGACTCAAACCCAGATTCCACAGGGGACGCAACCATCAGGGAGAGTCAATCAGACTCCCTTAGTAGGACCATCTGCAGGATCCCCAGCGATCCAGAATTATTGCCCCCAGGAGTGCAATGTGACTTGGCAACTCCCAAAATAATATGCTTCATGTATGAGAATCATGCAGTGATACCCACAGGGGTCACTGGAGCATCATGGAAAAGGCAAGATTTTTTAATTATCGGCAAAGAAAGAAGCAATATTTTAGGGCTCATTTATCCATCAATCATTTCAGCAGATCGCAATGAAGAACTAACAGTTTTAGCTCAACCTCTACGTCCTCCATTGACCATTCCTGAAAATACTTTAATAGCCATAACCATTGCTTTGCCATCTCATGCAATGGAACAAGTTATGCCAGTGCTGGATCAGCAGAGTTCTCCTTGTAGTGAACATGTTGAAATTCATGCCACATGGGTGAAACAAATAGGTTGGGATCAACCCATCATTGTCTGCGACTTGAGTTGCGGTGAGAAGATGACCTCAATCAGATGTCTCATGCCCACACACCAGCTGTTTAATTTGTATATTGTTCTGACTGCTCCTTAAAGGGTCACAATCCCGACAATCAGCTCTTCTTTTATGAGATGCATAATACCAAAGGCACCCACAACTTTGACACTCATACAGAGTCCACAGTTGATGATCCCCTGTGTGACAGGCCAAGCAAGGAAAGAAAGTTAACAGACCTGCTGAAAACACATGTTCAAAAGAGGTTACAAACTGGCCAGGGTCTGGGTGTTGCCAGTCTAATGCAAGAAAATAGTCATCAAAAGGAAAGGGAGAACAGTACAAACCACCTCTGGACGTATGGTCGACTGGTTCTCCGAGGACGGAAGATTTATCTTTTATTACTTTGATGTCTCTAGGAAACCCAAACCACTTCTTCAAGGGCATTAATCTTTTTCTATATTTTGATCAGCTGGCTGTTCAGTGAAGGGTCTGATGTTCTTCTCTGGAACCCAGCAAGGAGCCGTATCTGTGGAAACACAAGCATAACCCCTTCCCCATGTAATAAGGGGGAATGGGCGTATGATTTTTCCACTTTCTAGGTCTTTTTCGAGGACACGTGCTTTTTTCCCTGTGTTTAATGATTTTTTTTAGAAGTAAAGTGTTTTATTATAGGGGGAACTTTGCTATCAGCATAGCAATTTAAAAAATCGAAAATATACAGTGCTTTGTGTAGCCATTCCATTGGAGCACATCCCTGCATTCCCTTTCTGTTGAGCTAAAAGGCACTTAAGCATTGAACGAGCACATTCAATAATTGCTTGTCCTGTGCGGGAGTGAGGGATGCCGGTGATATGAGAGATACCCCATAGGACAAAAAAGGAGGAAAGTCATTGAGAAGTGTAAGCAGGACCATTATCAGTTTTAATCTGTTGAGGAATCCCTTAAGTTGCAAAAGCAGCCAAAAAATGGTGGCAAACATCTTTAGCAGTTTCACCTCTTTAGCATGATGCAAATAATGCACCTGAAAAGGTGTCAATGGATGAGTGAACATATTTGAGATGACCAAATTCAGGGTAGTGGGTGACATCAGTTTGCCATATTTGGAGGCTTTGTAAGTCATGGGGGTAATTCCTGGTGAGCATGTCAAAAAATTATGATGTTGACAATCAGGGCAAGCAGCAATAATGTCCTTTGCTTGTTGGCACTTTAAAGCAAATGTGTGACAAAGAGCTGCAGCATTTTGGTGAAAAAAGGAATGGCTAAATTTGGCCTGTGCAAAATGATCAGGGAGTACCTGGACAGGTAAAGTAAGTAAATGAGCCTGTCAGTTTCCTTCTGCTATAAAGCCAGGTAACGTTGTGTGAGAGCGAACATGCATAACAAAATAAGGGTGCTGTCTGGAATCTAAAAGGAAAATGAATTGTTGTAACCACTGGAAAAGATTGGCATTAGAATCTTCTCTTAAAACAGCAGCTTCAGCTCTTTCAACAATACCTGCAACATAAGCAGAATCTATTATTAAATTAAAAGGTGTAGCCCATTTTTGGAAAGCACGAACAACTGCAGCTAATTCCACAATTTGTGAGGACCCAGAAACTACATTTACATCAGAGGCACATGTACCAGTATCATTATCCCTCCAAAGTAAAACAGATTTATGGGATCATCTGGAGCTATCGGTAAATACTGTGAGAGCTTGTAAAGGAGCTTCACTGCACTTTGGTTTTAACACGATATTAAAGTTAGTAGTTAAAAACTTGTGAGGTGGTGAATGGAGAGAAATCTGACCTGAAAAATCAGCAAGTGCAATCTGAAAAGGTCCTGACATTTGCAAAAGCCATTGCAGGTAGACAGTAGTTATAGATATACAAATTCTTTCAAAATCACAACTGGCCAACATTTATAATCTCTTTCATGCCTTAATAATGAGCTGTTCAAATATTTCATGTTTAGTAACACTTGTCTTTGTCATTTGATGGGGCAAAAAAATCCATTCAATGATAAGTAAAGGGTCAGCTATATTAGGATCCCATTGGAACAGCAAGACATGTGGTTGTTATAAAGGATTTAAAAGGATTAGTGAAAATGCAAGATCAGGCACCCATCATGAGGCTTGCCTATGGGCAATGGCATCTGCCACATTTTGCAAGGCCAACTGTGCTTCATGATTCAGATGTCTTGGGGAAGACAAATCTGACTCTCCTTTTAACAATGCAAAAAGAGGAGTTAAATCTGAATTTGTGATTCCCAGTAAGGGTCTCACCCAATTAAAGGTCCCTAGCAATTTTTGTGCTTCATGTAAGGTAGAAATTTTGTTTTGAATTTGCAGTTGCTGTGGTTGTATGGTTTGGGATCTAATATGCCAACCTAAATACTGCCATGGAGTCATTTGTTGAATCTTGTCCTGAGCTATTTGCAATCCTGCACATTTTACAGCTTCTGTGTTGAGGGCTAAAGTTTCCTTCATGTCATCTTGTTTTTCAGCTGCAATGAGAATATCATCCATACAATGATATAGTAACACATGAGGCTTTGCCTGTCATACTGGGCTAAGGGCCTGTGTGACAAACCACTGGCAAATTGTGGGACTGTTTTTCATCCCCTGTGGTAAAACTACCCGGTGGAATCTTTGCAAAGTTCTTACATATTTAAAATGGGCACTGAAAAGGCAAATTTTGGTGCATCCTCTGGATGCACAGGAATTGAGAAAAAGCAATCTTTCAAATCAATGATTGTTGAATGCCAATTTCGAGGAATCATGGTAGGCTATTCTCGGGTTTTTTTCCTGAGATTCAGGTGGTTTTAGAGTCCTTTGCCTTCTGAAAAGCCATGAGCAAGACGCGAAAAAGAGATGGAGTCTTCTGGTTCTGATTTTTCAAGGTTGCGCGCTTTGTTTATTATTTCTTATCTTACAATTCTTTCTGTGCCCAGCTAAGGTCTGTGCAGCTGCTCGGGCATCTGATGACTCCCCCCACACTGGGATGTCGCTGCCTCTTATACTAATTGTCACGTATTTTTTATTTATCATTATTTGCCAATACCTACTACCTATACTAAATAGGTCATCTCTGCTCTGACCCAATCTCCTTAAATTACTTTGTGCCACCGTCACTACAGAAAATGGAGTGAATGAAGAAGAAAGAAGAAGCATGGGACAACTCCCCAAATCCTCCATCTTGCTCCCATCCACTTCCATACTAAAGAACCCAAACCTACAATTTTTCACCCTGTGATAAGCTAAACTACTATCTTTCACACTCTTGTGGCCTGTAATTCATCTTGTAATGTAGGAAGCCTTTCCCATGGACTGGGATCAAAGCCAGTGTCTTCCTGGGCTCTGTGCCAGGGTCCCAGACCCCCCCCCGTCCAGGTCCCAGACCCCTCTGCCCATGTCTCTGACCTTCCAGGGCAACCAAAGGAATGCCCTGGACTCCGACAGGCTATTGGAGGCCTGGCTGCAGGGCTACCATATCTTCTTAGAGTGCATTTATTTTTCTGAGATCATTAAGCAAATGCCACTTACCACTTCTTTTCTTAATGACAAATACAGGAGAGTTCCACAGGCTTGTGGAGGGGACAATACATCCTGCTTGCAATTGTTCATTAACCAGGTTTTGTAGAGTCTTTCAGTTTGCAGGGGCCACTGATCCACACATACCGGTTTGTTAGTTTTCCAGGTCAGTTTCAGGGTAGTGCTCAAATGAGTGACCTCCTATGAAAAATCAGACCCAATTCTGACTCCCATCTGTAAGAGCATGTCACCGCCCCATAATACCATGTGAATTTGCAAAACAAAAGGCTTAATAGTAGCATTATGTCCTTCAGGACCTACAATGTGGATAAAATCCTTGTTTTGAAAGCTGGTACTATTCCCCCCCAATACCAGTGAGTGCTTGGGGAACTGCAGTAAGTGGCCATCTGGGGGACCACTTGGCTTGTGAAATCTGTGACAACAGCTCCTGTATCAATAATACCTGTGAATGTGACATGCTGCCCTTGCCATGACAGCTTGCATTTACAAATGGGGCACTGAACAGTTGACTGCTGAATCCAGAAAATTTGAGGTGTTCCTGTTGACCCAAAACCCTTCTCCTACCTCCATTTTTGGCATTGTAAAAAATATTAATTGAGCAATTTTAGAACTCCGGGATACAGTACATGGGGGGAAGGGAGTCCAGACCATGATTTTGATTTCTCCTTAGAAGTCTGCATCTACTACTCCTGGGAGCACAAACAATCCTGTTAAAGTGGTTGAAGAATGCCTCAAGAGCAATGCACTCTGTCCCTGCCCTAAAGGTCCATTAACACCTGTGAGGATCAGATGGAAGGAGGAATCTAATAGTTACTGTGCAGGCAGCTGGCAGATCCATGTCAGCACTGCCTCTGGTGGCTGCCTGTAAGGTGGCAGCACTCATGCTGCAGAGTTTGGCTGAGGGATTTGTGTCTGAGCACGGCGCCGTCTCGTGCTGGAATTGAGAGACATGGACCCTGCTATCCAAGCAAAGCCAAGCCATTTATTAAACTAGTTCACCAGTATTTATAGGTCTCTATGTTCTGTACAAAATTATCCACTCAGACCCTGTCACAGTTGAGATAGACACGACTTGACACGCTGCAGTTCATGCAGCAATAGCAAAACTTTGTTGTTCACCATTTGCTTTTATGTGGTTAACCTCATCTGGCTAGAATCTTGGTGCCACCCAGTTCACTGACCAATAGTTGCCTTTGTACATGCTCGTCAGGGATTGACTGGTGTCCGTTCTCTGCAGCCAAATCCCTCCACCTCTCAGTGCCCTCTGTCCCAAAGATGTTTCCTTTCTTTCACAGGTATAGGCTGATTGAGTTATGGTTAGGGTTACTTGTGCCTGTGAGGCTTTCAGGCCAGATGTTAGCCATCACAGTTCCCCCTTTTTGTCTTTCAACTTGTCCTGGTTTAGGGCAAATTTGGGAGAAAACCCCTGAATGGGATCCCTCTGGGAAGCAAACCCAAATGGCCCCTCATCCCAACCGGTCCGGGAAAAGAACTTCCTTGGAGAAAAGTGGAAAAAATGATTATTTAACAAACAAAGTGCCCACAAACATAAAGAATGAATAATATGAAACAATTAAACCTCTCGTTGCTGTGAAGTGGGATGGTAAATTCAGAAAGTCCTTGCTGTGGGTAGCTCAGCTCTCTCAGTCTCTTATCAGTTTCTCCGGTGCTGGAAAAATGCCATCCTGGGCCCCAGTGGGCCGCAGGCACGAGATCCAGGTGTTTGTCTGGGTTTTTCAGTCCAGGACAGGTTTAAACAGTCCCAAGGAAAAAAACAGTCCAGAGAGCTTCTCTACCTCAGCTAGCTAAAACTAAGAACGAAGCAGATCTCCGTGCCACTACTTGTCTGTGCCTCAGACGAACACAGTCCAGGAGCAGGAATGCAGAGTAGTGAATGCTGTTTTCAAAACAAACTCCATGCATCTTCTTTGTCTCCCTTTGCTATCAGAACTAGTCTCACAGCAGTGATTATCTCCAGGATCCTGCTTCATGAGTCTCTCTTCTTCATGAGTCTCTCTTCTTCATGCTCCTCAAGGTTGCTCCTCAAGGTTGCTCCTCAAGGTTGCTCCTCAAGGTTGCTCCTCCATGATGATCCTCCTCTTATCAGCTAACCCCCTCTTTTATCTCACTCATCCTTATTGGATATAGATGTTAGTCATCAGGGGCAAGGCTGTATTGGTTAATTAACACAGCTGTTACTTATCAGGGGTTACTTAGTCTTAAAGGTACAGAACTTAACATACAGCATAAACAGAACAGACAATTGGGGATACAAGCATCAAAAAGTCACCCCAGGACACAACTGCAAAGGCAGTCTTTTTCATCCTTTGAGGGGCCCTTCACAGACAGGACAACAAACACAGCACTATGAATGAAGCAATTATGATAACAAGAAAGTGATGAGCCCAGTTCCAATGAGGCTTTTCACCCCACTTGACAAGCCTAACCTTTCCAGCCATTGATCTAAAATCTCTCCCACAACACGTCATCAAATTTTTTACAACCATGTCCAGGAGCTAATGAAAAATGATCAGTAACAGCACAATTTCACCGGGTGGCATGCTGAAGGCTATTTACATCTATAACTGAATCACTCAAACTTAAGGAAGTTTCATTTACCTTTTTTGTTACAAACAATTCAATTCAGAAGCTATCAGAGGAAACATTTTGCTTTCTTGTTTCAGTTTGGTCTTACAGATCATATCCAAGTTTATAATTAAAAGTTAAACAACCTTCTGCTAGTAATATCTTTAAATTGTTTGACTCTTGAAGTTTGTGAAGTCATAGGTTAATTGTTCTTCCAAAGGTTCCATATTTCCATACAGCAGGGGTAAAAAGGTTGTTCTGGTTACTGTTCTATGGCGTCTGCTGTGGGGCCATCAGGGAGGCATTGTTGGTTGTGATCCAGGGCAGAGCGTAGAGCAGGATGCACACACCAAGCAGGTACCCACTGAATGCTGGCATCTGTGGAAATACAGGCGTACCCGTGCCCCCAAGTGACAAGGTCCCAAGGACCTTCCCATTTATTGGTAATGAGGTCCCTTACCAGTACCTTAGGTTTAGGAGACCAGATGTCACTAGAGGACTGTAATAATAAAAAGTGATTTAAAATGACAGGATTTGGGGAATTTTTCAGTATTGTTAGATGATTTTAAGTGTACAGGGATTTGGCCACCCTGCTCTGCAGGGTTTCACCACATGTTCCCCCTTTTTGTTTTTCAAGGATGTGCTTTAAAGTGCCATGGACACACTCAAAAGTGGATTGTCCTGTAGGGGAATGAGGAATACCATTGTGGTGCAACACACCTCAGAGTTGTAGAAATTGTTGAGTGTTCTGTGAGACATATGCAGGGCCATTATCAGTTTTTATAGTATGTGGAATGCCTAGGGTAGAGAAGGCTAATTGCCAATGTGTGATGGCATCATGGCTTTTTTCCCCAGTGTGAACTGAGGCCCATATGGCAGATGAAAAAGTATCTATTGAAACATGCACATATTTTAGATGACCAATTTCAGAAATGTGTGCAACATCTGTCTGCCAAACTTGTAAGGCTCGCAGACCACAGGGGTTGATACCCATCTGCGTTGGTGCAGCGTAGCCTTGACAATCAGCACAAGTATTAACAATATTGCATGCCTCTGTATTTGTTAGCAAAAATTGTCATTGTGGGGCTTGAACACCTTGGTGGAAAAAGGCACGTGATACTCTTGTTTGTGCCAGCACATCTGGCTGTGGTGCTGTCCAGGCAGGGCTAGCTAACCAATCAGCTCAGGCATTACTTTCCACTATAAAACCTGGCAAATTTGTATGACTCCGAATATGTAATATATAATAGGGACTAATTCTAGCTTGGATTGTATGCCACAAAGATTTTAACAGTTCAAATAGTGTGGTATTATCAATTTATTTTAGTAATGCTTGGTCCAATCTTTGTGTGATGTCTGCAACATTGGCAGAATCGGTCACAATATTTAAGGAAATGAGGAAAATGTTGGAAAGCCATGGCTACAGCACATAATTCCACTAACTGAGGTGATCCACTATCGTGACCCTCTAGTGTTTACCATCCATTGTCATCTTTCCAGGTCATGATGGCTTTTCCTGTTTTCCCAGACCCATCAGAGAAAACTAAGACCTTTCAGGTGTGTGTGATTACTTAGTGGTTTCAAAGACAACACAGTGGTCCCACTTAGCTGCAGCAGTTTGTGACTGGGTAAGTGATAGGTAATTTGCCCTGTAAAGTTTTGTAGGGCACTTTGTAGCGCTGTGCTATTTGTAAAGCACCATTCTAAGTATTTTTGTTGTACAGATATAATAATTTTTGAGGGATCTTTAGCATTCAGATGCAAGCACCTTTGATGGCATTTATTAATCAATTGTGCAATCAATTAAAAAATAGTAGGTGCTGTCTTTTTAGGTTGACGGGGCAAAAAGATCCATTCTAAAATGTGTAGTGGGTCAGACCACTGAGTGCCCCATTAACCAATGATACCTGTAGGGTGTAAATCAACAATAACAACAAACACTGTAATACAATCTTCAGGACATATCTGATAAACTTGTCTGTTCATTAAGGCCCACTCTACTCTTTCAAGTGCGGTTTTCGCTTCTGGAGTTAACTTCCTTGGAGAGGTTAATTCAGGGTCACCTTTGAGAATATTAAACAAGGGTGATAATTGTGGGGTGGTTAACCCTAAATAAGGTTTTACCCAGTTGATGATACCCAAATGTTTTTGTGCATCATTTAAGGTTTGAACTTTGCTTGAAAATTGAATTGTTTGCAGTTGAATTGTTTGCTCTAATATTTTAACTGCCTGGTACTTCCATGGGGGTTGCTGCTGCACCTTTTCTGATGCAATTTGCAACCCAAACTCTTGCAGTGCTCATATCAAACTCAGCCGAATCTCACAAGGCCTTCTTTGGTTGGGGTTGCTATCAATATATAATGATAACAGTATGCTCCAGGAAATTGTTCTCTCACTATTGAGAGTGCCCATGCAACATGCCATTGACAAATTGTTGGGCTATGTTTCATACCCTGTGGCAGCACTTTCCATTGATAGCATTTGACTGGTGCTGCATGATTGATGGAGGGCACTGTAAATGCAGACTTTGGGGTGTCACCAGGATGTAAGGTAGCAGGTATCATTTGGGGATGGCATTCCAGGCTGTAAAGCACCCATACTTTCCATAGCTGCATTAGTTTTCCTTAAGTCATGGAGTAATCTCCATTTACCTGATTTCTTTTTAATTACAACCACAGGGGTGTTTTATGAACTTGTTGATGGCTCAATATGTCCTCGATTTAATTGTTCCTGGAATAGGAATTTAGGAGCATTTAGTTTTTCTTTCAAGGGGCTACTGAGGAACCCACACTTGCTGTTCAATTAGCCACTTCAAGGCTAATGAAGGATGCTTTACACCCTTCAGCACAGTGGCCCCTGTTAACAATCCATTCTCACCTGAACTCCCCTGCTGTAATTCTTTATCAAGACCCAGATGACCGCCGATAGCAAAAGGAAAGAGCCTGCTCTCTCACCGGGGGGATATCACGGCTTTATTCTGGAGTCCTGCTCCTGCCGGCTGGAGCTCTTTCCCCGTGGCTCACCGGTGCCAGAGAGATCCAGGCTCCGCCCGTCCTGGGGCTTTTTCCCTGGGGGGGACAGGCCCAGAGGCAGGGACAAGCCACTGCCCAATCAGGGACAAGGTGGGAGTGGAACAGAGTTGGGTTACATTCCAGTGTGGGAGATGGGCACAGCCGATCAGGGACAAACCATGTGATACAGTTAAAGGGGAACAGGGAAAAAACATTACAAATCCAATATAAAAATGAAACACAATATAAACCAAATCAACACACTGTAAGATCTCCCCATGCTGACAAGACATCCCTTCCTCACAAGTTGAGTGGCACAGCAATAACATAGGGATGTATTGCGGCCATCTGTCCTTCTGTATTCTTAACTAACACAGGTTTACGACTTAAGTAACTTTGTGTGGTACCCCCGAGGCCAACAACAGATCCCACAGCTGTGGTAGGCCATGATTGAGGCCATGTGATAGCAGATATGATGGTAACATGCCCTCCAGTATCTATCATCCCACTAACCTTGATGCGGGATGAATTTGTCCGAGGGTTTATAAGCATACAACCAGGTTTGGTCTTCTGTCGGAAGCGACCTGAGTCCAGTACACTTGAGGTTCTCCCGTCGATCCAAAGCCTCAGTCTCCTCTTAGCTTTGGATCTGTTTTAGGAACACAAGACCTAAAAGGTACAAGTTGGTGTACTGGTTTTACGTTCACTAAATTTTGGTCTTAGTACTCACTCTTTTTCTGCGGGAGAGAGACTAGGAGAAAAACAAAACAGGCTCAGCCTTAAAAATGAACAAATAGTTTTATTAACACACACTAAAAGAATGGAAAAAAGAAAGTTGGGAAAAAACGAAAACAGAATGAAACTTAAAAAACACTTTTCCCTCCCCTTACAAAATGTTCACTTTCTTACAAAACAATATAAAGAGACAAAACTTGTAATTTTCAGTCAGTTTTACTATCTGACAATAGTCTTTTATCAATTCTTTAGGGGAAGAGTCGCTCTTAGAGTCATGGATCTCACTGACAATTTAGAACAGTCCTCTTGTGGGTTTTTTAACTGTCACAAAAACAACCGCCCAGAGAAACTTGCCTTTGTGACCCCTCCCATTAGCAGCTTCCTAAGCTGCTTATGGGTCATGGGTCTTAGACTTTTGCATACTGGGGTGTCACCTTTTAAAGATGAATAACTCCAAAGCAAAGGATTCTTCATCTCAAGGTACAGAGATATCTTCTCACTTCTTCACTGGTGCAGGGGGCTTCTCATCTTTATCTCTGTTCAAGCATCTTATAGGATATTACTTAGTTCATCACAAACACCTTTGCTTAAATCTACACACAAATGAAAACAATCATCTCCCTAAATGCATATCTTTCCCATGATTTAAAGGAATGACCTAAATATAGAGTTCATTTCCATGGCTCAAGTAAGAATAGAACAACTAACTCTTCAACCCTCTGTTCCAATAGTCTTTTCACTCTTGCTTTACTGACTTCATCTTGTTCTTTATGTTCACTCTGTCTTCCCTTACTCTCGCAGAGAAGGGCTAAGTTCTGGAAGCTTCATGTTGCCAGGAAAGAGTTAAATCTGCTCGGAGTCTTTCTCTCTCTCTCTGTAGCTCCTGGTGTTAGATGTTCAAGGCCAAGCTGATGAGGGAGGAAGAACTCACAGAAACATCAGAGATTGGAGCACTCAGGCAGTCCAGAATCACAAAAAATCCCCAGGCAGGATCATAAATGCCTTCTCAGCCCACCCGTTGGTGTAAATCGGGGTGGCTTCGGCCCAAATGGTGCCCATAGCTCTTATCAGGGGCCTAGCAGAGACTTCTCCCTGCTCCAGAGAAGTCTGAAGAAAGTAGCTGTTGCAAAAGAGCAACCTCTCTTTCCCCCCCTTCACCCGGGAGCCGATGGAATCCGGCCAGGCCTCAGGCCAGCTCCCCCCCGCCAAAAAGGGGGAAAGCAGCAAGCCCAGCTCAATGTTACCTGTCTCTCTCTAGCCAAAGGAAGAAGAAAAAAGACCCACCTACAGGAAATCAAGGGGTTTTATATGGTACTTCCCAAAGTCACAGCTAACAATTTCAGTAGTCAGAATAGATGCCAATATTCCAACTAACTCTTTGATAGGCCTCTGTCTCTTCCAAAGCAATCCCCAGGTCTTGACCTGGAGAATTATTCTACATTCTTCTATAACTAAAAAATCAAACTATACTAACCCATGACAGCCGTGTAGCTAGTTGTCCATTTGGCCCCTTAATTTGCACAACACTTTTTGATTGTTTTTCCCATTTCATTCCCCCTATACCTTTGACGTGCCCGGCCACATTTTGCAGTTCCCAATGTGAGGCCCACATCCTTTCCGGTACAATCGTTATATCCGTGCATGTGTCCAAAACCCCTTTGAGGTTTATTACTTCCCCACCGTGACAGACTTCACACTGTATTATGAGTTTGTCCCTTCAAATAACTCGTGTGGGGCAAACATCAAGGTGTTTGATCTTTGTGCTGTATTTTTCAGGGTCAGGTGCTGGAATTGCCTGAGCTATTATCTGCCCCTTAGGCAGAAACAAAGTTGGGCGGACACAGCACAGCCAGAGAACTAGTTGTTTAGGGTTCGATGAGACGAGACCCGGAAGGATCTCGATTTCTCTCGGTGTGTACTTGGTGTCCCCAAGGATGACATACTTACTGCCAACATGTTGCCAGGAGCCTAGCACTTGTAGATACAATGAACTTAAATGCCAGCCTGTGTCAGGTGCAAGGATTCTGTCAGTTGTAACTTAAAAGGCTTTTGGAGACATTCTGTGGTTAGACAGGGTCTGCTCACATCATGATCTGAAAGGGTCGTATCTGGTGACTTTTGCTGAAAGGTAGAACTGGTTATAATAGGATTATTTCATTTAACATCCGCATTTTTTTAGTTTTTTCTCCCCCCTCCTCGGATTTGCCCTATTTATGTCGACACGCTGGGCAAGTAAGCACTGACATTTTAGTTTTTTGAAAAATTCCCTTTGAACTCTTGAGACCCCCTGCCCCCATTGTCCAGAAAGTCTAGAAATTGCTTCTTTAAAGGGCATTGAGATGCCCAATGTCCAGCCTGATCGCACAGGAGACACGTCGTTCTTCTTTTGGGCAGTGGCTGTGGCACAGGCGCAGGAGGCATGGCGTGTGCTACGGCAGCTCTTTGCGGTGGTCTGAATGCATCTCTGGAACTGTGATTAAGGTGTGCTGTCATGAAGGGGACTTTCTGGGTACAGACGTGAAGCATGTCATCTAAGGTTGGCACTGGTTCCAAGGGCAGGCTGAGGATGGCTGCCTTGCACTGTTCGTTTGCATTGGTCAGTGCCATCACCTCCAGGACTTGTTCTTGGGTTCCTTCATTTTTAACCTGTAACTCGATAGCTCTGGTTAATCACTCTACAAATTTTATGAAAGGTTCTGTTTGAAGCTGCTTTATTTTACTGTAAGGTTGGAAAGACCCATTGGACTGGGTTGCTAATTGAATTGGCAGATTCTTATTATCAACAGCCGTTTCAGGATTTTGCCAAAGCTCTGGGAGTAAATCTCTTAATCTTTTTTTCCATTTGGAGTCCCAAAGCCTAAACTGTGTGGAGGAAAGGAGGGCAGAAAAAAGCTGCTGGAGGTCAAAGGGAACAATAGGATTCCCTGCTAAATTTGCTTTTAAAAGGCTGCGAAAGTATTCACTTTTGCGTCCAAATTTGGCTTGAGCTTTGCATAACTCCTGAATCACTTCCTGGGGGAAGGGGTCCCAATTACTGTGGACAGCACCCCCCCTTTTTGATCGTCAGCATGTGACAGGGGTGGCAGAAAAGCCGGGATTGCTTCCTGCTTCCGGGTTCCCGGCTCGCCCCCCCCCAGGGTGTGGGAACTGGGACTGTGGGCAGGGAAACCGTGGGAACCAGGGGCAGGGAGGGGCTGGAGGCTTGACTTACACGGGGTGGAGTTGGAGGGTGGAGGTTTGAGGGTAGGGGGCGGAGTCAGAGGAGAGGGCAGTGCCAGGGGCAGCACCGAATGGAAGGGGGTTCTGGGGAAAGGAAGGGATTGCGAAAGGGTTTATGGGAAGGAGGGACAAACAAAGAGAGAGGCTCCTCGTGACTCGAGAACACATGGCTTCGGCCATTTTGGGGAACAAAGGAGTCCCCTCCATCTTGTGACCCCCCTTCCGAATTAAGACTAGCTTGCGATTCACTAAGATGGGGGCTTTGTGCACTCGAGCTGCCTGCAAAAGTAAACCTAACCCGGGGTTTACCAACTGGGGAAGAAGGGAGTTTTGGGAAAGTTTAGGGGTTTCTCGAGGAATATCTGATTTTGGGGAAGGGATTTTGGGGTTGTAACGAGTTAATGCTTTGTTCATTGAACTTGCAAACACAGGATGACTCATGATTTTTAAGAGAGCCTTTAAACTTGCAAACACAGGATGACTCGTCATTTTAAGAGAGCCTTTAAACTTGCAAACACAGGATGACTCGTCATTTTGAGAGAACCTTTAAACTTGCAAACACAGCATGACTCATGATTTTTTGGACACATATGCTATTGCTTAGCAAGGCTTTTTTAGCTCCAGGAAGGAGAACTGTTGCTGTTTTCGGAAGATAAAAGACGGTCTCCTAGCAACAAGATAACATCGATATGATAACAGAAGAAAAGAAATGCATAAAACGGAACTGGAAGACCGTAACGGCGCGGCAGTCGGCGGAGTGCAGACTCTCCCTGTCGCCCAGCGCTGCATTTGCTTATGCCCCGCTTGCTGTAATTAATAAAATTTTAATTGGGACTAAATCTTGAGTCGTGCAATTTATAACAATTTGGTGCCGTGACTCGGATGAGAATGTTCCGGTAGAATAGGAATACTGGGGAGGCGCCCCACCTCCAGGTGGCCCCAGGATCTCTGTAACCTACCCCGCTCTCACCGACGAACCTAAAACTCGGGACATAAGCAAAGGAGACCGGTCGACCCTATAAACTTTGTGCACAAAGGTCCGGACGAAGACGCAGGACGCGTAAGTATTGCGTGGAATTACACGTGGGGAGCCGTTCGGTCGGGGTTGGGTATCCTGGAGTGTGCTGAGTGTGCTGAGTGAGAGGGGAGCCGGCAGCCGGACAACCCAAGTGAGTGTGGACCCTCAGTAGTGCGGTTCCCATTGCCCGCGAGGGCGTGGGCCACGAACAAGGGGAAGCGATTGGTTGCACACGTGTGATAGAAGGCACTCCAGAAGATGGGACAGGGGAAGAGCAAGCCCCCTCCACCCATGAAACTCCCACCTGTGCCTAAAGACAGTCCGTTAGGATTCATGCTAGCTGAATGGAAGCAGTATCCTGGGACTAGAGATAAGGATAAGGCCAAAATGATACACTATTGTGTAGAAGTATGGGGTGGGAAAGAAATATCTGGAAATGTTTTTTGGCCTGTATTTGGATCATCAGAAGATTGGGTTAGGCAGAAACTCAACTTATGGGTAAACACTAAGACCCCCTTTAGTCAGGAGGAGAGTGACTATGCAAGTATATGGGTTGAGACCCCAGGTGTGTTCCTATTCAACCTAAAAGAAAAACCTGACTCTCGTGAAGATAAGAAAAGAGGGAAACGAGAGGAAGAAGTTCCCTTAGTTCCACCACCGTATGTACCACCACAAGCCCCTCCACTCCCGGATAATGAAAATGCACAGGAACAGGCTGAGGCTCCACCTAGAGGTCCGATGACTAGACAAAGGGCGAGGCAGCAGAATTTATACCCTTTAAGGGAAATGCCCATGGGGGGACCTCAGGCTGGGATAGGGTTTATCTCTGTCCCACTAAGCTCAGGGGATGTACGGGACTTCAAAAAGGAAATGGGGAACTTGTTAGAAGATCCACTAGGAGTATCAGAAAGGGTGGACCAATTCCTAGGTCCCAACATTTATACTTGGGACGAATTACAATCCATATTGGGCATCCTTTTCACATCTGAAGAGAAAAACATGATTAGACGTGCAGGAATGCGCATTTGGGATGCCCAGCATGCACAAGAGCCACAAGCAGACCTTAAATGGCCATTACAAAATCCCAACTGGAATCATCAGAACCCAGAACACCGGGGACACATGCAGGATTTAAGAACAATAATCATCCAGGGCATCCGTGAGGCAGTTCCAAGAGGGCAGAATATTAACAAAGCATTTAACGAAAGGCAAAAGAAGGAAGAAACCCCAACTGAGTGGCTAGAAAGATTAAGGAAGAATTTGCAATTATATTCGGGGATAGACCCTGAAGCCCCAGTGGGGCAAGCCCTGCTCAAAACACAGTTTGTTGCAAAATCATGGGAGGATATTAGGAAGAAATTAGAAAAGTTGGACAACTGGCAGGAGAGGGGATTGGACGAGTTATTGAGGGAAGCTCAGAAGGTATATGTGCGGAGAGAGGAAGAAAGCTACAAAAGACAAGTAAGAATGATGGTCACTGCAGTACGGGAAAGCAGAAGACAAGAAACACCCCGAAGGGACAGGTTAGACAGGCCTTCTCATCAGAAGTGGGAAGAAGTGTCGCCAAAGAATAGAGAGACACGAGCTTGTTTTTATTGTGGAGGAAAAGGACATCTAAGAAAGGATTGCAGAAAGAGAATGAAGGATGAGAGAATGTTTAAGGAAGACTAGGGAAGTCAGGGGCTCTATTTGCTGGGGACCAGGACACACCAGGAGCCCTTGATAAAAATAAAAATAGGTCCCCAGCGCCAGGAATTTGAGTTCCTGGTAGACACAGGGGCTGAAAGATCAACCATTCAAAAACTGCCCCTTGGGTGCACCTTTGCCCGAGAAACTGCCCTGGTAGTTGGGGCAAAGGGGGAGCCTTTTGAAGTAAAATCAGTAAAGGATGTAGTAATTGAAACAGACAAAAAGATTAAATTGGGTAACTTCTTAATAGTGCCAGAGGCAGAATATAATCTATTAGGAAGAGACTTAATAATAGAATTGGGGATTAATTTAGAAGTAGTAGATAAGGAGTTAAAGATTAAGCTATGCCCCCTTAGAGTGGAGGACGAGCAGAGAATAAACCCTGAAGTATGGTATACACCTGAAAGTGTGGGACAAATGGATATACCACCTTTTACAGTTACCCTTAAAAATCCAGATATCCCTGTTAGAATAAGGCAATACCCCATATCCTTAGAAGGACGAATGGGACTTAAACCTGAAATTGATAGACTGGTTAGCAAAGGACTACTGGAATCTTGCATGTCACCGTTCAACACACCAATACTCCCCGTCAAGAAGCCAGATGGAACTTACAGGCTAGTCCATGACTTAAGGGAAATTAACAAAAGGACTGTAGCTCGCTTCCCAGTAGTAGCTAATCCATATACCTTATTAAGTAACTTGGGGCCTAATAATTGTTGGTATAGTGTAATAGACTTAAAAGATGCCTTCTGGGCCTGCCCCCTTGCAGAAAGTAGCCGGGATTATTTTGCCTTTGAATAGGAAGATCCAGAGACCCATAGGAGACAGCAATTGAGGTGGACCGTGTTACCCCAAGGGTTTACGGAATCCCCTAACTTATTTGGACAAGCACTAGAACAAATCCTCCAAGACTACAAGACCAGGCCAGGAGTAACTTTGGTACAGTATGTAGATGATTTACTACTAGCAGGGGAAAGAGAGGACGACGTTCGAAAAGAGAGCATAAAGCTACTAAACTTTTTGGGACTTAAAGGCTTAAAGGTATCAAAGGCCAAGTTGCAATTTGTGGAAGAAGAAGTTAAATATTTAAGCCACTACCTTAGTAAGGGTGAAAAAAGAATTGACCCCGAGAGAGTGAAAGGTATATTAGCCTTGCCACCCCCAAAGAACAAGAGGCAAATTAGGCAGCTTTTGGGACTAGTAGGATATTGCAGACAATGGGTTGAAAACTATAGTAGCAAGGTTAAATTCTTATATCAAAAACTCAGTCAAGAGGATTTAATGAAATGGACCCGGGAAGATGAGGAAAGCTTAAAAAGAATACAACAGGACTTAATCCAAGCCCCCGTACTTAGTCTACCTGACTTAAAAAGACCCTTTTATTTATTCATAAACACAGATAATGGAACAGCCTACGGGGTATTGACTCAGGATTGGGCAGGGAAGAAGAAACCTGTGGGGTACCTATCCAAACTGTTAGATCCAGTTAGTAAAGGATAGCCTACTTGCTTACAAGCAGTTGTAGCCTGTGCGCTCCTGACGGAAGAGGCACACAAAATAACATTTAACAGCGAATTAAAGGCGTTATCTCCTCATAATATTAGGGGAATTTTACAACAAAAGGCAGATAAGTGGATTACAGACTCCAGACTTTTAAAATATGAAGGCATCCTCCTAGACTCCCCTAAACTGACCCTAGAAGTGACGAGTTTGCAAAATCCGGCCCAGTTTTTATATGGGGAGCCAGATGAAAAGGAATTAGCTCATAACTGCATGACAACTATTGAAGAGCAAACTAAAATAAGACCAGACTTAGAGGAGGAAGAATTAGAAACAGGGGAAAGGCTATTTGTAGATGGATCATCACGGGTTACAGAAGGAAAAAGAGTGTCAGGCTATGCAATTATAGGGAGACCAGAACTAGAGGTTATAGAATCAGGCCCCCTGAATAAAACTTGGTCTGCACAAGCCTGTGAATTGTATGCTGTATTAAGAGCATTAGAAAGATTAAAAGATAAAGAAGGGACAATTTATACAGATTCTAAATATGCATTTGGGGTAGTGCACACCTTTGGGAAAATATGGGAAGAAAGGGGATTAATGAACTCTCAAGGAAAGGATTTAATACATCAGGAATTAATCAAAAGAGTATTAATAGCATTGAGGAAACCTAAGAAAATTGCGGTAGTACATTTGAGAGGACATCAGAGAGGAATAGATTTTAGAAGTAGAGGAAACAATGCAGCAGATCAGGAGGCCAAGAAAGCTGCTCTAATGATAATACGACAAAAAGAAAAAGGGGGGCCCGTGACAGAGTCATTAGATGAGGAGAAAGCAGAATACAGATTTACTAAAACAGAAGAGCAGAAGTTATCTCAAATGGGAATATGTAAAGACCAGGATGGAAAATGGAAACTCTCTGATAGACGAGAAGTATTGCCAAAAGCAATAGCGCTGGAAATTTTGCATAGAATACATGAGAAAACTCACTGGGGAACCCAAGCTATAGTAGATCAATTTGGAATTAAATATATGTGTATTGGAATTCATAACCTGGCCAAACAAATAGTAGCGGGATGCACAACATGTTTGCAAGTGAACAAGGCCAGCTTTAGAAAACAACCTCTGGGAGGACGACCATTAGCCCAAAGGCCGTTTGCAAACATACAAGTAGATTTTACAGAATTACCCAAAGTCGGGAGAGTGAAGTATTTATTAGTTATAATAGATCACTTAACTCATTATGTAGAGGCATTTCCCACCACCAGAGCTACCACGCAAGCTGTAGTAAAAGTGCTGCTAGAAAATATAATCCCCAGGTATGGGGCACCTGAAACAATAGACTCCGACAGAGGCCCCCATTTTGTGTCCAAAATCCTTAATGAAACAATGGAGTCCCTGGGAATTAAATGGGAACACCATACTCCATGGCACCCTCAGAGTTCAGGACGGGTGGAAAGGATGAATGGGGAAATTAAAAAACAGTTAACTAAATTAATGATTGAAACCAAACTATCATGGACAAAATGTTTACCGCTTGCGTTGCTGAATATAAGAACCCAGCCAAGAACAGACATAGGTCTATCTCCTTTCGAAATGTTGTACGGGATGCCTTATCATGTAGAGAAGCCTTTAACCCATCCCAGTGTAAGAGACCAAGACATCAATCAATACATCACTGCCTTAATGACATACCGAGAAGAAATGTGGAAGAAGGGTCTTATAGTACAACGACCCCCATTAGACATTGCACTGCATCAAATAAAACCAGGGGACTGGGTATTAATCAAAACATGGAAAGACACTACCCTAGCGCCCCGATGGGAAGGACCTTACCTTGTATTACTCACAACAGAAACAGCAATAAGAACAGCTGAGAAGGGATGGACTCACGCTAGCAGGATCAAGGGCCCTGTTAGAGAACCAACTACCGAGTGGAAAGTTGTCAGCTCACCAGGAAGCCTGAAATTAAGACTGAAGAGATAAGTAAAAGACTGAATGAACGGATTTACAATTGAATATTTACCCAATCCATATTTAGTAATGATGATGTTAGAATAAGATAAAGCGAACTGTAACTGTTACCCATTTGTATGTTATAACTGTAAAGTGTGTGGAGAAGGGTAGTGGACTCACTGCTATAGGGGAAGACCCCTAAAGGGGTTTGTACCCCTTGCTAGAAATTACAAAGAAATATTACTGATTGGCTACTAAACCTAAAAGTATCTCTTGGAGAATTAACTGTAGAATCCAGCGAATGGTGGGAGATATTTGCCAAAGGAGCAAATCCAGACTCATATTATCTAAACATGCCCAGTCCATTCATGGCAGAAATAGCTGAAGGGCGTTGCCAAAAGGAGCTACAGGAGCTCAGGTGCAACTCTCCACAAGTTAAAAAAGCGAACTGGTATTCTCATGTTGTCCAAAGTCGTAAAGCAGGGCAATCCCTCCTGAAGAATTCCCCTGCTGCCGAGAAGATGATACCCCTCGTGGCTCGATGCACCCGAGTCGACGAGCGAGGCAGAGGGAGAAAAACTGGTGGAGGAAAGAGCCTCGCTTATGGGACAACAAGGCAATGTTCGCTGAACTGCCAAAAGAATGGGACTGATAGTATTACTGAGTTCTGGCATTGTTACCACCAGAGAGAGCTTTCAGAAAAGAAAGAATACAAAATAGCCAGTGAGACCAAGCACCCGAATCTGCACACCATAATATGGATGCTATCATTATTAGTATGTTGTACTACCGCAGAGCACGATAACCCCCATCAACCCTTTAAGTGGTCCTTGATCCGATGGGAAGACCATAAAGTATTGTCCTCCATGATTACCCCAGGGAATCCCTCTTTTCAGTGTGAATTGAAAGATCTTTTTCCAGTTTGGCCACCTGTATTCCTTGGGGCCTTTTATTTTTGTCCTGCCTCAAATCCGGGAAAACCATATTGTAACTATCCTGGGCATTATTATTGTGCATACTGGGGATGCGAAACAGTATCCTATGGATTCCCCCCCGGAGGAGGAAAAGATCAATTCATATCCGTAAAATGGTATCCCTATGGATGTAAAGAACCCCAAATATGGCGAGATGGAGGGCTAGGACGGCGGGGGAATTGTAAGGGAATTTGGATAAATGTTACTAAAGGTGAAGATCAAGCTTGGGTAACAGGAAAACTGTGGGGAGCACGATTATGGGAACCTGGTACAGACAGAGGGGGACACTTCTTTATCAAAAAGGAACCAGCACCACAAGACTCAGAACTTATTGGGCCAAATTCTGTGCTGCAGAAAGAACCGGAATTAGAACAACAATATAAGGGCCAAAGAGACGAGATAAAGAATAGTAACGTAGCCCCGACTGTCAAAGGAGTTGTAAAAACAGGACTAGAGTATAGTGCATTGTGGAAAATAATGCAAGCTAGTTACCAATTATTAAATATAACACATCCGAATTTGACCCAAGAATGCTGGCTGTGTTATAGCATTAGGCCTCCCTTTTATGAAGGTATAGGTAGTACACAAAAAGTACGACGTATCAATGGAACCAATCCAGCACAATGCCTTTAGAAACAGAATAAAACCGAAACACAAGGGGTAACCTTATCCCAAGTAACGGGTAAAGGGAGGTGTATAGGAAAAATACCACCAGAAAAGGAATACTTATGTGGAGTAATTATGACACAAAGAGAAGAGAATAAACCTGCAGGATGGCTCCTCCCTGCAGCGAATACAAAGTGAGTATGCAACAATATAGGCGTTACCCCCTGTTTATCATTAAAGGTTTTTAATTATGCTCGAGATTACTGTATCCAAGTAACCATTGTCCCCAGAATAATTTACCACTCAACTGATTATATTTACCAGCAACATACTACTGCAGAGCATCATCTAGTAAAAAGGGAACCCTTTACGGCCCTGACCATTGCAACCCTGCTGACTATAGGAGGAATAGGAGCAGGGACAGGAGTAGCCTCCTTGATAAATCAGCAGAAAGAAATGAAGACATTGCGAATGTCAGTAGATGAGGATTTAGGAAGAATTGAGCAAGCCATCGATGGGTTAGTAAAGTCAGTAAGATCTTTATCTGAAGTAGTGTTACAAAATCGCAGGGGTCTAGATCTTTTGTTCTTGCAACAAGGTGGCCTGTGTGTAGCCCTAAAAGAAGAATGTTGTGCATATGCTGACCACACGGGAGTAGTAATAGATACCATGACAGAATTAAGAAACCGACTAGAGCAAAGGAAGCGAGAAAGAGAGGCAAACCAAAACTGGTATGAATCTTGGTTTGATTATTCCCCTTGGCTGACTACCCTGCTATCCACGATTGCGGGACCACTGATTTTATTGATACTTGGATTAACCTTTGGACCATGTATTTTTAATAAATTGATAACAATTGTGAAGGGACGCTTAGAAACAGCACATTTAATGCTTATTAGAGCAAAATATGAATCGCTACCTAAAGACTCAGAAGATGAGAAATTAGAATGGGCCCGACAGGAATTAGAAAGATTCAATGAACAAATTTAGGCTGAAAAGAAAAAGGGGGGATTGTAACGAGTTAATGCTTTGTTCATTGAACTTGCAAACACAGGATGACTCATGATTTTTTGGACACATATGCTATTGCTTAGCAAGGCTTTTTTAGCTCCAGGAAGGAGAACTGTTGCTGTTTTCGGAAGATAAAAGACGGTCTCCTAGCAACAAGATAACATCGATATGATAACAGAAGAAAAGAAATGCATAAAACGGAACTGGAAGACCGTAACGGCGCGGCAGTCGGCGGAGTGCAGACTCTCCCTGTCGCCCAGCGCTGCATTTGCTTATGCCCCGCTTGCTGTAATTAATAAAATTTTAATTGGGACTAAATCTTGAGTCGTGCAATTTATAACAGGGTCAGGATAGGGAGAAACTGAGGAAACTGAGGAAAATCCACAAGGAACTGGCTTTTTTTTCTTTTCATTTTGTTTTTGCATCGCAAATAGAATCTGCAAGCTCCAAAGGGCAAAATTTGCTTTTTCTTTATCATTAGGGGAGCTTGATTGAGACAATTTTTTTAAAACAGTTTCCCAAAATTCTGGGGAGCTTATTTGCTCAGATGATACATCGGGAAATTGAGCAAATAACTACCGAAGGAAATTTTTTAATTGCTTCTTGGAAAAATGGGTTTTCCCATCCTCTGAGATACTTAAAATTTGATAATAGGCTCTTTGTTGAGACATAGACAGCCTAGCACCCATTTTTGGCTCAGATTTTAAGTTTCTATGTCCCCTTTTTAACTGTGACTGAGGAACCGAAAGGAAAAAACCTCACTAGAGAGAGAAAAAAAAAAAAAAGCCAAAAAGGAGAAACAGTTTCCTTTTCTACCCACCCCCAGGCTGCCGAAAGAAAGCACTTCGAAGGTTTTTTACTCTGAGAGCAAAAACCTTCCGCGAAAGGAGAAACTCTTTTCTCTGAGGTTTAATGCTCCTTAAAAAGATTTTCCCTTAAAAAAACGAAAGTGGTACTCACCGAAAATCCAGTGTTCCTTTCCCTTCTTTCCCAATCACTCCTTTAGCCTGAGATTGACCCATTTTGGTGCAAAAAGAGCTTCCAGTCTCAGTTCCCAGGGTTAGTTTTCCACTAACATGTGGTCACTTTTTCTGGGAGCAGCCTGTCATTCAGGGGGCTTCTTTGCAGCACTCTGATGGGTTTTTTGAGTCCAAAGGAGAAAACTGCAGCCCTGGCCTGTAGAATCCTGTGTTTCAGAGACTCCACAGCAAACGCCAAGCCTGATGGGTCTGTCTCTGTGTGGGATTCCTCAGCCACGTGCTCCCTAAGTGGTTCTTCCAGCTTTTTGGGAACTTTTTGTGGCTTCGATCCGCATGTAAGGTGCCGGTTGTGGAAACTCTCCACGAGACTAGACGACCGCCGATGGCAAAAGAAAGAACCTGCTCTTTGTCCAGGTGGAAAATATTGCTTTATTCTCCAGTCCTGCCCTGCCTTGGCTGGAGATCTTCCCCAATCGCTTTCCGGTGCCAGAGAGAGCCCGGCCCCGCCCAAGCGGGGGCTTTTTCCCCAGGGGGCAGGGCGAGAGGCAGGGACAAAACACCACCCAATCAGGGAGAAGCAACAGTGGAAGAGTTAGGTTACAGATGAGTAAGGACAACCCACATGATATAGATTACAGATCCAATAAAACATAACACAATTAATGCATTACAACAGTGATGTTCCAGGAGCCCGAGAAGAGAGAGCGAACAGGAAGAGACAGAGGTTTATCTAGTTTTGGGCCAAGGAAAGATATTGTCCCTGAGCCAATAGGGTCAGGAGTAGGTATGATAGGGAAGAAGGGTTAAACTACATGACACAGGCTTCAGGGGGACTCTGAGGGGAAAAACCATTCCTCAGAGGAACACAACACCACGGTTCTTCAGGTATCTCCCATTCAACAGGCACTAATAATTCCCATCCACAAAAAAAAGTTATTATTTCAGGTTCTTCGAGTTCTACCTGGAAAGGACATTGATTTGGCCCTTGACACCTGCTGCAACGAGGGCATCGATTGTGTGAACTACAATACCAATTCTTCCCACAATCTAAACATTTACATTTAACCTAGCTAGCATGTCTAGTATTTGGGTGGATCAAGCAGGGTATTTGGTATGGCACTGATGGAAGTTGCAACTCCTCTTCCTCTTTGCATAAATCACAGGCTAAGGCGTGAATACAAGAGTTCTCTGTCTGAAACAGTCCTGATCCTCCTGTTTGGAGTGGAAGTATTCCTCCCCAAGGAGGGTATCGGAGGCGTCTCAAAGCTTGTCCAGGCGGTACTTGAAACCACTGATATAAGCTTGGCCTTATCTCCCAATTAGGTGTGATCCTGTGTATGTTTCTTGGATCATTTGGGTCTTCCCAGTTCACTACCCCCTAGTCCTTGTTTAAGAGTCAGTTTTGTATCACCCGGTTCAGATGTAATCGTCCACTCCTTAGGTTCTTCCACAGGTCCTTTGATTCTGCTGTTGTGGATCCACGCTCGTTCCTTGGTCCAGATCGCAGCCTCGGTCGTCAGCAATACCTGAAAAGGACTTTCCCATTGAGGAGTTAAAGATTGTTCTTTCCAGGCTTTTACTAGCACCCATTCCCCTGGATGAATATTATGGATTTTAAAGTCTAAGGGTGTGATTTGAGGGATTATTCCTTTTAACCGTAAGTTTTCAAGAGTTTTTTGCAATGGTGTTGACATATCTTTTAACACTCATTTCCCCTACCTCATAGGGAGCATTTTCATGTTGGGTGATCAAAAAAGGTAATCCAAACATCATTTCATAGGGTGACGCTCCCAGGTCTGACTTGGTGTCTTGGTTTGAAAAGACAGGTGTCTGCTAAGGAGAGGCAGGCCTCTCTAGGAAATGAGGAAATTCAAATCCTTCCCTCCGTGTTATTATAATTTGGAAGATTAAAAAAACTTTTCAGTCAGAGCTATGGGGAAAAGGAATAACAGTCCTTTACTAGGAAATATAACAGGACAGACAAAAAAACAACAGCAATTATAATAATAGTAGAACAGAACCAAGAACCTCGAGGGCAAACGGTGGAAGCTCTGGCACTGATGGCTGGAAGCCGGGCGCGGTGGACTGTCCTCCACAGGCAGGGGGGTGTCTTGGCAGGCAAAGTTGGCAGTGCCGGAGAAGCCGCAGTGGCTGGACCCGGGCTGACCCAAAATCCAGCAGGACAGCGAAGAAAACTCCGAATTCCTGGGCGCTCCAACAGATGGTAGAATTCCCAGGACTAGACTCTTCCGTTAACCGTGGACTCCAGGCAGCTAGCAGTCGCCCGATCTGTGCTTCCCGGGAGACTGAGAGCCATGAGACCACCACCTTCAGCTCTCCCCGGAGCTTTTCTCCCTCCCCCAAAACTAAGTGATCAGCTTCCTTTTGTCCAGGTTAAGCACTTTCTAACTACCGGTATTTAGTCTCCTAGCAACTTGTGGGGGGGGGGAAAAATTCTACAGGAAACTTAACCCTCAACACTTGGGTTGTGTTTGGATCCTTAATAAGGCTAAAGGTAGGCATTGTACCCATGACATTCGGGTTTCAACTATTAATTTAGTCAAAGTTCTCTTTAAAGTCGGATTCATCCTTTCTACATGACCAGAACTCTGTGGATGCCATGGGGTATGCAGCTCCCATTTTATCCCTGAAGATTGAATTATTTGTTGTAACACTTTTGACGTAAAATGCGTTCCTCTGTCTGAGTCTATTCTATTAACCATTCTGTATCTGGGAATAATCTGTTCCAAAAAGGTTTTACTTACCATGTTGGCTGAGGCCTTGGTAGTGGGAACTGCTTCCACCCAATGAGTACGATGGTCTGTCATTACTAATAAATAATTCCATCTTTGTACTTGAGGAAGTTCAGTAAAATCTACTTGGATACTTTGAAATGGTCGAAGAGCTAACTCATGACCTCTTAATGTTGTTTTTCTCATTACCTTTTTATTTAACCTTTGGCAAGTTATACATTTTTCAGTTACTTGCTTTGCTACTCCAAAAATCCCAATGCATCCATAGTTCCTTTAAAAAATGATCACACAAAGCCTGAATACCCCAGTGGGTTTTCTGATGCATGTCTTCTACCATTTTTCTAGTATTTTATTAAGTAACTGTCTTCCATCAAGAAGTTTCAATTTCCCTGATTCATCTTGTTCTCCTCCTATCTTGTTTAATTCTTTTTTCTCTGCTTCACTAAACTTTGGGATTTACAATTTTTCCTCATTTGGAGTTAATATTAACATAACTCTTTCAGCTCCATTTTATGCTGCATCCTTAGTTTCCTGATCTACCAAATTATTTCCTCTTATTTCTGGGGGTCACTCCTCTTTGGTGTCCCTTAATGTGTACTATAGCTATTTCTTCAGGTAGTTTTTATGCCTCTAAAATCTCTAAAATGAGCCCCTCATGTACTAATCCTTTTCTTTTTAAATTAAGTCATTCTCTTTCTTCCCAAATTTTTCCAAAGGTATGTACTACACTAAAGGCATACCTTGAATCAGTATATATAGTTCCTTTCTTGTGTGCTAAATATTCCAGTGATCTTTTTAGAGCATATAATTCACAGGTTTGAGCTGACCAGTTTGAAGGTAATTTTCCTTTTTCAATAGTTTGCATGTTTTTTCCATCAACTACTGCATACCCTGACATTCTTTTTCCTTGTAGACATGTGGAGGAACCATCCACATAGATTATTTCCCTTCTGAAAGGGCTTGTCCTTCAAGATCTTCTCGAACTTTTGTTTGGTATTGGATAATTTCTAAACAATTATGTATTAGGTTATCTGCTGGTTCTCCATATAAGAATTGAGCTGGATTTAAACTTCTGTTTACTTCTAGTGTCAGGTCATCACTGTCTATCAAGATTGCTTCATATTTTAACATTCTAGAGTCTGTCAACCATTTTTCAGCCTTCTGATTTAACACATTTTGAACTGCATGAGGTGTGCACACAATTAGTTTACGTCCAAAAGTAAGCTTACAACTTTTTTCTACTAGGATTGCAGTAGCTGCTATAGCTTGAATACATACTGGCCAGCCATGGCTCACTGGGTCCAACATCTTTGATAAATGAGCTACTGGTCTCTTTACTCCTCCCCACTCCTGGACCAGAACTCCATGAGCTACCCCATTTTCTACATTCACATACAGATGAAAGGGTATTTCTAGTGAGGGTAAGCTTAAAGCTGGTATTGAGGATAGTTTTAACTTCAATTTTTCTAATTTATCATCATCTTCTTTGGTCCATTTTATATTATATTTCCCTCTGTCAACTTTTCATACAAAAATTTTACTGCCTGTGTGTACCCCTCAATCCATAATCTACAATATCCCAATAATCCGAGGAGTTTTCTAATTTCTCTCTTTGAAGAGGGAGGTGGAAGGGATAAAATTCCTGCAATTCTCTCTGGATTGAGCCTTCGACTACCCTTACTTATCAAGTGTCCAAGATATTTTACCTCTGGTTCTACAAATTGCAGTTTCCCTTTTGATACCCTTAATCCTTTTCCCCCAAGAAAATTCAAAAGTTTTATTGTAGCTTCTCTAACTTCAACTTCATCTTCCCCAGATAGTAAAAGATCATCCACATATTGGATAATTTGTATTCCAGGAGGAGTGGAGAAGGCTTGCAGTATTTTTTCTAAAGCTTGCCCAAATAAGTTTGGAGACTCCGTGAACCCCTGCGGTAATTTCGTCCATCTTAACTGCTGCTTTCTTCCAGTTTTTGGATCCTCCCATTCAAAGGCAAAGATATCTCGGCTCTCCTTGGCCAGTGGACAGGCCCAAAAAGCATCTTTAAGATCCACTACACTAAATCACTGATGCTGGGGTGGAACTTTACTTAGAAGTGTATAGGGATTGGGTACTACTGGGTAACGAGACCGAGTTCTTTTGTTAACTTCCCTTAAATCTTGTACTAGTCTATAACTCCCGTCAGGTTTCTTTACTGGGAGAATAGGGGTATTATGGGGAGACATACAAGGTCCTAATGTTCCATCCTGTTGGGAAGGATGAAGCCAGAAAGCCCTATAAATATGATTGCTTAGATTCTGAGAATGTGAAACCTGTAACTGAGATAGAATTGAAAGTAAGTTTTGATGTTTGAGATGTCCTAGCTGCTAGATGCCTGCAAAAACAACCCTCTATGTATGATTCATCCCACACATGTAACCCCCCCGAAGTATCACGTATCTGTAACCCCATTGGCACAAGCCTGTTACAGCCCACCTCGAGACCCCTTATCAGGGGGCTGCAGAGTGAGCCTCGCTCTTGTCTCTTTGTTCTCTTCTCCTTTGCTCATCTCTCTTGCCTCTTGCATCTTGCTCTTGGAATTTCTTTATCTCTCACTGCCCCCACCTTCCAAGGCCATGCTACAGCTGCGCCTGGCGGCTCCGAGCAAGGCCTCATGTCCCATAAAATAAACCTCTTCTTCTAAAACCTAACTTCAGAGATCTCTCGTCTACATTCATCCACACCGTCCTGGAGTCCTCAGCAGCAAGCAGGAGGAGGCATTTCTACACCATCCTTTATTAATCCTTCTATTACTGGCTTCAAACCTTCCCGTCCTTCTAAAGATATGGGGTACTGACGTACACGTATGGGACAATCATCTCTATTGTAACACTTATAGGGTCAGTATTTAATCCTCCCCTGTTTCCTTCCCCAGCCCAAACTTCCTTGTTAATTTTTTCTTCATCCTCTTGGCTTAATTTTAAAACTTTAGCTGTCATTTTCCCATCTTCTGGTATAACCCCTATTCCTAATTTCACTTGTAAGTCTCTCCCCAATAAGCTGCTACCTGCCCTTGGGACCAATAAGACATCCCCCATCCAAATTCTAGTTTCCCCCCTCAATTACCACATCTTTAACGACTGGAACTGTAAAAGTTTCTCCTTTTGCCCATGTTACTTTTGCAGTATCTTTACCCTTTATTTACACTATAACCTTTTGGTATATTTAGCAGGCAGGTTTTTTCTGCCCCTGTGTCTACCACAAATTCCAATTCTTCTCCTTGGGGACCCACTTTTAGAGTTATCACAGGCTCTAGATGGTATTTTTCCCCTAACAAAATAGAGCCTTTGACCTCCGTATTCCTCCTCTGTGCCCATCTCTTTGAAGATTTTCAGATCTATTACCTGCTTAGGACAATTTCTCCTATAATGTCCTTCGCCCCCACAGTAAAAGCAGACATTCCTGGAATGCTCCTGAGACTTGGCTTGTATTGGGGTTCTATTCTTTTCCTTTCCCCTGTCTCTATGACCTTCATATTTAGAAGTAGTGCCTGTGTGGTTTTGATTTTTCTGGAAATTGTTTTCTCGCATGGTGACTGCCATAAGTTTTGTTTTCAGTTTAGCTTTTTCTTCATCTCTTCGGACATAAACGTTTTGAGCCTCCTTTAATAAATCATCTAATGATTTATTATGCCAATCCTCATGTTTTTCTAATTTTTTTCTAATATCTGGCCAGGCATTAGTAACAAAGTTAATGCTTAACAAAGCTTTTCCCACATCAGTTTCAGGGTCTATTCTGGAGTATTGTTTCATATTTCTCTTAAGTCTGTCCAACCATTCAGTTGGAGATTCTTCTTTTCCTTGCTGTGCCTCAAAAGCCTTTTTAGTGTTTTGCCTTCGGGATGCTGCCTCTTTTATTCCCTTGATTATTAAATTACGATAGTCATTCATGTGTTTCCTCCCCTCCTCATTATTTTGACCCCACTCAGGAGGCGCAGTTGGCATTTTGTCTTCTCCGGAGGGACCCTGTGGGTTTTCTTTTTCCCAAACATTTATTCCAGCTGCTCTGATTAATTGTGTGATATGTGACCTAAAGTTAATTCGTGTTAGGTATTGTGATATCTAATTAATTCACGTTAAAATGTGGTGATATGTAATATAAAGTTTATCTGCGTTCGGTCGGATTTAAGATCTGTAGAACGTAAAGTGTGTTTAGGGTTAAAGAAAAAAAAAGCTAAACTGCAAGAAGAGGACACGAGGATTGAAAGACAAGGAGGATCCCTGCCGGGAAAAGCCTCAGGACAACCAAAAAAACTAAAAGAATGGGAAAAATGGGGAGATTCTCCGTGTCTCCCCCAGAGATGGGCCTGCTAACGACCGAGCGATTAAGAGGAGATTGATATCTTATCTGTTCCAGCCCGATTTAACATTTCCAAACCTTCTCCAGACCTGGCAATCATGGCATTGTTCTACTCTGAGAACCTATTCTACTGACCTGGGACCTGAACATGAATACCTAATGAAGCTACCACGAAGCAAGAACGCTACGGTCGCCATCCACTCTCAGCGAAAGACTGTATAAAAATCAGCGGCTCTGGGCACACTTTGTGAACAGAGTGGATACGGAGTGATGGAGTCCGTTTCTGCGTTCACCCAGTGCCGAAACCCCGGGGTTCGACACTGTTCCTTTTAATTGTGGCTGTTAGAGACTGAATTTAAGTCTCGAAATAAAATTCTAAATTTTGATTTACGGAATTGGGCTTGTTCATTCATTACAATTGCCTTTCTTCCTGAGAAAATATTATTTTCATTATAGACTGCATCTCTTCCCAAGTATAAATGTTTGGACTTAAAAATTGGTCTAATTGTTCAGCTGTGCCTATAGGATCCTCCTTTTTAAAAATTTCTGACCTCAGAAGAAGTTAAAGGGGCATTTACAAACCCCGTTCCACCCCCCTCTCATTGGGACCTCTCTTAGTGGAAATAGACTAATATCTTTATCTCACGTTTGGGTTTTATCCTCTATAGTCTTTTTCTCGTGTTTTGAGGAAGAATCAGGAGAGGGCTGTCATTTAACTGAACTTCCAGTGTTTCGGTAAGGTGCCTCTTCTAGAGAGTCTCTCTGAGCAGTAGCTGTGGTTACCAAGGGAACGGAGCTCAGGGCAGGAAGGGGGGTGAGGGCATAGCGCCGAGGCTTGGTCCTCCAAGGGCGGAGCGTAGGCGTGGTGTGCTGCCAGGACCAGCAGAGGAGGGGGCAGTTCTGAGGGATACCAGAGGGGAGTGTGGACAGCCTGCACGGGGCTAATGGCGGCTGAGTCAGCGGCTCCCGGCAGAGACAAAGCAGCAGCGGCAGCGCCCATCGCAGCTGGCACGGGCAGGGCAGCTGGGGATCGGGCAGTGGGGGAAGCAATCGGAGATGGGACGGCTATGACTGACGGGACCCCCGGCACGGTTGGGGCGGTGGTCTTAGACTACGCGTCAGAAGGGACCCCCAGCATGGCCGTTAGGGTGGCCGCAGACCAGGCGGCTGGGGCAGACAAATTCACCAGCGGGGCCAGGGTTGGGGTGTAGGCGAGGACCGGCGCAGCTGCCGCGGGCTGCGAGTCGGCACTTGGGACGGGAACTGGGGCAGGCGGGGCTGAAGCGCGTACCGAGGCGGGACCTGGGGAGAGGGGGCTCGAGGGGGAGCGCGAGCGGGAACGGAGGGGGCAAGACCTGCAAAGAATCCCACTCTTTTTCCTTTTTTTCTTTTCTTTCCCCTCCCTTTTCTTTCCCCTTTTTCTTTTCTCGTTTCATCTCGGGGGTTTCTGATACGTTAAAGATTTTTATTCTCCTAAAATCTCCTGTCCAACATGTGGCATATTCTCTTTCTTCAGGATTAAACAGTTCCTTTGAATTTACAAATACATTTAGAGCCTGACAAATCCAATTTTCAAAAGAGCCGTATCTGGGCCAATAAACGTGGTCAGATCTTATTTCCTTCTCTACCCATTCTATCATGCAAAATTGTATCATCTTTATCTTTTCCTTTCTTCTTGTACAAGGGTTTTTATCCCAGTTAGCTAACATAACTCCCAGAGGGCTATCTTGAGGTATTTCCATTGGTAATTTTTTACTCCCTTTTTTCTTCCATGTATCCAACTTACTGTTTTTCTGTCCCATTTTTCAAGATCTTATCTATTTGTCCCCCACCTCTGTTTTTCACTTTCTCTTATGACCTAAATACCACTTACTTCTAACTACATGCACACACACAAAAAAAAATTAAAATCCCCTTTTTCTCACAAAACTATTCAATACAATACACCTCCCTCCAAGGAGATATAGTGAATTTTAAAATAAACAATCTACATTACATATACTTTTATTCATCTACTCTCACTCACTTTATTTCTCATTCACTTTCACACATTCTTCCACACCCTTAAGACATGAAGCACATCCCTGTTGCCAGAGAATCGTGGGTCTGTGTGCCCCCCGCCCCCTCGCCTTGGGGTTGGCCGCTGGGTTCCAGTATAGCTAGGCCTCCGGGGAGGGCCCAGAATCTGGTCGCCTCTGGTGCCCGTTCACCTATGTTATGGACAAATCAGTAGCCAATTTAATATAAAGTAATTTTATTTTACCATTTTAAAAATAATAACAGTCTGAAATAGCCACAATAAAAGAGACAACCTTGATCCCGGGTTATCGAAGTTGGGTGAACATAGAGACGGTCACAAATGAACCGGTCCTCTCCCGTTCACGATTGCTTAGATCTAGTGGTCAGGTTTTATACAGCTTTTCTCCCCTGAGGCAGTTTTATTGTTAGTTCATATCTGAAATACATATTCATGTGTTTTCTTTCTCTGGCCGCTTGGTCCTGAATGCTCCTTCACGGCAGAGTTGGACGCCTGAATAAGGTTCCGAGAAATCGGTATTGGGATGCTGATGGTGACATTTCTGGGTCTTCCTCTTCTAGATTGGTACCATGTGTTAATCACCGGAGGAGGAAGGTGACTCTTCCTTGATGGATGGGACATCTCCTGTTTGGCCATTCCTTTTGGTTGCTAATCTGGGCTTCATCCTGCTATTTTCTGGAGTCTCTACATTTGCAAATCAGTCTTGGCAAACAGGAGGGTTTCCACAGCCTGGTGGAAACTCTCTGCTTGTAATACAGTTTATAGTTTATAACATATAGAACACAAATTTATCTCAAAACATCTATCACAACCTATGAGGCTGATTTGCGTGTCACTTACACTTTTACCACGGCCCCCCCTCCACCCGCCCGGGGGAACAATGGCCTGTTTGCAGGTCACTTACACCTCTTGCCACAGTCCCACCCGCCCGGGAAGCTGAGGTAGATTTTGTGCGTGACTCACTCTCACACAACAAAACAACAATAAGGTACCTTTTACTTTCAAATCACCTATTACAATTTTAGGTGTTACTGGCCAGTCCCGGTGCTCTTGGATATCCCCTCAATCCAGCTGTGTTGTCCAACCCTAGATGCTCTTGGGCATAACCTCCATCTGGCAGAACCCTGGATGCTCTTGGAATATTAATCCCTCAACCCAGCAGGTTTCAATTCTGGATGCTCTCGGGCACCCTTATCCCTCAAAACAGCAAAATTTTTAGGAGCCCTTTCCACACTTTTTTTTTTCCCCCCAATGGATTATACTAGGAAAACCCTCTGCTTTCTCTCTCCAAGGGGTCCCACCCCTTCCCTAAGACTCAGTCCCAATTTCCCCGGGTGGGGATTCTCTCGCTCTTCTTATCACCCGCTTCGTCTCTTTACTGACCACCTTTCTCGTGAAAGAACGGAAACGCAGCATAGGAGACTCCGCACTCACTTAGCAGGTCTGGGATAACCAGCTGCCTCTCACTCACACACATTCATTCCCCCCTTATTTGCCCCGTCCAAACCAGTACTTACCTATCCTTTGTCCTTGAGTCTTTGTCTTCGTGTACGCTTTAGTCTTAGGGGCTAATTACCACGGTTTTAGGGAATCTTTTCCCTTTTCTTTGTTTTATTGCCTCCTTTTGTCCATCATTGTAACCTGTGTCTGTTGGTCACACCAGAGGAACACAGAGCGAGGCTTCCAACTGGGCAGGGCGCGCAGTCCTCACCCTGACTCCCCTAAGGCACCGGCAGCAAGGTGTTATAACCATCCTATGCTACCGTAATTGTGAAAAATGCCAATCACTTGTTTTAAAATTTTAAAAGTTTAATAGTAATAAAATGGTTATGAAAATAGTAATAGAATTAGAGTAATACAAATTTGGACAATTAGGGTTAGGACAATACGAGACAATAAAAACAAAGTTACAGATGTCTGGGTGCTTTTCCGGGCAAATAAGCTCCAAAAAAGGACGCCCGTTAACAGAGGATTAACTCCTAAAAGCAACGGCCCGTTGAATATTCATACTTCTCATACATGGTGCATAAATTTTGTTCAAACAAAGAATTCTCTCTGGTCAGTGTCACTTTCTTCCTCTTAATCCCTACAGCGACTTCAGGGCTGAGCGAGGCAGGAGAAGTTAGTCTCTTCTGATAAAGGAATAATAAATTATTTTTCTCTGAAAGATTTACGTATCCTGTGGCTGCTATCTCTTTGCGAGTACCCCCTTCCTCTCTTTAAAAATATATCCCACATACGTAGTTTCTATTTTAACTACAAAAACTACATTTTAGCTACAAAACTACATTTACCATACTATCAAAATATTAATACAGCACTACTAATCAATACAACATAATACATATAGTAAATATCTTGTGTAGAGCCATATAATATGCACTTTTCACAGTAGATAAGGCCAGATACAGAGAGGTGAAAGAAGCAATGGGGGAAACCATAAATTCCATAAGAAATCCACTAATTGATACAGACTATTACTCAGAACTGTGGTAAATCTCTGGATTTAGATAAAAATATCAGAGACACAATTAAAAAGAAAAATGGGGGGGATATACATTAGAAGGGGTCTTATGTATTAGTGTCTTGGTTTTGAAAAGACAGGTGTCTGCTATGGAGAGGCAGGCCTCTCTAGGAAATGAGGAATTTGAATCCTTCCCTCCATGTTATTATAATTTGGAAGATTAAAAATAAAACTTTTCAGTCAGAGCTATGGGGAAAAGGAATAACAGTCCTTTACTAGTAAATATAACAGGACAGACAAAAAACAACAGCAATTATAACAATAGTAGAACAGAACCAAGAACCCCGAGGGCAAACGGTGGAAGCTCTGGCGCTGATGGCTGGAAGCCGGGCGTGGTGGACTGTCCTCAGCAGGCAGGGGGTGTCCTCGGCAGGCAGAGGTGGCAGTGCCAGAGAAGCCGCAGCGGCGGGACCCGGGCTCACCCAAAATCCAGCAGGACAGCGAAGAAACTCCGAATTCCTGGATACTCTAACAGATGGTAGAATTCCCAGGACCAGACTCCTTCGTTAACCGTGGACTCCAGCAGCCAGCAGCCCCTGATCTCTGCTCCCCGGAAAACCAGAGACTCCTGACCCCCACCCTCAGCTCTCTCTCCCTGAGCTTTTTTTCCCTCCCCCAAGCTAAGTTATCAGTTCTTTTGTCCAGGTTAAGTACTCAGCATTTAGTCTCCTAGCAACTTGGGGGGGGGGGAAATTCTACAGGAGACTTAACCCTCAACATTATCCACCCCGAATTTTTTCCCACACCAACATATTATGTTGAATTTAAACCTTTAAATGATATACATATATATACATGTGAATATAAATACAGACACAGTCACAGTGTTCACCAAAAAACAAGGTCCTCTTGAGGTATGCAGCGGGTCTTACTATCCTTTTGCATCACTCACCATGTGCAGCCAGGTCCCTGAGCAAAAACAACCCCAGGAGCGGGATTGTCTTTGCTGGAGGCAGAATTAATCCAAACAGTTTTTCCCAGCATTCCTCTCATGTGTACTACTGGAACTTGATCTCCATCTCTTGTTCCTAGGGGCTCAGATTGGGCGGGGCCTGCTCGCTTGGTAGAACCTCGAGTGTTCACTAACCAGGTGGCCTTTGCTAAATTATTCTCCTAGTTCTTGAAAGTCCCCCTACCCAGTGCTTTCAAAGTGGTTTTAAGCAGGCCATTGCATCGTTCAATCTTCCCGGCTGCTGGCGCATGATAAGGAATATGGTACACCCACTCAATGCCATGTTCTCTAGCCCAGGTGTTTATAAGGCTGTTCTTGAAATGAGTCCCATTGTCTGACTCAATCCTCTCAGGGGTCCCGTGTCTCCACAGGATTTGCTTTTTAAGGCCCAGGATGGTGTTCCGGGCAGTAGCATAGGGCACAGGGTAGGTCTCCAGCCATCTAGTGGTGGCTTCCACCATGGTCAGCACATAGCGCTTGCCTTGGCGGGTTTGGGGAAGGGTGATGTAGTCAATCTGCCAGGCTTCCCCGTACTTATACTTGGACCATCACCCACTATACCACAGGGGCTTCACCCACTTGGCCTGCTTGATGGCAGCACACGTCTCACAGTCATGGATAACCTGAGAAATACTGTCCATGGTTAGATCCACCCCTCGGTCTTGTGCCCACTTATAGGTGGCATCTCTGCCCTGGTGACCTGAGGCATCATGGGCCCATCGAGCTAGAAACAACTCTCCCTTGTGTTGCCAATCTAAGTCTATCTTTGACACCTCTATCTTTGCAGCTTGATCTACCTGCTCGTTGTTTCGGTGCTCCTCATTAGCCCGACTCTTGGGGACATGGGAATCTACATGACAGACTTTGACAGGTAGCTTCTCTACCCGAGTGGCAATGTCTTTCCACTCATCTGCAGCCCAGATTGGCTTTCCCCTATGCTGCCAATTGGCCTTTTTCCACCTGTCCAGCCATCCCCACAGAGCATTGGCTACCATCCACGAATCAGTGTAGAGGTAGAGCTTTGGCCACTTCTCTCTTTCAGCAATGTCCAGGGCCAGTTGAACAGCTTTGAGTTCAGCAAGTTGGCTTGACCTACCTTCTCTTTCAGTGGCTTGTGCAACTTGTCGTGTGGGGCTCCATACGGCTGCTTTCCACTTCCGGTTCATCCCTACGATGCGGCAGGAACCGTCAGTGAAAAGAGCATAGCGTGTTTCTTCTCCTGGCAGTTGGTTGTATGGTGGACCCTCTTCGGCACGTGTCACTTGTTCCTGCTCTTCTTCATCTGTGAGACCAAAGTTCTCACCCTCCGGCCAGTTTGTAATTATCTCCAAAATCCCGAGGCGATTTGGGTTTCTAATGCGGGCACGCTGAGTGATGAGGGCAATCCATTTGCTCCATGTGGCGTCGGTGGCATGATGGGTGGAGGGAACTTTTCCTTTAAACATCCACCCCAGCACTGGTAGTCGGGGTGCCAGCAGGAGTTGTGCTTCTGTGCCAATCACCTCTGAGGCAGCTTGAACTCCTTCATAGGCGGCTAAGATTTCCTTCTCTGTTGGGGTGTAATTGGCTTCGGACCCTCTGTAGCTTCGGCTCCAGAATCCCAGTGGTCGGCCTCGAGTCTCCCCAGGCACCTTCTGCCAAAGGCTCCAGGACAGGCCATTGTTCCCGGCTGCTGAGTAGAGCACGTTCTTCACATCTGGTCCCGTCCTCACTGGGCCAAGGGCTACTGCATGAGCGATCTCCTGCTTGATCTGGGCAAAGGCTTGTTGCTGTTCAGGGCCCCAGTGGAAATCGTTTTTCTTGCGGGTGACCAGGTAGAGAGGGCTCACAATCTGGCTGTACTCAGGAATGTGCATCCTCCAGAATCCTATAGCACCTAGGAAAGCTTGTGTCTCCTTTTTGCTGGTTGGTGGGGACATTGCAGTGATCTTATTGATGACCTCAGTGGGAATCTGCCGCCGTCTATCTTGCCACTTTACTCCCAGGAACTGGATCTCTCAGGCAGGTCCCTTGACCTTGCTCTGCTTGATGGCAAAACCAGCTTTCAGGAGAATGTGGATGATCTTCTCTCCTTTCTTAAACACTTCCATTGCCGTGTTCCCCCACACAATGATGTCATCGATATACTGTAGGTGCTCCGGAGCCTCACCCTTTTCCAGTGCAGCCTGGATCAGTCCATGGCAGATGGTGGGGCTGTGTTTCCACCCCTGGGGCAGTCGGTTCCAGGTGTACTGCACGCCCCTCCAGGTGAAAGCAAACTGAGGCCTGCATTCTGCAGCCAGAGGAATGGAGAAAAATGCATTAGCAATGTCAATTGTGGCGTACCACTTTGCTGCCTTGGACTCCAGCTCATACTGGAGTTCTAGCATGTCCGGCACAGCAGCGCTCAATGGTGGAGTCACTTTGTTTAAGGCACGATAGTCCACAGTCAATCTCCATTCTCCGTCAGACTTGCACACCGGCCAGATGGGGCTGTTGAAGGGTGAGTGGGTTTTGCTGACTACCCCTTGGCTCTCCAGCTCCCGAATCATCTTGTGGATGGGGATCACGGCATCTCGATTTGTCCGATACTGTCGGCGGTACACTGTCGAGGTGGCAACTGGAACTCGTTGCTCTTCTACTTTTAGAAGTCTTACTGCAGATGGGTTCTCTGACAGTCCAGGCAAGCTATTCAATTTCTTAATGCCCTCTGCCTCCACAGCTGCTATTCCAAAAGCCCACCTGAGTCCTTTAGAGTCTTTGTAATAACCATTCCGGAGGAAGTCTATGCCTAAAATACACGGGGCCCCTGAGCCAGTCACAATTGGATGTTTCTGCCACTCCTTCCCAGTCAGGCTCACCTCGGTTTCTAACAGAGTCAATTCCTGTGATCCCCCCGTCACCCCAGCAATGGAAATAGGTTCTGTCCCCACATATTCCAATGGTATTAGGGTACACTGAGAACCAGTATCAACTAAAGCTTCATATTTCTGTGGCTCTGATGTGCCAGGCCATTGGATCCACACCGTCCAATAGACCCGGTTTTCCCGTGCCTTTCCCTGGCTAGAGGCAGGGCCCCTCTAGCACCGGTCATTATTCCCCTCCTGGGCATACATGGTAGAGGTTCCTTCACAGGGATCTGACATATCATCCTCACTTCTATAATACCTGGCAGCCTGGTCATGCGATGTCGAGGCTACCTTCATCTTAGTGGAACCCCCTCGGTTAGTGTTTCTCTCCTTGAGCTCACGCACCCGTGCTGCCAGGGCAGAAGTGGGTTTCCCATCCCACCTTCCCATGTCTTCCCCATGGTCACGCAGAAAGAACCACAGGTCAGCTCGTGGGGTGTACCCTCTCTCTCTAGCTGGGGGCTATTGAGCTCTGACTCTGGGGCCTGTAACTCGCACAGGTGCCACATGGGAACTGTTCCTCCTCATCTCCTCCCTCACTTCCCTTATTTCCTCTGTCACTTCCTCCATCTTCTCCCTGAGTTCTTTAGCCACGGCAGAGACCTGAGCTTGCATTGGGCCACTGATGATACTCTTGTAATTTTTAAGCTTGTTGGCTACAGAACCCACTGTCTCTCGGTTGTTATCAGGATGAATTGTTGCAATGTATGTGGCGCATTGAGATGGTCTTAGAGTTGCCAGATTCTACAGCATTTGCCCTGTGCACCTGACTTTGTCGGGGTCATTATCATGCTGTCCACCCCTCCCAAAGAGTACCTCTAATACTGCCACTTCTCTCAGCTGTTGGACCTTTCCTCAAGGGGTTTCCAGCGCATTCTATGATGGTGCTCCTGCATTCTGTCTCTGTGGACAAACCTCTCCCGTACACTCATTAAAAGCCGCTCCCAAAGGGAAAGGGGCCCTGGCTCCCTTAGGAATACCTGATTCACACCTGAGTTCTGGGTCAAGGGTCCCAAATTCCTTGCCTCACTACTATCTAGTTGCACGCCTGTACCTATAAGGTCCCAAACCCGAAGTAACCAGGCTGTATAAGCTTCACGTCCCCGCCGTGCAAGATCTTTTTGCAGATTACGCAGACTTTCATATGTCAGGGACTCAGTGATGATCTCAACTTCTGACTCCCCCCCGGGTTGTGAGGGCCCTCCTTTCTTATCCTTGTTGCCTGGGTGCTCTGATTTCACTTTATACTCCTTTGTTTCCACAGGGGCCACTGCTGCTGGCTGTGGCTGCCCCTGTGGTTCAGCTGGAACTTGGACGGTTGTAACGTCTGTGGGTTGTGCTGCTGCACCATCAGACTCTCCTTTGTCGGGGCAGGGGGAGGGTTTCCCAGCAGCTGGGGCTAATGAGGCTACTACAGGGGAAAGGTACTCCCTCAGCATCTGGCCCATCTCACGGATCTCCTTCACCCAATCTGGGTGGTTTATTCCTGAGGCAGGCTGTGGGACAGTGTCAGGCTGTGGGACGGGCTCAGGCTGTGGGGCAGGGTCAGGCTGTAGGGCAGGGTCAGGCTGTGGGATGGGCTTAGGCTGTGGGGCAGCATCCTTATTTTCTAGGGTAGGTATCAGGGTGGTTATCCAGGTCAGTCTCCCCTTATCTCTAAATGCTAAACAGAACAGGCATACCAGCAACACCAGCCATTGTATGATGTCATTAACATTCAGAGATTTGAACCCTTCAAAGACTGGTGGGGTAGGCCTAAAGAGCTGGGTGAAGGGTTGTGAAAAAATTTCCCCCGGTGTCATTTCTTCACAGTACGTACTATTTTTAAAGTAACTCCAGAAACACACTGTTAGTGTATGATAGCCCTGAATCTATGTGCCTGCCTTCCAGAGGAAATTAAAAATCCACGATTTCCTCACTTCGTTAACCTATATAGCAAAATGGATGACAGCCACAGTAACCTTAGTTACAGGGCCCATGTTTAGAAAAGGGCCTGCAAATGGGAGAAATACGGCCACCACCACATGCCACCCAAACCAGGTTAAGTCAGACCACATGATATCCAGTACACAGCAATGTAGGCACTTAAGAACTGTTATTCTTTTTTCTCTTAATGCCCCACATTGGACACCAAATTCTGTCTTGGTTTTGAAAAGACAGGTGTCTGCTATGGAGAGGCAGGCCTCTCTAGGAAATGAGGAATTTGAATCCTTCCCTGCGTGTTATTATAATTTGGAAGATTAAAAATAAAACTTTTCAGTCAGAGCTATGGGGAAAAGGAATAACAGTCCTTTACTAGTAAATATAACAGGACAGACAAAAAACAACAGCAATTATAACAATAGTAGAACAGAACCAAGAACCCCGAGGGCAAACGGTGGAAGCTCCGGCGCTGATGGCTGGAAGCCGGGCGTAGTGGACTGTCCTCAGCAGGCAGGGGGTGTCCTCGGCAGGCAGAGGTGGCAGTGCCGGAGAAGCCACAGCGGCGGGACCCGGGCTCACCCAAAATCCAGCAGGACAGCAAAGAAACTCCGAATTCCTGGATACTCTAACGGTAGAATTCCCAGGACCAGACTCCTTCGTTAACTGTGGACTCCAGCAGCCAGCAGCCCCTGATCTCTGCTCCCCGGAAAACCAGATACTCCTGACCCCCACCCTCAGCTCTCTCTCCCTGAGCTTTTTTTCCCTCCCCCAAACTAAGTGATCAGCTTCTTTTTGTCCAGGTTAAGTACTCAGCATTTAGTCTCCTAGCAACTTGGGGGGGGGGGGAAATTCTACAGGAGACTTAACCCTCAACAATTAGGCATCTAAGAAGCCTGTACCTCTCAAGTACCTGAGCCAATGGGGAGAGAGGGAAATGTGGCCGAGAAATTAGGATAAGAAGGAGGCTGCGTCCCCTAAAAATTTCAGAGACCCCAAGGGAAATGCCCCATGGCCTCTCCCTTTATTCAAATAAAGTTACAGGACTTATCTGTCTCCTTTTTGGACATAAACCTCTGGGGTTTGTGGATTAATTTTCCTGACACACTGCTGCTTGGGGGTTGCTGCAGGATTTTTAGGGGATCCTGGGTCATGCAAGGTCGCTCCTCAAAACCCATCCTTTGTACAAAAGCTGCTCTATTTTTGACCGTGAATGCCTTATCAGTGCAGCAGCACAGACTGGCCGTGCCCCACCCGTGACCCCCACAGAACACCACCCCCTCCATCCCACTCATGGCTCTTCACCCAGCTTTTATTCCGCCTCATACTACATGTGGACCTTCCCCTTACGGGCTGATGCAACGCCAGAAACCACACACTCACGCACTCCGGAAATGGTGTGGCGGAGAGCGGTGCCCCTTTAAGTGCACCGGTAAGGGCGGGGCGGGGCTTGCCGTGCGGCAGGGCGTGGTGTGGTGCGACGCAGCGCGCCGCGCTGAGGTCAGATGCGAGTGGGCGCCGTCACAAAAGGAAGTAGTGGCGGCGACGGTTGTCAGCGTGGGGTGGGGGGTCTGTGGGGTAGCGCGACGGCGGCGGGGCAGCGGCGGCAGGAGCCTGGGCGGCGGGGGCCGCGCCGCGCCATGGCCCAGCAGCAGATGAGCAGCTCACAGAAGGCGCTGATGCTGGAGCTGAAGTCGCTGCAGGAGGAACCGGTGGAGGGCTTCCGCATCACCCTGGTCGACGAGTCCGACCTCTACAACTGGGAGGTGGCGATCTTCGGGCCCCCCAACACCCTCTACGAGGGCGGTTATTTCAAGGTACGGCTTTTCCCTGCTCCACCGGCGGACCGGGCCTCCCGCCGCCGCGGATATCCCGGCGAGTTGCCGCTGGGGCCTGCACCACTCCCCTCGCCGCCTGCCGGGCGTCTTTGTCGGGTTCGGAGGGGCCGCGGCGGGCCTTGCGGTCGCTGTCAGCTCCTCCACCCTCCACGGGAGGGGGCCGGGGCCTACGGAAGGAGGAAAGGCAGGGCGGCTCGGCGCCCGTAGATAATGCCCTGTGAGCTGCCCTTCCCCGCTCGCTGCCGGCGGCGGGGGACGATCTGCAGGGCAGGCAGGCTGGGAGCCTGCAGGGCCTCTTCTCTCAGGATGCCCTCTGGGAAGAGAAGGCCGTGTTATAGCTGTCTCTATTCTGTTATTTCTCGATTTTAGCCCCAAAGAAACGCAGGTACCTCATGGTAGAGAGCAAACTCTTCCCTTTCCACCCCCAGGTTTGTTCTCTTGGTTCTAGTCTGTGTATATTTATTTCAAAGGGGCTTCCCTTGATAGCTTTGTTTGTCATGTGGGAGCAGCCTGTGTAGGATAACTAGCTCAAGATAAAAGCTGTAAGTTGTTTTTTTTTTTTTTTTTTTTCAAGACTTCGTGGACTTCATGACTGTTTTTCATGATTTTTTCTCCTTCTCGTTTCCTTTTCTTCCTCTCCAAATTTCTAGAGGGCAGCCTTCAAAGGGTTACAGCAACACATAATTGGTGAAGGTAGATAAATTAAAAGCATTTATCTCTGAGTCTTCCTGTTAATCCAAAAATGCATTTTTTGTTCTCTTGTAAATACAGTAAGCAAGAAATCTGGCACTGCTGCCCCAGAAAAGGGGGAAACTTAAATTCTCAAAACAATTGAAGGAGAAATTGCATGTTTTTTCTTAAAGGAAGCAATTGAAATGCCACAGTGCCTGCAGAAGATCTGTTGCATCGGGCAGACCCCTTTGCACTTGATGTCTGCTTGGTCTCTAGCAAAATAATGTCCGCTTCAGCTCCCTTCTCCCAGGAGTTATTGTTTTAGTAGTGGCTCTTGTGTTTCTCATTTCATGCCCTTTGATTTCTGTCAAACCGAAATAAATTTTTTGATGAATTTTTTGCTTGGCTGACATGCATCTTGGCCTCTCTGGGTGTCTTGGATTCAACTGGGATGGAGTTAATTTCTTCTCGGTAGCTGTTACAGTGCTGTGTTTTGGATTCAGAATGAGAATGGTGTTAATAACACACCAGTGTGTTAGTTTTTTGCAAAGTTGCGTTTATCCTAAGTCAAGGACTTTTTTCCCTTGTCTCATGCTCTGCCAGTGAGGAGGTTAGCAAAAGAAACTGGGAGGGAGCACAGCTGGGACCGGTGACCCAAACTGACCAAAGGGATATTCCATACTTTAGAATGTTATGCCCAGTATATAAACTGTGGGGAATTACCCAGAAGAGTGGCCAATCTCGGTCCGGGGGCTGGGGGGGTGGTCTGGCATCAGTCAGCGGGTGGTGAGCAACTGTATTGTGCATCACTTGTTTTTTCCCTTGTTATTATCATTATTATTATCATTTACCACGATTACTGTATTTTACTTTATTTTCAATTATTAAACTGTTCTTATCCCAACCTACAAGTTTTACTTTGATTCTCCTCCCCATTCCACCATGGTGGGATTGAGGGGGGTTGAGCAAGCAGCTGCATGGTGCTTTATTTCCAGCTGGGCTTAAACCATGATGCTGGGTCAAGGTTTAAGAGCTTTGTTCCACAAATCCAGACTTAACTTGTAGCATGTGGAATAATAGACTTGTGTTCAGTTTGGCTTCATTATTTAGAAGGAAGGGAAGGCTTTGGCACAAGGCTTGCTTTTTGTAATGAGTTGGTAGACATGCTCATGTAGGTGTGGTAGGTATATTCTTAGACTTGCCTCTATTATTACTTATTCAGGAAGTTGCTCTAGTCTTGGGTTGGTAATTGGGCCATTTTTACATCTGAATGGTTTGACAGCCTCTTCCGGCACTTACATTACTCATCCATTTTTTTTCAAAGAACATCACAATGGTTCAAAATATTTTTGCTTGGAGACTGTGTTTGTAATTGTTCTTTGAAAGAAGTTAAAATAACCTATGAGATAATCTGGGGATGTGTATTAACAAGTGTAGACTTTAGGCAAGGTTACCAGTTGCCTTACCTCAGTTTTATGAATGTGATATCTCTTTTGGTATTTTACGTCCTTGAAATGTTGTACCTTTCTTGTAAATCCTTCTGACCAGTCCTGTGATGCTTATTTTGAGAGTGGGAGATGAAGGTCTCATGATGGCTTCACCCCTCCACAGCAGAGGAATTCTCTTCAAGCATCATGGCTGAAGTCTCTCATATGTTGTTTCTGTCTCACCTTCCCTCCACGAGGAGCTGCACATGGATTTTGTTTTGGTCATGTTTGACCTTTGGTTATGCATCTTAAATTCTGAAAGGTGATTTTTAGACCCCTGTTCTGTCACTAGGGAGAAGGAGTCCTGTGGTCCCAAGAAGTGATGTTGTTGACTTTGTATTGGGCCTTCAGGCAAACTTTTAGATGTGTTAGACTTGGCTTGCTGGATCATTTAGAAATAAAGTTGGGTATTAATCTTGTGGGGTGACTTCTATGATATAGCATATGCAAGGTGAGCAGTAGTTCAGATCAGCATCTGATTTGTTTTTCAGATTTCTTGACTTGATGAAATATTTAGCTTCATCTTGTTTGCTTTTTCATTTCCTAAGATTAGGTAAACAGGACTAGAAATACGTAATCTGTAACTTTTTAAACTTTGTGGCGATGAGAGTTTGGGAATTTTCTTCCACTTGAGGTGTGGTTTGAGGATAAGAACTGGAAGGGAAGTACAAAGGCTTCTAGTTAAGCTAAAGTATAAATATTTTGAGAAAAGCCTGTGCTTAATGTGACCTTAATAAAGTGTTAGTGCTAGTTGGTTGGGAATACAAATGCTTGATTTGTGCTCGTGAAACACTTGGACCTTTTCACAGGTTGTTTTTTCTTGAATGAATATGACCTTTATCTCTGGGTTGATGAACTAGCTGAATAAATTGAAATGAGGGAAGTGTTTTCTTTGTACCTTTTTGACAGGAGCTATGTTGTTAAAGGCTGGTTCAACATGTCAACAGATTCTGCTTTCAGTTGCCAATCCTGTAACCAGTATTTGATAAATTGAAGCAGAAAACCTGTCCCCCTGAATGTTTGCTTAAATGGTAGATTATCAGTATCTTAGTGCTGTCTACAATAAAGGTTTGGGACTTCTTAAAAATTCAAGTACAGCATCTAAGCATATTTTATAAACTAATATAGCATGCTCAGGTTTACTGCAGTACTTCATAGTTTAGGACCTCCTATCTAGATAGAAAGGGCAGCAGTCTTCAGAAGCAACCACTTTGTGGAGAGCAGCTTGTATCAGTGAGAGATAGGAGCAGTCCTGAACTGCAAGCCCCCCTCATGCAATCAGCTAAAAGTTTACATCTGCAGTGAAGGTTGTCACAAGCTCAGATGTTTCTGAATGGCTGTCCCTATCCCTGTCAATCTTTGCCTTATCTAGTGACTTTATGCAGCTATTCATTATGACCAGGAATAATATTTTGGGCAACCCTTTGCTCAGGTTCCAGATCACCACCCTCAGGGAAGGAGTTGAATTATTTCATACACTGGTTACCTCCCATTCTTGTGCTGGAAGCCAATATTTCAGGGAAGGTGCAAGTGGGATATTTTATATAAATAGAAACTTCATTATTAGATGTGTAGTGCTGCCCAGAAGCACAGTTTGACCAAGTTTGCTGTGTCAAGGAAACAAGAAGAATGAACTGCACTGTTAGAGTTTGGTAGTTCTTAGGACAATTTATTTCATAAGGTATTTTTGCTATATGAAGGAGCAAATCTTGAAACAAATGGGGAAGGGAGGAACCCAAGCATTATGCTTAGTTTTTGCAAGTAATTTGGGGGCTAAATACTTGTTAAAGCATTGCTTTCCCTGCTATTTGTAACTTGTTAACTGTGTGCTGCTTAGAGTTCTGTATTGTTGGATCTCAGTTTCTTCCAAGTGATTTGTTTTGATTTCAAAGCAACTTGAAATATGTGGGAATAATTTTTTTTCAGAGCAGTGAATTGATATAGAACTTAGAGATAACTCATGGCAAGTATAAGCACCATGTTTAAAAGTTTTGGTCTTATAGGATGCTTTTTAGAGAGCTTAAAATTAAGCAAATAGGAGTTATAACTGGTAGAACACAACTCCACAAAAATATTTCTTGGTGCCAAGGAACAAATGTGTGGTACTCTGAGCATAAAAGCTGCCTTCTGCAGGCCTCTGCATTGCAAGGGGCTACAAAGCTTCTCTCTCAGTGTAATTAAGCTTCTATTTTTGTTTTCTTTAGGTATTGTTGATGCTAGTAATCAACCCGCCTATCCATAGGATAGGATCACCTCTTGTTGACTATCTCCAAAGTGAAAGAGATATGAAGCTGTCTGTAGGCAGGAAGGCAACAAACATCTGATGTTGGTTCATGGATCATAAGCATACTTTGATCTCACTCTCAGGCCTGGGGAATACTTGATTGACCCTCACTCTGCTGTTGCATGTAGGTTTTTGGATGGTTGGGTCTGTGGAACCCACAGAACGCCCTAGACTGTAGACTCTTTTGGACATCTACCTGGCTTCAGGAAGCAACAGGCAAGGTAATGATGGTAGCTAGCTTCCAGCCCTTCCCCTAGGACTCCTGTGATCCAAGTAGGGATATTGCGTATGCTAAGAAGCACAGAGAATGATTTCCACTTCTAATACTGCATGAGAACAGAAAATTGTGTGCACTTAGGTCTTGTATGGCAAGAGGAGACCCTGCCTCTGCCATGAGGATAAAAATAGAGAGCTTTCCATTTGGAAAGATTGAGCACTGTCAGTTTGCATAATTCATTGTTTGGCTCTATTTCCACGAGTCTGCACAGAGTGATCCTTGGATAAGGTAAAATAAAACATGACTTTTTCTTGGATAGCAATGTGAAGAATAGTGCCTCTTGAGATTTCTTGTAAGAAACCTCTCTGTTCAAGAGATAATAACTAAAAACATGTGCATAACTTTAGATCTGGTTTATATTATAGAAATTAATGGAAGCTTTTGACTCTAGTGTTAGAAGGGTGTTCTTAATATTTTGTTTGCCTGGTAAATCCTTCAGATCCCTGCTATTGCAGTGAGGTTCTGCCAGTGTGAGTGTGGGACCACATCTATAACTTCTCAAAAGCTCAAACATGTTTTTACCTTGCTGTTTCTGAAGTCATGTTTACACTGCCTGTTATTTTACATAGTGATATATTCACAGTGCTTTCTTTTTAGTAACACTTTAGTTGTAATCCATGATGCTAATTTTACATCTAGAGGGTAGGAAATGCCAGAAAAAAATGCTTGCAGAACTTTATTCCTTTCTTTGACATCCAGCTTGGCGGTGTAGTTTATAGCCATCATCAGATAGTCATAGTAATGTGCAGTATAGGCTAAACAGCAGAGATAGTATCTTGAACTGAAGTGTAACTGAGTTAGTTGGAAATGTAGCAGTTACCGATGGACTGCAGTATGGCTGAACTAGAGGTCATGTGACTCATAATATGGCATGTCCTTTTATAATTTGGGCTGTGTGTCATCAGATGTGTGCATATACATGCATGTACACAAAATTAGCTTACTATTTCCAGCGTGCTACTTCATTTTTTAAAACTTTAGTGTTTTATCCAGCATTTTGAGTTAGAAGAATTGCAATTACTAAGCTGTTATGGTAGTGACTGAATAAGAACGTCTCATCGCACCAGATCAGTTTAATAGTAATTTGGCACTGTGTACCTTCCCCTGAAGCATTAGTAGCCAAGATGAGCCAAATTGATTGCCTATCTCCACATTTTCTGAAATATTTTAAATGCATAAATATATGCCCTAAGGGGCCTACAAATAGGTGAAAAATTATGAAGCTACTGAATTGGGATGCATGTATGACATTTTGGAATCTTGATTTGAAGAAATGTGACCTTCAGACTTTCTGGATGTTTGGGATTTTTTAATTGAGGCCATCACATGGAAAACAAGGGGAATGTAAAAGGGCTGTTTTAAGCGAGTGACACTTTCAGATACTGTAGTATTTGTTAATCCCAGAGGAGGCTGCCTGGAAAGCAGGCTGTTCTACTCCTTAAGATTTTAGTACTAAAACATGACATGATGAGTTTCCATTGGGCTGTTTTGTTTTCTTAAAATGATACAAGTAATTGAGAATATTGGGTAAAGGGCTTTTGCTTGGGAGAAGAAACATAAGTTGATAGCAGTAAGGACGTATTTGCAATAGCTATGTGACTCTTCCCCAAGTTAAGATATGTATCCTAGTTAAAGTATTTAAGACATATGTTTTCATATTCATTGTTGTGGAGTCCTGTTTTAAGGAGGCTGAAATCTGATCTTACTCTCCTTGTGTTATCTCCTCCCTTGACCCAAACCCTAAGACTCCACCCTATAAAACCCATGACCCTGCCCCTTCTTACATTCTTTGTTTTCACTCCTCTTTGTCCCTACCCCCTCTGCAGCCTGGGGTGGGGGGGAATAAATGGATTCTCGAGCTTAACAACAGACTTGTCTCGTCTGTTTCCCTGCCGGTGGTTGTAACCTCCCTGGACACGATAGTCACTTGTTGCCACATGACGCAACACATTGTAGCAAAATATTTGGAGGTGTTAAGATGCAAAACTCTTTGCCAGAGTATTGGAACAGTGTAAGGACCAATGTTTAGTCAATTGGGCCACTTGGGTCAATTTTTGTGTCATATACATTGTGCAAAAATGTTTGGTTTCAAATTAATCCTTAGGCATCTCTACAGCTAGAAACCTTTTGCTGTCAGACCTAGGCAAATGCTATGAATAATATTCTCTTTTGCAGCACCGTCTTTGGCCTTGTCAAAGCAAAAGTCATGCAATGGAGTAGCTTTAACTTAAAATGCATTCTGTGAATATGCATTTGGTCTTGCATAAAATCTGCTTGTATAGCCCTCTAATTCATGGGTATAAGCTACACTGGTGTTCAAATGTTTGCTGATCTTGGCTAGAATAACTATCTGTGAAAGCACTCACCTTTATTAAAAGAATGCTATAATGTGTTGATGAAAACTGAATTTCATCTCTGTGCTTCCAATTACTTCTCTTGCAGAATATTAACTCTGCCGATACTTGTGCCACCATAGCTGAATGCCTTTCAGCGATGTGTTAAGCTTGAGAGGTTAAGGCTTCTTTTGTACTTGTTCCAGTGTCTTGTAGCTATTATCTAAATCCCTTCTAATTTGTCATTAATGTGGTAACAAAATGCCCATACACAAATGTTTGATGAAGGCTTTGTTAGTTCTTAATGATATAGCTACTTCAATGTGATCTCTGCCTAATCTCTCATGTGGTTTGTTTGAGTTTTTTGTGACCATAAGTTATTCAAAATGCTAAGCAGAAAAGGCACTGAAGGCTCAACTTTTGATAAAAGCATAGATTTATACAGCAGAAGAAACATTACCATCATCTATTGAATTTTAACAGTAAGTGTTAAATGGCTGTCTCTTGAGGCAACTAGTCATGTTAACAAGTCCTCTATAGGGAATTATTTGTCACTTTTTTGAAAGACCAATTGTTGTCATTCAGGAATGGTACTCCCCAATCTGTTGTTCCCACTGAAACATTTTAGACCATGCGCTGCTTACTCCTTCCTTCTTTGATGGGATGGAGAGGAGAATTGGAGGCACGAAAAGATCACAGGTTGTGAAATGAACAATTGTAATGGTTTTAATTCAATTCCCAGGCGGAACACCAATTAATGTAGTGGTTTCATGCTCGCTAACTTTTGGTTGCCAAATTTAGTCTAGGGATCTTAGGGTTTATTCTCTTTTTGTGGGAGAAAGATTAGGAGAGAAGCAAAGCAGGCTCAAGCTTAAAAATAAACAAATAGTTTTATTAACACACACTAAAAGGGTGGAAAGAAAGAAAGTTGGGAAAAAACCGAAAACAAAGCAGAATGAAACTCCAAAACGGTCTTCCCTCCCCCTGCGAACTGTTAACCTTCTTACAAAACAACATAGAGATACAACCTGTGATTTTCAGTCAGTTTCACCATTGAAACATAAGCTTTCATCACTTTGGGAGAGGAGTCTCTCTAGAGTCCCATGGAGACATTTGCCACAAGACTACAACAGTCTAGTGGCTCCCAATGTCACAAATCTGCAACCGCCTGGAATTTTTGAAGATTGTGCTGTTTCACCCATTCTCAGCCTTTCCCCTGCCTACTTATGGGCCTCTCCGTGTATTTGGGATACTGTATGAGAATGCTTTTGCCAGTACAAAACAAGGATTCTCTTCTTCTATCTCTAAAATTGTCTCTGTCTCAAAAGAAATAAAGACCTCCTTTTACCCCAGGAGCAAGGGCTTTGAGATTTTCACTTAAATCTCAATCATATCAGTCCCCAATTTTGATTAGAATCAGCATTCCCCCAAACAACATTAAGATGTTACAAGAAACAGTTCATTTCTCCATAGTTTACCCCAGAGAAGTCCAGTTAAAAATGTCCACTTCCTCAATCCATTTGTCCAATAATATTATCAGTTCTTTCACTTCTGATCCACTGACTTCATGCGGTGTCTTTTCTACGTACTCTGTCTCTTTCTTCTCTCTCTCAGGGAAGGGTTAGGCCTTGGAAGCTTCATGTTGCCCAGAAAGGGTTAAATCTGCCCAGACCTGCAGTAGCCATGTGATTCTCTGTCCTGGGCTGCAGGGTTGTAGAGACAGAAAGCCGGGGGAGGCTGGTGGATGTTGTCCTTTCTACCCCTCAGTCTCATTTAGGGTGTCTCGGCTTGGAGTTATTATGAAGCTGCAGGCTTTCTTTCTCTGCTGCCAGCGGCTATTAAGCCATGCCATGGCTTGACCCCTTCTGCCACAGCCCCGGGCATGTGGCCAGCACTGCCAAGCTGCAGCCTCCCCTCTCCCCTGCCGGCAGCCGGGTGACAGGGGGCTCAGCCAACTTGGGCCGCTCCCCGTGTGGGCAGCGGTTTCCGGAGGCCTGGCCGGGCCTGGCCCGGCCGCCCAGAGGGAAGTGGGGCCTGAGCCAGGCCCTCCTCTGCTGCCCATGATATTACCTTGTGGCCGGCCTAGAAGGAATAGACTGACCTGCAGGAAATCAGGGTTTATATATAGGTACTTCCTGAAGTTGCATTTGACATCCTCAGTGGTCAAAACAGATGCCAATATACCAAACTAGTCTCCTGAAAGGTCCCTGTCCTTTCTAAAGCAATTCCAAGGTCCTGACAGGGAAAAACACTGCATATTCCTTCCTAACTACAAACCAAACTGTGCCAACCCATGACAACAGCTTACTAGAAACAGCAATAAAATAGGAAAATGAACAGTAACAACAGCAATACTGATAGAGAGAAAAACGCCACTGCCCTCCATCCTTCCCATACATGGCATGAGGTGGTATCTAATAACCTCAGTCTTGGCTATGCCCCTCCTGGCTGCTGTGAAAATTAATCTTGTCCTGGCTGGAACTAAGACATTATCTACCCCTTATTCTATACCATCTATGTCATGTCCAGATCCTACAACTTCCAAATATATATATATATATATTTATATATGTATATATACACACACATGCATGGGTATCATTCCCTTAGACAATGGCTGTCCTTCCAAGATGTCTGATGACTTCATTAAGTCCATGACTGGGATCTATCTGTCCTAGATGTCTTCTAGGGAAGGAGGGCTGGTGTGCTATCAGCTGGTTGCTGCATCAGGAGCTCATGACTCGTGTATCTGGAGCAGTCCATTCTCATTGTCTATGAGAGTTATGACATACAGTGGCAGTATCATTCAGCAACCAATATTATACAATTCAACATTACAGGCCATTCTCAGTCAAAAATCAAATTCCCTTGAGGTACACATCATGTTTCCCCATCCCTCTGCATTACCCACCAAGTGAACTCGAGTCCTTGTGCAAAAACAATTCCATGAATGGGTTTACCTTTCCTTGAGGCAGGACTAAGCCAAACTCTTCCTTAACACATTCCTCATAGGCACGTGGATGTTTTGATTGGGCAGGGCCAGCTCGATTGGTAGAGCCTCTAGTGGCCTTTGCTAAATGTAGATCCTAGTGTTTGAATGTCCCACCACCTATGCTTTCAATGTGGTCCATTGTACTGTTCCATCTTGCTATTTTACTCCTAAAAACTGACTTTCCTGGGCAGATCCCGTGACCTAACTTTGCTTTAAGGCAAAACCGGCCTTTAGAAGGGTATGGATTATCTTCTTCCCTTTCTCAAAAACATCCTCTGCTGTGTTGCCCCATATGATGATTTAATCAATGTATTTCAAGTGATCAGTACCTGTTGTACTTTGATCCTCTGAGAGTTCAGGCAAGGTATTCAGCTGCCTAATTTCCTTTTGTTTCTACAGCAGCTATCCCAAAAGACCAACAATGCCCCTTTTGAGCCCTTGAAATACCCTCTCCTGAGGTAATCTATGCCAAGGATACATGGGGTCTCTGGGCCAGTCACAATGGGGTGCTTTTGCTATTCATTCCCAGCCAGGCTCAGTTCAGCTTCCAGTACAGTCAGCTGATGGGATCCATCCCCCTGTCACCCCAGAAATAGAGATGGATTCTGCCCCACTATATCTTGATGGCATCAGGGTACATTGTGCACTGGTATAAACTAAAGCCTTATACTCCTGTGAGTCTGATGTGCCAGGCCATCAGATCCACACAGTCCAATAGATCCAATTGTCTCTTTCCTCCACCTGGCTGGAGGCAGGGCCCCTCTAGTTCTGGTCATGGTACTCATTGCTCACTTGTTGTAAAAATGATGAACCGCAGGTCCCTTCAAGAGGATTGGAAATAACATCAGCACCTTCCATTCTGTCTGAGGACCTGCCCACTGGAAACTGGAGCAGCATTTATCCTTGAAGAATTTCCCGTGGTGGTTGTTATTCTCAACTCACATACCCATGGCTCCTAGGGCAGAGGTGGGTTTTCCATCCCACTTCCTCACGTCCTCTCCATGGTCATGCAGGTAAAAGCACAGGTTACCTACCTCATGGTGTGTTCCCTCTCTCTCTTGAGCAAGGGCATGCTTGCTCTTAATAGCAGAGACTCTGGCCTGTACTGGCAGGGCACAGGACATTTCCTCTTTAAATTGCTGGAAGTCCTTGGACAGTCTTTCTGTGGCTGAGATGCAGGCCCACAGGGAGGAAGAGAGACTTTCCTCATGTTACCAGTTGAGAATGCAAATTATCCACTGTTTGTTCCCTTTCTTTCCATGACATCACCGCCAATGAGTTTGCATACGACGATGGCATGCTCCATAGGAACTTCTGCCACATGGGTTGTGTGCCCTAGACTCCACCTGGATCTATAGGGGACTGCTCATTACTTGAATCCTTATAGAGTACCTCCAGCGCAGCTAATTCTCTCAGGTACTGGATACCTTGCTCCATGGTGTTCCACTTGTCTCAGTGCACTGATAGATCATCTGTGAAAAGATACCTTTCCCTCATGCTTGACAGGAGTCATCTCCAGAGGCTGAGAGTTTCTGTCTTTATCCCAATCCCCTGGTCAATGCCCACGTCCCAGGACAGGGATCCCAGCTGCATGGCTTCACTACCATCTAGTTCCATATCTTGGGTCATGATATCCCAGCACTGGAACAGTTAGGTCACTGTGGGCTCACCCTACTGGCGGCTGAAATCTTTTCACATATCTCGCAGCTCACCCAGGGATAGGGATCAAATTACTATTTCTGGCCATGCCTTTTATTCTTGTTGTGAGGACCCTACTTCCTCTTCATCCCTCACTAAGTGATCTGATTTGGTCTTGGATTTTTTTCTTCTGTATGGGGTGACTGCTACCAGCACAGGTTGTTCCTCTGGTTCAGCTGCAGTTTGAGTGGCCACAATGCCAGTTGCTCTGCTTTCCTCCTCCTCCCCCTGAGGGTGCTGTCTAGTAATGAGCAGTGTCTGATAAATAGCAGCCAGGGCCCAGCAAAATGAAGTAATTTGTGCCTCTCTGGAGTCACCACAGCATTTTCCTTTCAAATATTCTTCCAGTCTAACAGGGTTCTCTGGTTGTTCAGAGATGACCTTCCAAACCATTGGAGGAGAGAAGTCCTCCAAATACTGGCCTGTTTTCTGCCACATTCCATGCCACTCATTACTATCCCACCCTTGTGGCAAATCTCTATTCTCCCTTGAAATTTCTTTCTTGTCTCTTTCATGGTGTGGACTGCATTGAGGAGACCTGGCAAACTTTTATTATTCTAAATTTGGCGTGGCTACCTTGAACTGTGGCTTGACAAGATTAAGAGTATAAGAGTAGGTATTTATTAAAGGCCTTCAAAAGGTACAACTTGGGCCGTCAAAGCCTCCGAGCAGTGCTACATCCAAGATGGACAACGGTCATGAGTTTTTCAGACAGATATAAGTTTAATCCATTTACATATCAGGGGTTAATCCTCCAGTTACAGCTTCAGGTATCGAAATCATTTACCCTGACTTTGCTTCCCACAAATTCACTTTTGTTTATAATTTTTGGGGCCTGAGGCTGTAGGGTGTCCTTGAATCTCAGAGGGATTGTTTTGTCTGACTGTCGTGGGTTAGTACAGTTTGGCTTTTTAGTTATAGAAGAATGTAGAATAATTCTCCAGGTCAGGACCTGGGAATTGCTTTAGAAAGGACAGGGACCTATTAGAGGGTTAGTTGGAATATTGGCATCTGTTCTGACTACTGAAAATTGTTGGCTACGACTTTGGGAAGTACTATATAAAACTCCTTGACTTCCTGTAAGTTGGTCTTTTTCCTTCTTTCCTTTGGCCTGAGAGAGACAGGTAACATCGAGTTGGGCCTGCTGCTCCCCCCTTTTTGGGGGGGAGCTGGCCTGAGGCCTGGCTGGATTCTATCGGCTCCCGGGGACGGGGGAAAGGAGAGGTTGCTGCTTTACAACAACTACTTTCTCTAAACTTCCCTGGAGTAGGGAGAGATCTCTGCCGGGCCCCGGATAAGAGCAATGGGCACTATTTAGGCTAAGGCCACCCCGATTTACACCAAGGGGTGGGCTGAGAAGGCATTTATGATCCTGCCTGGGGTTCTTTCTGTGATTCCGGATTGCCTGGGTGCTCTGATTTCTGATGTTTCTGTGTGAGTTCTTCCTCCCTCACCAGCGTGGCCTTGAACGTCTAATACCACGAGCTACAGAGGGAGAGACAAAGACTCTGGGAAGATTTAACTCTTTCCTGGCAACATGAAGCTTCCAGAGCTTGGCCCTTCTCTGAGAGAGTAAAAAAGACAGAGTGAACATAAAGAAAAAAACAGCATGAAGTTAGTAGAGCAAGAGTGAAAAGACTATTGGGACAGAGAGTTGAAGCATTGGTTGTTCCATTCTTATTTGAGCCATAGAAATGAACTCTATATTTAGATTATTCCTTTAAATCATAGGAAAGATATGCATTTAGGGAGATCATTGTTTAGATTTGTGTGTGGATTTGAGCAAAGGTGTTTGTGATGGACTAAGTAATATTAATCCTATAAGATGCTTGAACAGAGATAAAGATGAGAAGCCCTCTGTGCCAGTGAAGAAGTGAGAAGATATCTCTTTACCTTGAGATGAAGAATCTTTTGTTTTGGAGTTATTCATCTTTAAAAGGTGGCACTCCAGTATGCAAAAGTCTAAGACCCATGACCCATAAGCAGCTTGGGAACCTGCTAATGGGAAAGGTCATAAAAGCAGGTTTCTCCAGGCAGTTGTATTTGTGACAGTTAAAAATCCAACAAGAGAACTGTTCTAAATTGTCAGTGAGATCCATGACTCTAAGAGAGACTCTTCCCCTAAAGAATTGATGAAAGACTATTGTCAGATGGTGAAACTGACTGAAAGTCACAAGTTTTGTCTCTTTATGTTGTTTTGTAAAAAAGTGAACAGTTTGTAAGGGAAGAGTGTTTTTGGAGTTTCATTCTGTTTTCGTTTTTTTTCCAACTTTCTTTTTTCCATTCTTTTAGTGTGCGTTAATAAAACTATTTGTTCATTTTTAAGGTTGAGCCTGCTTTGTTTTTCTCCTAGTCTCTCTCCCACAGAAAAAGAGTGAGTACTAAGACCTGAATTTAGTGAACGTGAAACCACTACATTTATCAGTGTTTCCACCCGGTTTCGAAATTAAAACTATTACCCTGACCAAAATGTGAAGTCAATTAACTAACACTTTATATGGAGTTTGGATTTATGCACTAATGCAGTGTAGGATTTGAAAAATATAAAGGCTAAAATCTTAAGGCATCACTGGTACTGAGTAGACACAGCAACAAGAACATACTTTCCTTAGCATCCAAAAGAAATTCAAATATCTCAAATCTGTTGTAACAACCCTGAAGGAGAAAAGGGGTAAAAGCTGGGGGAAATCACCCTCCCCTGTATTCCTACAGATTAGGTACAGTTATTAATGAATTCCTATAGGTAGCACCCAAAGCTGGGGCAGGTAAGTGTCCTGGTTTGGAGACAAATTTGGGGGATAACCCCTGTATAGGATCCCTCTGGGAAGCAAGCCCAAGTGGCCCCTCCCTCCAACCAGTCCGGGAAAGAACTTCCTCAGAGAAAAGTGGAAAAAACTATTTTACTTAACAAACAAAGTGCCTACAAGTATAAAGAATGAATAATATGAAACAATAAAACCTCTCCTTCTGGAGTGAGATGGCAAATTGAGAAAGTTCTTGCCATGGATGTAGCTCGGCTCTCTCTCAGTCTTTTATCAGTCCCAGTCCCTCTGGCTCTGCTGGAAAATGCGGAGGTCCAGGCCCCGGTGGGCCGCAGGTGCAAGCCCCCCCGGTGCTCCCCTCGTTTTTTTTCAGTCCAGAGCAGGTTTAAACAGTTCCAAGAAAAAGGAAAAAAAAAAAAAAAAACAGTCCAGGGAACTTCTCTGCCCTAGCTAGCTGAAACTAACTAAAAGCAAAAAGATCTCTGTCCTGCAGTCTCTCCCAGCCTCAGCTGAACACCCAGTCCAGAGAAGAATGTGGAGGAGTCAGGCAGTTTTCTCAAAGCAAACTCCACACTTCTTCTTGCTCTTAGAACCAGTCTTAAAGGCACAGGACTCAATATACAGCACAAACAGAACAGACGATTGGGGATACAAGCATCATAAAGTTACCCTAGGACAGTAAGCCACTCCAAATATATATCGCAAAACGATCCTCATTGCCCTTGATGTTATGTCCTAAACTGATATCCCACAGTACAGCAACAAAGCAATCCTGATCCCTCTCTCCCTGCTCTGAAGAGCATCATGAGGAGCACATAGTGCATATATGGGAGCATATACATGGTTAGGTACCACAACCGTGTAAACAGAGGAAACAACATTAAAACTAGTGGCTCTGTACCTATTACAAATGCTTAGATCAAATTTGTTTCCAACCTGCTCTCTGCAGATTTGTTATCTCAACCCTTTGTGCCCCACACTGAGTCCCAAATAAGTCTGTCAAGGTTTAGGAATGTTATTCCCCAATTTAGTGTTCCCACTTGGTTTGAAAGACAGTTGTCTGCTAAGGCAGGAGCCTTCCTTGGAATGGAAAATATGACCCCCTTCCCTCCAAATTGTTATAGTTTTTGAAATCAAAGGGCTTTCAGGCAAAAATTTGGAAAAGGAATAACAGTTCTTTACTAGTATGTATAACAAGGCAAACAAACAACAACAGTGGCAGCGACAACAAACAAAACTGGAAACCTAGTTGTAGCAGTGTGTTTTGAAGATGTTGGAGCTGCTACCTATATCCCCATAAGCATCTCCTCTGGAAAAGCTGCTGGGAAGGATTCAGGCAAAGCAGACAAGCTCACACGTCCACACATGCCACGGCTAAGCTCAGCAAAGAGAGGCAAGAAGGGCCTTTGTGTGATTCAGTTCCAGCAAAGGTTTATTCCAGGTGCCAAAGGGGAGATCAGGGACAAAGACCAGGCCATGTGCTGTGCGGAGGCTTAAGTATGGTGTCAGCAGCCAATGAGGTCATGGGGGTGGTACAAAAGCAAGGCAAAGGTCAGTGACCTATAGGGAAAATGGGGCCGGCCACCCAGGATGCCACCACCAATAGGGAAGCAGGGAAAGGAGAAACCATGAGAACCAGGGGCATTGGGAGAGGAGAGACTGGGGCAGACAGCAGTGTGCAAAGCACCATGGGGGAGATCCTTTCCTTCAGCCTAGGCAGGGAAGACTCTATGGTCCATTCTTCCAAGGCAGAACCCTGGGAATTCCTCCAAGAGGATCAAGGCATTCCACACCCAGTAGCAGCCTTCTTGACTGCAGGCACTTTCCCCTTAGGTATAGTTATTGTTGCAGCCGGCAGGGGTGCTGTTGTCTCCCAGTTGGGCAGGGCAGGTTCCGATGATTCCCCCATGGCTGCAGGGGGGCACTGTGGTGTGGATTTCAGTCATCTCCCTCCACACAGTAATGGCGGATGTAGCCGGCAGAAATGGACGGAGAAAAGGCTTCCTTTGTGAACTCACAGGGGGACCTGATCCTGGTGCCCCCTCTGGATAGCAAAAAGAGCTGTAGCAGGAACATCGGAGCAGCAAGCTTGGAAGGCAGGGTTGAGCAAAGTCCCGGAGTGGTAGGTGAGATGTATCAGAAACTCAGCAGCTGTAGCTGAAACTGTGAGGTGTCCCAGCAGGGCAGGGGGTATGAGTTACAGTGTAGCAAAGAAACTTTGGAGAAGTGGCAAAAAATGGCAGGGGTGGGGCAGGAGCAACCCAGCTCCTGAGCAGGGCAAGGAAAAGGCTCCCTGGGAGGGGAAAGGGGTCAGGAACCTAGGGTTTTCCTCTGAGGTACCTAAGCAGATGATGAAAGTCCATTTTTAGTGAGGTAGGGTGTTAATAAGGTTCCAGTGCAATGGCCGCTCTTATGAGCAGAGCTCCACTCACAGTAGAAGGCAGCAGAAGACAGAACCCCGCAGTGGTGGTGAATTCTTTGCACAGCAACTGCAGCCTCCTTCCCCTCTGAATGCTGAGAGCACAAGAGCTAGCAGTTGCCCCAGCCCCTTCTTCTTCCAGCCCAATTCTCATGGTATCTCTGCCCTTCCCAGAGAAACCCCCAGGCAAAGAGGGAGTAGCCAGATGGACCTCTCCCCCAAGCTGTGGCTTCTTCTTTTGTCTCAAGCATCCAGTTGTTATGGTCTCCTAGCAACACATATGGGGAAAAATTCTTTAAGAGAAAGAACCAAAAGGAAGAATCTTAAACCCCAACACCACTGAAATCCCCCAGACCATGCATGGCTCACTTACTTCCCCCCTCCCCTGAGGCAGGATAGGGAGGAGAACTGGAGACATGCAAAGGTAAAGATCACAGGTTGAGATACAAGCAATTTATTCGAAACAGCAATGAAATAAGAAAGCAAACCATAACAACAATACTATTAACAGTGTGTACAAGACAGACAGATAATTCACACGCAATTGCTTACCACTTGGAACTCAGTGCAACTTGACCATACACACCAGCAAAACAGGAAAGAACATCACCCCACTTTATGTTGTCGTGTCTGTCCCCCCGTCGTCCCCTCCCCCCCCCCCCCACCATGCATAGCCATATCTAATAACCCCAAGGTTTGGGGTTGTGGCCCTCCTGGCTGCTGCAAAAATTAACCCTGTCCTGGACAGAACCAGGACACCAGTGAACTTCTAAATGAAACCAGCCATTTTATGTTACTGTGTGATCTCCATTGGAGCATATGAAAATTAGAGTTCTGAGACCAACATATGAAATGATTTCCATTTCTCAGTGTGTACCAGAAACCTGAAAGCTTATGTGCTTTAAACCTTGGCTAAGATGCTTTCTTCTTTCTGTGAGATTTGATTTGTGTGGAAGAAGCTTGGCTGCCTTTGACCTGAAATGCAGCAATTGTGGCACTACTGGGGGAAGCTGGGTAAGTGGTCTAGGCTTTATTGAGGCTATGAACATTTGGGCTTTTACACTTTGGAACTGGCTGGATTATTCTCAAAAATTTGTTAATACTGAAGTTTGTTTTGACCCCCAGAGGATTAGGAGCAAAACACCAGCCATATGCCTGGTGTAAAGGATATGCTTATGCTTGGACCCTTCAACCAAGGACCATATTTTGCCTGCAAGAGGCAATTAAGTAACATGCTGCCAATCAACAAAAGCTCTGAAAAGCCATACTGCTTAATGATCATGTCCATGAGATCACATCTAGGCTGGTTGCTGTAGGTATGTGCTGCCTACTGTCGTAGTAGAGACAGATGCAGCACTCCAAGGTTGAAGCAGAAATAGCAATCTTTATTGTTCACAGCTCACATTTATATGGTTTTCAAAAATTGCGCATTTGATCCCAATTGGCTAGTAACTTATTACCACCCACTTCACTGGCCAATAGCTGCCTACGTACGTGCTCGCTAAAGATTGGCGAGCATGCATTCCTTGCATTTAAGTCCTTCTGCTTTTCAGTGCTTTCTTCCTTAAAGATTTTTACTTCCTTTCCTCATGAGTACAGGCTGATCAAGTCAAGGTCAGGGTTACTTGTGTCTGTGAGGCCTTCAGGCCAGCTGTTAGCTGTCACAGTTCCCTGTGGCTTGTCTCTTCCACAGAGCTCTCCGGCTCCTTTTCGCCCAGGCTAACGAGACAAGCTGCAGTTAGAAGGAGTTTCCTCAGGGTCCTAAAACCCGGGAGGCAGCTGAGAACCTTTCCCTTAGCACGAGAGAGCGAGACTCCGGCGACGGCAAAGGAAGGAGGTCTGCACTTGATCCGGAGGTGAAACCAGGGCTTTATTCAGTCTTTCTTCTGTGGTGCTGCCCCAGACCTAGCCTGGGTCACAAGCCCCGTCCCACTGTCCAAACCAGGAGAGAGCCCAGCCGCATGGTCTGTGGCTTATATCCAGGGAAGGGGCTCTGGGAGGGGACAAGCCAATACCCAATCAGGGATAAGGTGGGAGTGGAACAGAGTTGGATTACATTCAAGGAAGGGGACTGGGAAGAGTGTGGGAGATGGGCTGGGGGAAGGGCAGGGACAAACTTCGGGATATTACATTTTCCAGAGAACAGGGGAGTGCAGAACAAACCATTATAAAACCCAATGTAAAAATGAAATACAATATGAAACCAAATAACACACAGCAACAGTTTCCTCTTGTTTTTCAACTACAAAGGCGGTCTTTGTCATCCTCTGCAGGGCCCTTTGCAGATAGAATAATATGGCACAATGAGTGAAATAATTATGATAATACAATAAATGATAAGCCCAGTTTGAATGAGGCTCTTCACCCAGCTTGATAAACCTAACCCTTCCAGCCAGTGGTTTATCCCAGAAAATTTTCCATACAATACATGCCATCAAACTCTTCACAACAATGTCCATGAGCTAACAAAAGAAAATCAATAGCAGTGTGATTTTTCAAGGTAGCATGCCGCACACTATCTACTTCTATATCCAAAGCACTCAGAATTAAGGAAGTTTCATTTACTCTTTTTGCTACAAAGCAAGCCAATTTATTTAATTCATAAATGATCAGGGGTAACATTTTGCTTTCCTGTTCCAATTCAGTCTCACATATCATGTCTCGGTGTATAAGTAAAAAATACACATCATTCTGCTGATAATGTCCTTAAAATGTCTGACTCTTGGGGTTTAAGTGCAGGAACAGGTAAATTGTCATCCCAAAGATCCCATAGTTCTATACAGCAGGTTGTGGTATTACAATACCCTGTGAGAGACGTCTCAGTTTAACAACATCTTGTGTTATTTGTGTACTTAGTGTGCCATTCAAAGGTACCCCCACTAAGCATGTGTGAAAAGGTTGTTCTGGTTTTGCCATACATGCACAAAATCATGTCTGATTTGATGCATAGAGCAACAATGCCTAAACATTGTTATTGTCCCACGGTGTCAGCTGAGGGGCCGTCAGGGAGGCATTGCTGGTTGTGATCCAGAGCAGAGCGTGGATCAGGGCGTGCGCTCTGGGCAGGTACCCATCGAATGCCGGCATCTGTAGAAATACAAGTATACCCACGTTCCCAAGTGACAGGGTCCCAAGGACGTTCCCACTTGTTGGTAATGAGGTCCCATACTAATACCTTGGCCTTGGGCAACTGGATGTCACTAGAGAACTGCGAGGACAAAAAATGATTTTAAATAACAGGGTTTTGGGAATTAGGCAGTATCGTGAGATGATTCAGCATATACAGAGCTTCGGCTGCCCTACTCTGTGGGCTTTCACCACACATTCCCCCTTTTTGTTCTTCAAGTATGCGCTTCAAAGGGCCATTAACACGTTCAACAATGGCTTGACCCATAGGGGAATGAGGAATTACCAGTGAAGTGTGACACACCCCAGAGTTGCAGAAGCTGTCAAGTGGTCTGCAAGACATATGCAGGGTCATTATCAGTTTTTACAGTATGGGGGATGCCTAAAACAGTAAAGGCTATTTGCCAATATGCAATAACATCACGACTTCTTTTCACCAGCGTGAACTGAGGCCCACATGGCGGATGGGTAGGTGTCCACAGAAACATGTACATATTTCATGTAGCAGTGCGTAGCTACTGAGTTCATCATGTCCAGGGAGGTTGCAGCTGCTGACACTGGTAGGGGAAAGAACGAGACGGGTCTTCCTTTATTTAAGCTTGAGAATCCATTTATTTATCCCCGGGGCTGGGGAGGGGGGTGAAGACGAAAGACCAGGCAAAGGCAGGGTTGTGGTATTTTTATAGGGCAGAGCAGGGGTGGAGTTTAGGGCTTGGGTTAAGGGAGGAGTGAACACAAAAGGAGGGTAATATCAAGTTCCCGCCTCCTTAGAATGGGAGCACTCCACAATTTCAGGCATCCAAATTCAGAGAGGTGAGTAACATCTGTCTGCCAAACTTGTAAGGCTCGCAGACCACGGGGGTTAACACCCATCTGCAGTGGCACAGCGTGGCTTTGGTAATCAGCACAGGTATTAACAATATTGCGTGCCTCAGTGTTTGTTAACATAAATTGTTGTAGGGCTCAAACACCTTGGTGAAAAAAGGCATGTGATCTCGCTTGAATCAGCATGTCTGGCTGGGGTGCTGTCCAGGCAGGGCTGGCTAACCAATCAGCTCGGGCATTACCTTCTGCTATATAGCCTGGCAAGTTTGTATGACTTTGAATATGCAAAACATAATAGGGACAAGTTCTGGCTTAGATTGTGTGCCACAAAGTTTTTACCAATTCAAACAGTGCAGCATTATCAATTTCTTTTAACAATGCTTGGTCAAATAATTGTGTGATGTCTGCAACATTGGCAGAATCAGTTACAATATTTAAGGGAACATGAGGGAAACATTGAAAAGCCATGGCTACAGCACGTAATTCAACTAGCTGAGGTGATCCACTATTGTGACCCTCTAGTGTTTGCCATCCATGGTCATCTTTCCAGGTCACAATGGCTTTTCCTATTTTCCCAGACCCATCATAAAAACAGTGAGACCTTTCAAGGGTGTGCGATTGTTTAGCAGTTTCAAAGACAACACAGTGGTCCTGCTTAGGTGCAACAGTTTGTGATTAGGTAGGTGATAGGCAATTCGTCCCGTAAAGTTTTATAAGTCGCTTTGTAGTGCTGTGCTATTTGCAAAGCACCATTCAAAGTATTCTTTTTGTACAGGTATAATAATTTTTGAGGGATCTTTAGTATTCAGCTGCAAACACCTTTGACGGCATTTAATAATTAATTGTGCAATTAACTCAAAAATAGTAGGTACTTTTTTTTAGGTTGATGGGACAAAAAGATCTATTTTAAAATGTGTAGTGGGTCAGACCACTGTGTGTCCCATTGACCAATGATACTTGTAGGGTGTAAACCAACAATAACAATAAACATGGTAATACAAACTTCAGGACATATCCAATAAACCTGTTGGTTTGTTATGGCCTGCTACACTGTTTCAAGTATGGTTTTTGCTTCTGGAGTCAATTTCCTTGGAGAAGTTAACTCAGGGTCACCTTTGAGAATATTAAACAAGGGTGATAATTGTGGGGTGGTTAACCCTAAATAGGGTCGTACACCATTTATGATACCCAAAATTTTTCATGTATTGAGGTTCTTCGCTCTCGGAGTCAAATCTTGGCAGGCTCCAGACCCCGGTGCGTTACCCCGATAATGGACTCAAGGTAAAAGACAGAGGCACTCATTTTCTTCCTCGGGACCACGGTCCCACAGGTTTATTGTAAAACTCACAGCCCAGGAGGAAAAGAAAGAGTAGGAGATTTTTTTCACGGGGATTTTTAAACCCAAGGGGGAAAGAGGCAGGGAGAGGAACCACAAACAATGGGAAACAACTTGGCGGGGAGGGGGGCATAGGGAGGGACTGACCAGAGGATACCAACACCAGAACTTAGAGGGGGTATAGAACATACCATGTGCAAAATATAACAAAACTATTTTTGTGTACAAATATGATAAACCACCCAGTGCAATCTAATAACAAAAATGAACTAACTATTTAGTGCACTACAATATCTCACCCTTTTTTTGTTAGAATAAAGTTAAAAGAAAGGCATTGGGCCTATTTTGATTCAGAATATTAATTTGTCCACCACTTGTGATTTGCGGGCAAGTTAGGCTGCTCTTGGTCCGCATATTCTCCATGGTTAATTTCTGAGGTAGTAGGGATAAAACTGTTAAGGGCTTTTAAAATTAAACTACATAGAACTTCGAATGCTAACACAATTATAAACAACACAACAAAAAACAACAGAATTGTTTTAACTATTGAAGTCCACTACCCCAAGAATCCCCAGCCTTTGAACAATTCGTTGAATCAGTCTTTGGATTCTTGCTATCCTTGTCCAACTAAGCTTCTTAGTTCTTTGAGGGCAGTGTGGACATTGGGTGCTTTTGATGTTAAATTCATTCAACAGAGTCCTTCAAATTCTTGGCACTCATGTCCATGCAGTAGCAGGAGGAAGTCTATGGCTGCACAATTTTGGAGTGTGGCCTGCCTGGTAATTTCCTCATCCCCTAGGAGGGAGCTGATGGCAGTGGATGTCAAGTTTGCCTGTTTGACTACCCAACACTCTAGGTGGCCCAATTCACCTAGGGCTTTGGCTGCTGTAACCCATGGAAGGAAGAGAGACCCAGCAATTCTTTTTGACTTGGCCCAATGAAAAATTTCTGAATTACAATTTGGGTCCAAATTGTTAATGTTTCGCTTATGAATTTTGTTGGCCGAATTGTTTTTTCAAGTCCATTCACCAGTCAAGGTTTGGTTGGGTGCCAACAGGGACAACTGCCTGATGGTACATGGCCCTCCTAAAAGCCGGGATGGGATTCCTGCCCATGTTTGATCTCCGCAAATTAGGAACAGTCCCCTAGAGAGGCTTTTGGGATGTGAATGGTATGGATTGTCTGCTGTAACATGGCTTAAAATATTATACCACCTTTTGGCAGTGAACTCGTCTCAATATTGTAGTATGTTGTGAAAGGCTTTAGTGTTAGACAATGGGGTAAAGATAAAGTGAATGCAGTATGGTGCTGGAGAGGAACCTAACAGCTCTAATTCTTGGGGTTTGTGAGCTGCTCTGGGCAGCTTTGGTAGCCACTCTTCTATGGGATTCTTAATCATTACAGCCCGCTGATGACGGACTTTGTTTGGATGTGTGTTGTGTGATTTGGGACCTGGGTTATGTATACTTGTGTCAAAACTGGCTGGATACTCTCCAGCTTGCAGGGTGTCCTAGGGTAACTTTATGATGCTTGTATCCCCAATCATCTGTTCTGTTTGTGCTGTACATTGAGTCCTGTGCCTTTAAGACTGGTTCTAAGAGCAAGGAGAAGCGCAGAGTTTGTTTTGAGAAAACTGCCCGACTCCTCCACATTCTGCTGCGGACAGCGTGTTCGGCGGAGGCTTGGAGAGACTGCAGGACAGAGATCTTTTTTTTGCTTTTAGTTAGTTTCAGCTAGCTAGGGCAGAGAAGTTCCCTGGACTGTTTTTTTTTCCTTTTTCTTGGAACTGTTTAAACCTGCTCTGGACTGAAAACCCAGGGGAGCACTGGGGGCTGCACCTGCGGCCCACCGGGGCCTGGACCTCGGCATTTTCCAGCAGCGCCTGGAGGGACTGGGACTGAGGAGACGCTGAGAGAGAGCCGAGCTACACCCACGGCAAGGACTTTCTCAATTTGCCATCTCACTTCAGAAGGAGAAGTTTTATTGTTTCATACTATTCATTCTTTATACTTGTATGCACTTCATTTGTTTAGTAAAATAGTTTTTTCCACTTTTCTCCAAAGAGGGTTTTGGTTTTTTTTCCGGACTGGTTGGAGGGAGGGGCCACGTGAGTTTGCTTCCTTGGAGGGATCCTATACAGGGGTTTTCTCCCAAATTTGTCCCAAACCAGGACACAGGGGAATCCCTACCAGGCAGGTAGACATAGGGTCTCTTGCTGCTGCAGTGGACAGTCATATATTTTCTTGTTGGAGTGTCTGTGCCAGAGTTACCAGATGTTTTGGCGTGGTTGAGGGACAATCCACGCAGCAGTCACACTGCTCAGCGCGAACAGGATGATAACTTGGACAGGGCTCATTGCGAGGTTGAGTGGGAGGTAGGGTTTTTTTCTTTAAAAGGAAAAACAAATATGTTTAAAGTCAGAGATCTGCTGGAATTAACTAGATCTTAGGAAGGGTTTGTTTCCTTTTTCCGGCGGCATCTTCTTTTTGAAGCAACAGCTGTTTGCTTCTCATCGTCTTCTGCTGGTGCTGGATTTTTGGGGACAAAAGGTTTTACCCACTTTTGGGGTATCCAATGTGGGCCTGAGGGGGTGGATACGCATGCATAGCCACTCCCCCAAGGTCACGAGTTCATAGGGACCCTTGATTTCCCAGGTTTCTGGGTCCCTAATTAGAACTGGTTGATGCTGTGACAACTTAAACTGATTACTGCTGTTAAAGTGACATACCACCGGAGGACTCATATTTTCAAATGAACAATTCATAAAATTGATTGTGAACAAGGCTTTGCAGAGTTTTTGTTGTGGTGACATCCACACTGTGGAACTGCTCTGCCTAGCCAGGAATTGTTTGAGCGTTTGGTGGGCACGCTCAACCACAGATTGACCTGTGGGGGAGTGGGGGATGCCTGTTGTATGCTCCACTCCCCACTGCTGGACAAATTCTAGGAATTCCTTGCTTTTGTACACTGGGCCATTGTCAGCTTTGATTTTCCTAGGGGTCCCCAGTATTGAAAAGGCTTGCACAAGATGCCATTTGGCCTGTGCAGCCACTTCCCCTGTGTGAGCAGAGGTATAAACCGCGTTTGAGTAAGTGTCAATGCTTACATGCACATATTTAAGGTGACCGAAACTGAGAATGTGTGTGATGTCTGTTTGCCACCCTTTGCAGCTCTCGAGCCCTCGGGGATTAACCCCCATACCTAGTGATGGCATGGCTTGGACCTGGCAATTAGGGCAGGTGGCCACAATGGCTCGAGCCTGACTGCGTGTTAGCTGGAATTGAAGCATCAGGCCTGGCGCCTTTTGATGGTATTGCTGGTGACTTAGCTTTGCCTGTTGGAAAACATCTGGAAGGCGTGCCATTTCTGCTGGGGCTGCAAGGGAATCTGCCTTGCGATTACCCTCTGCGATCTCGCCTGGCAAATCGGTATGCGACCTTACGTGCATCACATAAAATGGGTGCTCTCAATGCGAAACTAAATAAATTAGTTTTGAGAGCAGGTTGAAGAGACGCTCGTTCTCGATGTCTTTGAGAACTGCCTGCTCTGCCCTGGACGCTACCCCCACCACGTAGGCTGAATCGGTGACCAAATTAATTTGCTCTGAGAATTTCTCAAAGGTTCTCATGACTGAGGCCAGTTCAGCGACCCTCCACGAATTCCACATCAGCTTCCCAATGCTGAGTTTTGGGATTTCTCCAAGTCATCACCAACTTGTGGGACACCCCGGACGCGTCAGTGAACACTGTGAGAGCTTTGAGCGGCCTACGACTCCTTTTCTCATGAGGAATGAGGTGGAACTCCTCGTTGAATAATTTGCGTGATGGGGTGTGGACTGATATTTGTCCACTGTAGCTGTCCAGAGATAACTGGAGGCTGGCATTTCCCTGGAGCAGACACTCGAACATCTCTTTGGTCAGCCTCTCAGGAGAGTTCCTTCCCTCCCCAGAAAGCTTGACCGAGAGGTGAATACACACAAAGTCACAACCAGCCAGCTCATGCAGTCTCAACCTGGCTTTTTGGATTAGCTGAGCTATCAGCTCTTGTGGCCTTGTGATGGTGTTGGATCGTTGGTGGGAGAGGAAAACCCACTCTATCATTAAGAGTGAATCTCTCTGCCCTTCAACCCATTGGAATATCAAACCATGCAAGTGTGACAACTTTCCCAGAACAATGAATTTGAAAGGCAGCTCAGGCTGATAACGGTGAGCCTGCCTCTCAGTCAAAGCTTTTTGTGCTTTTTTGATTGCGGTTTTTGCCTCTGGGGTCAGTTCTCTGGGAGACATCAGCTCTCTCCCCCCTCAATAAATTGTTGAGGGGATCTAGGTCTTCGTTGGTGAGACCTAGCCAGGGCCTGGCCCCGTTCAAAGACCCACACAGGGAATGGAGTTCTGCTAGGGTTTTGGGGTCACTCTTGATTTCTAATTTTTGTGGAACAACAGTCCGCGCAGTGATCTCTAAGCCCAGGTACTTCCAAGGTGGCACCCTTTGAACTTTATCTTCCTGCAGTTGGAATCCAGCAGAGGTTAAAACTTTAACCACTAGGTCAAGTGTGTGTTGGAGTATAGTGTCATTGGGGGCACACACAAGCACATCATCCATGCAATGGAGAATGATGGATTCCCTTCTTTCAGCGCGCACTGGGGACAGCAATGAAGCCATGTACCACTGGCAGATGGAGGGACTGCATTTCATCCCTTGAGGCAGTATTTTCCAGTGGTAGCGCTTCATTGGGGCTTCTCGATTAATGGTAGGAACTGAGAATGCAAACCATGGGGCATCTTCTGGGTGTAGTGGAATTTGGAAGAAACAGTCCTTGATGTCTAGGACAACCAATTGCCAATTTTGAGGGAGCATTGTTGGGGAAAGCATCCCTGGTTGGAGTGACCCCATGTCCTCAATTACTTTGTTTATTGCCCTGACGTTGTGGACGAGCCTCCACTTATCCTTCCCTGGCTTCTTTATTACAAAGATTGGGGAATTCCAAGGACTGGTTGTCTCTTCTATGTGATCTTTGGCTAATTGCTCCTCTACAAGCTCCTCGAGTGCCTTCAGCTTTTCCTTACTGAGTGGCCACTGATTTACCCAGACTGGGGTGTCATCCAGCCACGTTAACTTTTGGGTAGGATGCTCCACAGTGGCCGCCTCTAAAAATCCTGGGGGGGTTTAGGCATAACTAATTTGACCCCCCACTGAGACATGGTGTCTCTCCCCCACAAGGGAGCCTTATAATCGATGACAAATGGACGGACACTGGCTAATTTTCCATCTGGCCCCTCAACTTGCACAATGCTTTTTAAGATTTTCGCTAATTGGAGCCCTCCTATACCTTGAAGTTTGCCAGCTACGGGTTGCAAGTCTCAGTGTGATGGCCACATCTTTTCGGGTATAATGGTAACATATGATCTGGTGTTAAGTAAACCTTCTACATGGAGATGGTCTGTCCCATGGGTCAGGTTGCATCCCATTATGGGTTTGTCCTCGCCAACCACTTCTGCCCAGTAGACATCAGGTGTTTTGTCATCTACTGGGACTCCCGCTGGAGTGGGAATGGCCTGGGTGATGATTTTCCCCTTGGCCAAACAGAAGGGTGGTTGAGGGCAACGCACCAGGAGAATGCATTTCGGCATTTTCCCTTAATGGTCATGGGAGCAGTCTCAGTCTCCATGGGTGTGTGTGCTGTGTCCCCAATAACAAAATACTCACTATTCAGTCCTGTGTGATCTACCATTAAATCTCATGATTCCTCTGGCAAGTGCACTTCAATGACTGTCCAGTGGTCAGATCTGAAAAGAAAAACCTCTAGTTACAAGTTTGAAACACCCAAGAGGCTGCCAAGCTTTGTTAGACAAACATTCCTTATTTTTATCTTTCTGCTGCCCCACACCCAGCTTCCCATCCTCTGCCTTTTTGGTTAAGAGTGAGTCTTTTTCCACAGTGGAGCCTGCTGCATTTATGTCATGGTGCGGCATGGGCTCGTGCTCTGGTCCTAGTTTTTTTGATTGTTGGTAGTTCCATCTTTCTGATTCTTTTTCTTCTTCTGCTGGCTTTGGGGACAGTCCTTGGCAAAGTTTCCAGGCTTTTTACACTGGAAGCAGATGATGTGTCGAAGTTGTCTTGGTGACGTTTGTTGCCGCTTTATTTCTGGTGTTGCAGCTGCTACAATCTTTGGGTTGGTTGATCTGGGCTTTCTCTCTGGTGTGCTGAACAGTTCTGCTTTCTTGGTACATGCTTCAATTATTTGTGGTAGTGTGGGTGAAGGGTCGATAGGCAGTCCTAGGATCACTCTGCGGCAGGCTTCGTTGGCATTCCTTTGAGCCATCTCTAATTAATTCTGCCTGTGCTGTTGGGTTTTGTACTTGTCTTTCTATTTGTGCTCGAAGCTGGTCGACGAACTGCAAGAAATTTTCTGAGGCACATTGTTTAATATTGACATAGCTACCAGTTATTTCAGTTGTTGGTAATTGGTTAAAAACCTTTTCTGCAACACTACAGATTTTATCTAGAAAGAATTTTGATAATACTCGAACTTGGTCCTCAGGGTTAGCCCACTGCCCCTCACCGCACAGATGTTCATAAGTGATATCACTACTTTCTATATCCTTTGCACCCTGGGTGCTTTGCTTAAGCTCTTCTAGGAGTCCCCTCAAAGATCTTTTCCAGGTGTTTTCTGAGAGATCAAACTCTGAGGGTGTAAGGAGACACTGGAAAATATATTTGAGATCTGTTGGTACTAATTCAGCTGATGTTAAAGTAGCTCTCATCATCCCCTTAAAGATCTCACTATATCGGCCAAATTGTATTTGGTTCTTGCATAATTCCTTCATATCTTTTTGAGAGAAGGGCTGGTAACTTCTAATTGTTTTTCTTTTACCAGTATATGTGACAGGGGCAGCTATGGGTATTGTTTGTTTTTCTTGGTTTTGATCTTTAGGGCTTTCTGAACTGGTCCCAGTTCCATGGGAACTGGCTGGGGTTTCACCTTTCCCCCCACCCTCTCCCCCAGCCCCATTCCCCCCTTGGGAACTGCTGGGAGGATCACCCCCCCCCCAGGGTCCCACCCTTGTGGGAACCGCTGGAACCATCACTCCCCACCACTAGCCCCACCCCCGTCAGCCCCGGCTCCACTCTCACCCCTGTTGGCCCTGGCCCCAACCCCACCCCCATCGGCCCCACCCCCATGGGAACTGGGTGGGGGGGTGTGGGAAACAGGAAGGGGGGTGGAGCTGTCCAGAGAGGTGGAGCAACTGTGGGAACTATGATTGCAACATCTGGAGGTGGGGTTGCAGTATGATGTCATGCAGGGCAGGAACATGGGGAAGAGGGAGGTGGTGTCCAGGGAGAGGAAGGGGTTGGGGGACCGGAAAGGGTTGGGGGAGGGGACGAATGGGAGAAAGGGATTGTGGGAAGGAGAAGGGTAAGATGGGGGGTTGGCTGCATGGCCGCCGCCATTATTAGTCTTGGCCACATGGCCCCCTCCATTTTGGAGATAAGGGGGTTTATTTTCAGGGCTAGCAAAACATGAAATTTTAGGTACAGCAAATGGGAAAGAGGGATACAGGGAAAGTTCTCTGTCAGCCTGCACACAGCTGTTAGAGCCAGGGTGCTGAGAGGGAAGCGAGAGACCAGGGGAACAGTGGCTTTCTTACCAGGTCCCCTGTGTTTCTCGGGCTGCCCCACGCATCTCTCCCAGCTTAGGGGCAGAGGAGATGGAAGAAGGGGTAGGAAAAATGGTGGGAGGGGGGGTTTGCTGTGGCTGTTCTTTTATATCTTTCTTATTTAGTTCTTTATGAATTAAAAGGAACACCGGGATAAACTGAGATGCAACTTTGTCTCCCTGTTCGACTCTGGAGGTTAATAATCCTCCCACTTTTTCCCAGGCAGAGACAGAACTTACATTCTGCTGGGTAATCTGAGACAGATGAAAAGACAACCATCGAACAAACCACTTCAATTTCCCTTTAGACTATTTAATGTTCCTACTATTTAAGGTATCTAGGACTTGGGAATATATGCCTCTTTCCTGCGCAGAGAGCTTAGGACCCATTTCGATTAAAGGCAGTCTGCATAGTTTCAATCTACCTCCTTTTGCAGCAAAACACACACCAAACTGAAAGCACTAAAACCAGACCTAGGAAAGAGTTAACAGTTTCTTCTCCCCTCAGCTCTGAGGTAAGAGGAAGAAATTCACGTGTGGGGAAGCCCTCGGCTTTTAAATTGCCACTGGCAGGTACACAGACGCCACTGCAGCACGTGGCTGATGGAGCTGGGGAAACCGCAAAAACCATGGGTCCGTGCCGCCTGCACCGATAAAATAACACCCATCCGCGTTTGCCCGCGCCCACCCCCCCCCCCCCCGCACCTGGGAGCTGCCGCCACCCCACACACCCAACCCCCACCCACATGGGGCCTCCCTTCCCTAAAGCCGGAGTTCTACGCTCTCCTGCCCCCACGCACCCGGGGATCACTTCGGGATCCCCAGCAAGGAGTACTCAAACCCCCGCTTGGGACCTCAGCTGGCTGGAACTGCTGCAAAAGGAGTCCTTTGTCCTGGAACTGATTCATCCTGGGTCTCAGACGAGTTGCTGGTCCCCGTCCTGAGTTGCTGTGCTGTTCAAAAAACGGCAGTCGCGACCAGGGTAGTTGACTTTCCAAAAGCTTGCAAAATCCACAAGTTAGATCCTCACATGGAAGTCCAGCTACGGAGTGGGGTCTCAAACCAAAATGGCAGAGCGACCATGTTGGACATCAACTTATCGAGGTTCCTTGCGCTCGGGGTCAAATCTTGGCTAGCTCCAGACTCCAGTGCGTTACCACGATAATGGACTCAAGGTAAAAGACAGAGGCACTCTTTTTCTTCCTCGGGACCATGGTCCCACAGATTTATTGTAAAACTCACAGCCCAGGAGGAAAAGAAAGAGTAGGAGATTTTTTCACAGGGATTTTTAAACCCAGGGGGGAAAGAGGCAGGGAGAAGAACCACAACCAATGGGAAGCAACTTGGGGGGGGGCAAGGAGGCAAGGAGTAGGGAGGGACTGACCAGAGAATACCAACACCAGAACTTAGAGGGGGTATAGAACATACCATGTGCAAAATATAACAAAACTATTTTTGTGTACAAATATGATAAACCACCCAGTGCAATCTAATAACAAAAATGGACTAACTATTTAGTGCACTACAACATTTGTGCATCATTCAATGTTTGGATCTTGGTTGAAAATTGTATTGTTTGTGGTTGTATTGTTTGATCTAATATTTTTACTCACAGGTACTTCCATGGGGGTTGCTGCTGCACCTTTTCTGGTGCAGTTTGCAACCCAAATTCTTGCAGTGCTCATATCAATTTTGTCTCAATCTGCAAAAGGCCTTCTTTGATTAAGGTTGCTTTTCAAATGTCATCCATATAATGATGACAGTATGCTCCTGGGAATTGAGTGCTCTGTAGTGAGAGTGTCTGTGCAACATACCATTGGCAAATTGTTGGCTTACTTTTCATACCCTGTGGCAGCATCTTCCACTGATAACGTTCTACTGATGCGGCATGATTAACAGAGGGCACTGTAAATGCAAACTTTGGGATATTATCAGGATGTAAAGGAATACTGAAAAAACAGTTTTTGAAATCGACAATCAAAATGTCCCAGGTAGCAGATATCATAGTTGGGGATGGCATGCCAGGCTGTAAAGCACCCATACTTTCCATAACTGCATTAATTTTCCTTTAAGTCATGGAGTAATCTCCCTTTACCTGATTTCTTTTTAATTACAAACACGGGGGTGTCACCGAGACACACAAAGCAATCACACGCAGACAAGAGATTTTCGCAGAGGTTCTTCTGATCCAGCTCCCAGCTGAAAGAGCGGAGAGAAGAGACCCCTTTGTTTATTTTTTTACTTTTTATACATTTGTGGGTCTAGCAGAAGATTGGCTTTTTGGGGTTTCTCCCCCTCAGCCTCAGTGGCCAGACGAATTGTCAGTTACAATTGTTTTCAGGTTAGAAATATGCAAACAAAGGACAGAGAATGAAAAACAAAGGATTTGTTTATATTACTTCTGTGGGAAAGGTAGAAAACTGCTCTAATATTCTACAGTAACTAAAAGATCTGACTCCATTTATGAAAATCCAAAGGCTAATAAAAAACTCAGAAAAACCAGGGTAACACGGGGGTGTTCCATGAACTTGTTGATGACTCAATGTCAAGTTTTCAGCACGTCTTCATTGAAGACTATAGAAACTGGGTAGTTGTAAAAGTCCTTTATTGCATAGCTAAATTAGCCTCATGAAGGCAGTTGTTACAGTCCGTGCCATTATGCAGAAAGCCTTCTTGCATGAAGTCCTCAAGTCCCATGCAGAAGCAGCAGCAACAGCATCTGTGATCTGTGTTCCATTTGTGGTGGTGGTTTGCATTCTTCAAGTAGTGCATTTTTGTTCTATTTTTAATCAATCAGTTACAAGCACGGTTCTATTACTGCCTTTTTGGACTTATCTGGACCTTAGATTGATGTGCCAAAGTGGTCATAATTTCTTACACACGTTCTACATACATACTCTACCTGTTCTATCTAGGAATGCTAGCAAGTCTACATCATGTTTTCGTTATGTCTAGAACTTAGTTAAATGTGTAAAAGGTGATGCCACTGAACGTTAAACTAGGCTTTAGGGCTTTTTCTTACTAATACTCTTTCTTATTCACTTAAGGCACTTAAAAGATTCTCTACTTATTTAAAACTAAACTTGCATTTCTACCTCATATCCGTATGGATTTATGTATTTTAGTTTCTCTGAAGGTTTTAATTCAGCCCTCACATTTCTGAACACCTTTGCGCCTGTGTGGATGGGGCACAGAGGGATTTGTATCCTGACAGCTGGATATGTCCTTGATTTAATTGTTCTTGAACTAAAAATTCATGGGCATTAAGTTTTTCTTTTTCAAGGGGCCACGGATCAACTCACACAGGTCATTCAGTGAGACACTTCAAGGCTAATGTAGGGTGCTTTATGGCCTTCAGCTCAGTGCTTAAAAATCCATTCCCACATGAACTCCCCATGCTGACAAGACATCCCTTCCCCATAGGTTGAGTGGTGCAGCAGTAACATAGGGACGTAGTGTGGCTGTCTGTCCTTCTGGATTTTTAACTAACACAGGCTTACTACTCAAGTGACCGTGTTGTACCTCCAAGGCCAGCAACAACAGATCCTATAGCTGTGGTAGGCCATGATTGAGGCCATATGTTTGCAGATATGATAGTAACATATGATCCGGTATCTATCATTCCACTAACCTTGATGTGGGATGGATTTGCCTGAGATATTGTAAGATACAAACCATATTTGGTCTTCGATCAGATACGACCTGAGTCCAGTATACTTGAGGTTCTCCTGTTGATCCAAAGCCTCGGTTTCCTCACAGTTTTGAGTCTGTTTTAGGAACACAAGACTTAAAAGGTACAATCTGAGCAATATGACTTTTAGCTGGAATGTTCTGAAGACCTGCTTGCCAGGCCACGCACAGAGGACCTCGGTTCTCCATGGGCCTTACATCCACCCTGGGGAAAGTCCCCGGACTGATGGCAGAGAGTGTTGGCTGCTGACGCGCCCCTGCCCAGCACCCCACACCACCCTCTGTTGAGACACCCTTGGGCTGAGCAGGTGAGCTCAGGGCAGGCCCTTGTCACAGACCACAGACGCAGGCAGTGCGGCAGGTGCGCCATCAGAATGGGGCTCACTCTCAGGCTTTGGCTGTGGACGCGGTGGGATGTGGCGTTCCATGGCCCTGGGCGCTGGCAGCTCCCTGCCGGAACTCTCAGTGCCGAGTGCTGCTTGGCTTCTGGCTCCTATTTGAGGCTGTGAATGGGCATATCAAGGAGCATAAGTTCATCATCACTCCAATCATCTGTAGGCAGAGGAGGATAGAACAACGGGTTTGTGGAAACAAGGGGTGTCGGACAAGGTGCACGTGGCGCGGGTGGTGTTGCAAGGATAGGAGGCTTGGATGACAGCCACTCCCCTTCTAGTTTTTCACCCGTCCTTTCCGCTTGCAAACTCAATGTGTCACCTACTCCCCCAACCGCTGCCCCCTGTGCTCCACCATCACTGAGTATTTTGGCAGTGGGCGCCTGTGGTGCCTCAGCTGCTGTTTTTTCATTCTGCTCAGCTTTTAGCAGTTTTAAGGTATCCAGCACCAGCCTCCAGGTAGTCATATTTTAGCAGTCTTATTGCCTCGAGAGGCTGACTCAAAAATAAATTCACCAGCCCATTCCCAGTTTTTAATACTAAATGCAGCTTCTGTGGTGGCATCTACTCCTTGGCTCTTGCACCACAGCAATAAAGTTCACAGTGCCTGTTCATCGTATTTTATCCCTTGTTTGTCCAACATAAGAGTCCATACATTCACTATAGCTTTTTCTTCAGCTGAGACTTGAGCTCCCATATTTCTCAGCGGCTCACCTTCTTATTTATGGGTCCAGACTTTTGCAGCTCTCCACGCTGCTTATTCTCTGCTGGACTCCATCTCTGCCACTCTCCACGCGGCCAGCTATTACCTATCATGTTGGGGTCACCAGATGTCGCAGTAGAGACGGTCATGACACTCCAAGGTTCAAGTGGCAATCTTTATTGTTCACAGCCTACTTCAGCCAGGGAGTTTCCTGCTTGAAGCTGTAGGTGGTATTGCTAAGTGGTAGATCAGGTCAGGTTGGGGTATGGGTAGTGAGTAACTGTGAGAAATGAACCTCAATCTTTAAAATTTTTAGAAGTTTAATAAGGGATAATAAGGGACAAATCAATAACAACGCTGGGTGCTTGGCAATGGCTAGAGGCACACTGGCTAACCATAGCAACTCTTCTTATATACTTTTCCCATTGCATTGGTCAAATACATATTCATAAAGACTATACATATTCAGACATTTCTTTGAACTCGTTTACATGTTCTGGGAATTCTTTAGCTTGGTTCGACCCCTGACTCACCTTTTTAGAGTATGTGCAGTAATTGTGGATTGTTGTTAGAGGGTCATGTGTCACTTCCTCACAACAGCCCCCTGTTCTATGGTTTCAGCAGGTGACAGTTATTGATAGTCAAAGGGTCAGTAGCAGGGGTTCTTATCACATCTGTTCCTTAAATGTTATCTTACCCTGCAGACGGTTTTAGCTATTTCAGTTATTTTAAGTTAACCACAAGTACTTGAAACCAACATCATCTATTTCACAAATATATCTGAGTTATTTTCATTATTGTCAGTTAGTTACAAAAATAAAAGCATTAGTTATTATTTCAGAACTACAGCTACTTCTGCAAAAGTTAACATTATAATGCACAACACATAGCATCCACTTTAATATAAATGTTTATCACACTGTCCACAAACTCAAATATCATCCATAAATGATGTTCTGAGGATACGAGCTACACAGGGGCCAGGGCACTGGCCACAAAAAGCTGACAAATGATACTATATCAAAAGCAATTAAAAGTGATTACAAACTATGCAATATCAAAATTGTTGTGATTAATAATAATTTGAAAAAGCCAATACATAACAGTGAAAGCTTACAACTACATAGTTATTTATAGCAGTAACCATCCCAAAGCATGGCATTGCCTGTTCCCATGCCTCATGGGCATATCTTCAGTGATCTTTGGCAAGTACACCATACTTGATCTTGCCTGGTGCCCAAGTAGCTAATGCCACATACTGTGGGGTCAGATCTGTCCAATGGCAGAGGCACAGAGGAAGGCTCTAGTATGTTTGGCCACAAAAGACTTGTAATTGTGATGCTACTAGGCCTTTTCATCTGTCTTGGGGTCTCTGAGAATCCAAGGCCATCTTGGATTTCTCCCTCTTCCTATACTGAACCAGCTGTACTTTGGGATGTAACTGAGGGCTGACATAAGGTCACCACATGACCTTATTAGAGTTGCTGGTGTCTCAGCCTTGTTGTTTCATCTTTTCCTCTGCAGTTATCAGTTTTGATGAGCATGTGGATGACTTTCACCTGTTTTCAAGAGAACAGTGAAGTATTTTTGACCTGCCTACTCTTTACCAACACTTCTAAAATAGCTAATTTCTGCTATTAAAACAAAAGTAGGCTTGCTGGTGATGCTAGAGGAGAGCCTGTGAATTATACTTCAACAAATCTAGCAAAGCTCTGGATAGAGGCTAGTGGATAGAAACTCTTGAGGTGTTGGAAGGCTGCATCAGTTCTGTATCCTTAATTTTTGTATAAACCAATTTCTTTGGGATATCCTATCTGTTTTGTTCAGTATTTTCTTCAAATTTAAGGGGTTTTCTTCCCTTTTGTTAAGTATAGAGTAGTGATTTCTCTACTCTGGAAAGAATATATGCAGTATGTTTCTTGGAACAAACTCTGTATGAATAGCATTTTTTTGTTTGCTTATTTTTACATTGTTGTAATTTCAACTCTATTCTAAATATCTTTATTTTAAAAAGTATGTATTATGAGGGAGGTGTGTTATGGAAAAACACCATGATGATGACACTGGGAAGAAGAGTCTGTGCTAGTAAGGGACTTCTGTTTTGTTAGGCTAGTTTTATGTGATACATAACTTCAGCAACTGTAGTGATACAGAAAACCTGAGGATGACAACATTTAAGCTGAGCCTAAAACCTACTAATAATGCTTGGTTGACATGTTGAATTTGGATCTTAATTTGCAGATTAATTACTAGATGATGTCAACTTGAAATAAGGGTATTATGGGAAATCAGTATCTTCTTTCCAAGAAAGGGTGTTGTGTCTGCTGCTACATGCTCATATGGTCAACAAAATATTGTCTTCTGCTAGGTAGCAGTCAACAAGCATTCTTTGGTACGTTTAGTTGAGTTTTGTTTGGTAGAGCTATTGAATATTGCTGTGTCACGTTTACTCTGAACATGAATTCCTACAGTCTGATATCAGACTGGGTGAAAGGGATGTACAATTTGGAATTCATCATGTTAGGCTCTTTGTGCGACTGAAGCATGGCACTTGTTGAGAATAGTCTGCAGATGCTACACAAACAGGATTAGAGAGCCAGTGCAATGCATTGTTTTAGATCTGTTGGTGACTGTAAGAGGTGCTCATCTGAAGGACACAGGGCTAGAATTGGAGGAGTCATGTAGACATATGGGAAGTTTGTACAGCTTTGAATATAAGGTAGCATCAAAATGTTCTTTGACAACAGTAAGAGGCAGTATAATTTAGTGAGCAGGATAGGGATCAAAAGCATTTTATCTGTAATAGATTTGTGTGCATGATATTGAATAAGTTAGCATTTTTAATGTAAAATGGGTGTATCTTTTAATAGCGTAGTTGACTAAATCTGTAGGTAGAAAGCATTTTACTCTTTATAAATAGCATATGGGAAAGCTTTCATCCAAAACAAATTCAACTTGCATGTTTGTAAGTACAGTATTTAAATTTGGAATAGCTGAAGAAATTGTCAAGTGAATAGCTTCCAGGCTGCTTAAGCACAAAACCAGGTTTTCTTTAAATAAGAACTTCTTCTTATTCCTGTTTTTTTAAAGATAAAAACCTGAGCAGTTTCCTGAAGCACCCCAGCACAGATCCTGATGTACTGACAAGTCACACTCCTCTGCACATACTGTCCATGTGGCAACTGCAGTAATTCTCTAAGTGCAAAAAATGAAGCTGGTGTTGTGTAACTTACCCTGGGGGAGGAGGGGAACATTCCTGATGTTGAAGAGAAAGTCATCAAGGCCTGGATATGTAGACTTGCTGTATGCTATGCAGGCTTCACAAATAATTTTTAGATTACTGGGGAGAATCTGGGTAAACTTGTTGGAGGAGGCAAAGCTATGCCTTGGCTACCTCATAATTTGAAATATTGGAGGGATCCACACTGATTTTAGAGCTACCCATTTTTTTTTTACCTCCCACCTCTATGATTTCATTCTTGTACTGTCTTAATTGCTCCAGTTCCTGAGCTCTTCTACTATAGCCACCTCAGGTCTTATCTCCTGTGCTTTGAAGATTAGGTTCAAAATAAAGCCTCTCAGTGTAGTAAAACTGGCATTCAGTATTTGATGTTAAGTGTGGAAGTGCGAAATGGCTCGTAACTCTGTAGTATGGCAAGTGGAAACAGCCTGGTATGGTGTGCTTTGTGGACCTGGCACCTTCACATGTTGATTAAATGGTTGTCTTGGCAACTGAAGTCATTTAAATATCTCTAGGAAAATAAAAAGCAAACGTTAAGATTGAGAAATGGTGATGGGTTGACAGAAGAACCCAGATCAATGAGCAGCTTCAGGTTTGTACAAGGAATTTATTTGACTACAATAGAAAGTTGCTGTTTTCAGTGGTGGGATCCTTGAGTGATGCAACCTTGCTGGTTCTTGTCTTGTAATGATAGTGTGTCTGGCTGCCCTCTTGTTGTATGAAGCAAGATCCTTGGGGAGAAATGCTTACCTCCCAGAGCGTATTCATTCCCAAAAAATGTCAGATGGATGTGGTGGGAATTCTGGCACTACTGGAGTGCTTAATTTTGCAGTCTCACTGTTCAATGTAGTCATACAAATATTGCAGCTAAACCCAGTGCAAAATAAATTTTGCATGCTAAAAAATATGTGTGAGAATTGTATTCCATGTCAGAGCTAAATTGCAGAGACTGTGTTGCTAATCATGATTGCACATGTTGTTTTTTGGTTCTGCAGGTAAAACTACTAATTTTGAATCTTTTTTTTTATGGAGCATTTGATTCTTTCACCTTTAGACAAAAAGCAAACCCCAGAGAAAGACTGACTGAACAAAACAAGCCGGGTTTGAACCAATTGTTTAACTGTTAACTATGACAGGTATTTCTACAGGCACAGAAACAGAACACCAGACGCTCAGAGAAACTTTAGATTAGGTGTATACTTTCTGCCTCTCATCTAATAACCAATTTCTGAGCTGCTGTCCTAGGGTGACTTTATGATGCTTGTATCCCCAATCGTCTGTTCTGTTTGTGCTGTATATTGAGTTCTGTGCCTTTAAGACTGGTTCTGGGAGCAAGAAGAAGCGCAGAATTTGTTTTGAGAAAACTGCCTGACTCCTCCACATTCTTCTCTGGACTGGGTGTTCAGCTGAGGCTGGGAGAGACTGCAGGACAGAGATCTTTTTGCTTTTAGTTAGTTTCAGCTAGCTAGGGCAGAGAAGTTCCCTGGACTGTTTTTTTTTTTTTTTTCCTTTTTCTTGGAACTGTTTAAACCTGCTCTGGACTGAAAAAAAACGAGGGGAGCACCGGGGGGCTTGCACCTGCGGCCCACCGGGGCCTGGACCTCCGCATTTTCCAGCAGAGCCAGAGGGACTGGGACTGATAAAAGACTGAGAGAGAGCCGAGCTACATCCATGGCAAGAACTTTCTCAATTTGCCATCTCACTCCAGAACAAGAGGTTTTATTGTTTCATATTATTCATTCTTTATACTTGTAGGCACTTTGTTTGTTAAGTAAAATAGTTTTTTCCACTTTTCTCTGAGGAAGTTCTTTCCCGGACTGGTTGGGGGAAGGGCTGTTTGGGTTTGCTCCCCAGAGGGACCCCATTCAGGGGTTTTCTCCAAAATTTGCCCTAAATCAGGACAGCTGCTCTTTATGATGTGACTTGTGAAATGTCATGGTCAAAGCTTAATTCAAATATAAGTGAAAAACTCATAAGGTACTACTTGCTGCAAAGGGCAGAAGTAGACAAAACTGGTGGTGGTAGGATCAATTTCCTATCACCTTTTTACTAGGAAATATCTAGAAATAAGGACAGTACCTCTGTATATATTTTTTAAAACCTACACGTTTAAAAGCTACTTGGCTCTACTGGTACTGGTACAAGTTACTAGGCAGGTAATGATGTAACTGTGATGCAGATTCAGCTAATGCTGTGGCTAATTCATTCAAAGCTTCTATCATATCAGCTATCAGCACTTTGTCTGTGCTAAAAAATGTGGCAAAATCTCTTCTGACTTTACTAGTAATGTAAGCTAGTGTTATAGTTAATCGTTCATTTGACTTGGTGAGTGACATTAGCTTCTACAGTACTGAAATATTAAAGTAAAAAAATTACAGTCCCTGGTGTAATGCAGATTCTGATGGTAGATTTTTTATTTATTAATAGCTTTTGCTGAAGGAGCAATGGTAAAAACTCTTGTTTAGGTTCCCACTGCCTTTTTGGTTTACAAACTTTTAATCTGTCTCACATCTCCCTCTGCCCCTTCAAGGTGTTATTACACTGAAAGTGCTAATCTCAAATACGAAACTTGTGACTTTTTAAGACTTCTGAAATGTCATCTGATACTATGATCAACAGATTAAGGTTCATAAATCACCTCTGAAAGTAGTGGTACATTTTCCAAATATTTCCTATCATGGGCAAATAAAATTTCATAAGAGTGAGGGAGTATGGGATGAAACCTGGATTGTCAAGTTTTCATGGTGTATTCATTGAAGACTATGGCGATGGGTAGTTGTAAAAGTAAAGTCCTTTATTGCATGGCTAAATCAGCCTCATGAAGGCAGTTATTAGAGTCTGCAGCAGCAAGCAGAAGCTTAGCATAGTTTCTAAGTCCCAAGCAGAAGCAGCAACAGCAGCAGTCTTAATCTGTGTTCTGTGAGCGTCTTATCAATAGCAGTGCCAGCAGTAGCAACAACAGTGGCATCTGTGTTTTTTGTGAGTCCCCGTGTGTTCGCATTCTCAAAGTAGTGCATTTTTATTCTATTTTTAGCCAATCAGGCTTAAACTCGAATTCTTTACAAAAGTGTTGGACCTATCCTATGCTTAAATTGATGTGTGACAATTTTCCTAAATTCTTACGCATATAGCTCTATCTGTTCTATCTAGGAATTTTCAGCAAGGCTACATTATTTTTGTTATGACTGGAATTTAACTAACTTTGTAAAAGGCAATGTTACTGAACTATAAACTAGGTATTAGGTCTTTTTCTTACTGTCACAGGCTCTTGTTTATTTAAGGCACTTAAAATTTCTCTATTTATTTAAAATTAAACTTGCATTTCTACCTCATGTCTGTGTGTATTTATGTATTTTAATTTTTCTAAAGGTTCTAATTCAATCCTCACATTTCTGGGCACTCCTGGGCCTGTGTGGATTTGGTCCAGGGGGATTCATACTCCAACACTGGATCACCTAATGTGAACTGTTTGAATACTGTACTAATAGTGGGCTGCTCTGTTGTTTGGATCTGTTTTTTTTTTTTCCCTTTTTTTTTTTTACCTTCTACTTTCACTATTTTAACAGCTAAAAGTTACAACAAGGCGTGGTACAATCAAAGCCACCCTCTTGTCAAAATGAAGCTCGATATAGAGAGCTTTACAAACGAGGCACATGAGTAGTAGTCTAGGTTTTCTGAAGAGAGCATATGGAAACTGGCACTTCAGCTGGAGATGACTTGGTAGTTATAGCTCCTTTGTCTGAATCCCTCTGCCATTTCATGGGGCTAATGGCAAATTAATCTGCTCTTTGGATGCAAGGAAGGCAGGCTGCTAAAATATTTGGTTTCTGCACATCTTTAATTATTCTATCAGATTCTCACTGAACCCAAAGCTTGCAGTCCAAGGTATGAGGTTAGAGTGGTGTGCTGGCTTGAAAGCAAAACTAGCGAGTGACTCCAAGTCACAAAAAAACAATTTAATAGGAGGACAAAAGGTAAAATAAAATAAATGCAACAGCACAAAAGATCACTGACAGAGTCAGAATACAACCTGACACCCTGTGGTGGTGGTGGTAGCAGTCCAGATTAAGTGGTCTTGTTGAAGCAGTGATCCCCTAGAAAGGTCTGGTAGCTCTTGTCCTCTGGGAATCCAGTGGGTAAGGCTGCCTGTGCTGTCCCAAATCCCAGATTATATCCAAGTGGGAATGCTTGGCTCCTCCCCTGGGGCGGAGCATCTCACAATGGGCTGATATCATTTTATGAGTCTTGCAATGGGTCCTTGATTGCCCATTAAACAGAGATAGCTCCTGGAGGGAGTTATCTATGAGTCATGCAGCAGGACATTGATGGGCCATTAACAGAAGATAGTCTGGAGGGAGGGGGCAAGGGAAACGCTGGCCAACCTAGTTTCAACAGCTCATGTAGATGGTGATAGAATACATACTTTGGGCACCTCTTACATTGTAACCTAGGGCAAGTGGTTAAACTCTTCAAAATTGAATGAATGGTCCTACCACTGGAGACAAATCTAAATGGACAAGGTTCTATATTCTCTGGTTGATCTGTTTTAGGACAGGACAAGGCAAACCTGTTGGAGACATTTGGTTTGTTTTGTGTTGGATTTTTTCCTCCTCTAGCTCCAGGTAGTAGCTGGTTACTGAAATCAGTGGAGTTGCTTACCTAGGTGTTTCATTTTAATGGTCTGGATGTTTCATTCATGTGACACCCTCAAAGCCAGATCACAACTACTTCTGTGATGTTAATGTTTCAATTCTAGTTTAATGTGTTGCAAGCATTTGTGAATATAAATCAGCTAAAGTTTGGTGTGAGTTGCCTTTGTTCCAAGATAAATATGTAATATGTAGTTGAACAAGCTCACTTGAGAAGCTTGAACCTGAGCAAGTGAAATCCAGTTTGATTTTGGTTTTTGTAAGCTGATCCTTGGTACAATTTAACTATCAGTTGCTAGAACAGTGGGCATGGTTTCAATTGCTTTATGCTAAGCAAAGCAATTGGAAAGAACAATTTATCTATGATCTAGTGGCTGATTCATGCCACAAGGCTTGGTAATTTTTAGATCTTTTTATAAACTGTTTTATCCTAGCTAATGTAATTGTGGATGTTCTTACTACTCAGATAATGCCTAATCCCTTTTGAATTCTGCTAAGTTGTTTGCCTTAATATTGCTTAGCAATGATTAGCAAAATACAGGTGGTTTGCGTATTGTTTAATTCTTGATCAAACCTTTGAAATTTTGCTTGTGGTGACCTGTTAAGCTTTTATGTTGGTACTACTTCCACAGCTAAATGGTGAATGGGAACCTGTTCAGATGCTTGCATCAGCCTGATTGCCAGCCCTGAGCTCAAATCCTTTTTAAAGCTTGCCTTCAGAGCTCTTGTGTTGTGTTTCCACTTGACATGACAGGATTTTAAGAGTAATTTATAGCCTACTTCACAAAGTATGGACTGTTTAGTAGGAAGTTTTGCATTCACAAAGAAAACAGAGCATCTGTGTCCTTTTTAATGCAAATTTGGAATCTAGCAATCTAGCTCACATTGTGATTTCAGTTTAACCATGCTGCTTTTACATGTAGCCATGGTAAAGAAGTGCATTGTCTTTGCATGGCATGGTTTGAAGGAGGACGTGGCAGCTACAGGGGTGACTTCTGGTAGAAGCTGCTGGAAGCTTCCTTCATGTCCGTCAGAGCCAATCCCTGGCAGCTCCAAATACTGATGTGCTGGTGGTCAAGGCTGGGCCAATTAGAAATGGTGTTAAGTCCTCTGTGATAACATATTTAAGAAAAAAGAAAAAAAAGTGATTGTGCAGTTGTAATTGCAGTCAGAGAAGGGCGGGGTGAGAACATGTAAGAGGAACAACTCTGCAGACAGCAGGGTCATTGGAGAAGGAGGGGGAGGAGGTGCTCCAGGCACCGGAACTGGGATTTCTCTGCAGCCCGTGAAGAAGACCATGGTGAAGCAGCTGTCCCCCTGCAGCCCATGGAGATCCATGGGGATGCAGAGATCCACCTGGAGCAGGTGGATGCCTGAGAGGAGGCACTGACCCTGTGGGAGGCCTGTGGAGAGAGGAGCCCCTGCTGGAGCAGCCTGTCCTTGAAGGACTGCACCCTGTGGAAGAGTGCCCCACGTTACAGAAGTTTGCAGAGAACTGTTGCCCATAAAATGGACTCATGTGTGAGAAGTTTGCAGAGAACTGTCTCCCATGGGAGGGATCCCACAGTGGAGGAGGGGAGTAAGTCCTCTCCCTGAGCAGTGAGATAAACCACAGGTGCTGAACTGACCATAACCCCCATTCCCTGTCTCCTGTGCCGCGCTGGGGAAGGAGATAGAGCTGGGAAGGAAGGAGGGATGGGAGGAAGGTGTTTTTAAGGTCTTATTTTACTTCTCATTATCCTGCTTTAATTTTGTTAGCAATAAATTCAATTCATATCTAATTCAAGTCTGTTTTGCCTGTGACAGTATTTGGGGAGTGATCTTTCCGGGTCCTTTTCTGAACTCATCAACCCTTTGTTATATTTCCTCTCCCCTGTGCAGCTGTGTAGGGGAGTGAGAGAGCAGCTTTGGTGGGTGCCTGGCATCTGGCCAGCATCAACCCACTACAAGAAGGAAGGTTGTTGGTGTTCAGACATTTTGGATGTCTGATCTGGATGTTGTTTAGCTCTGCTAGGATAATGGAAAGGACTTCACTTGGATTTTCATTCCTTGTTCTTCCATAGTTGCATTTGTTCTAGACAAGTTTGGTTGTCCAAGGTCAACGTTCTAATTAAAGTTAAGGAATAATAAAGGCTTCTTAAATAATCTCTGCTATGCTTTTTTGTTGCACTATTTTTAGCCCATATAATCTTGTCCTGTAACTATCACAATTTTGGAGTAGTCTGTGGTAAGCAAGGTAAAGAATTAAAATTGTGCAGAGGTGCCTGAAGTGTCAATAACTTCAGTATGGAAGGGTGATGTTAAGGGCTGCTCCACAAGTGCCCAGCTTTGTAGTGAGACTTGAAGGGGTTCTACCATTTCTTGTTTGGGGACAACTGCCCTCCTCAGAACTTTGGCTTCTGTAAGAAATGTAATATGTGGCTGTCATGGGTTAGTACAGTTTAGTTTTTTAGTTATAGAGGAATGTACAATGATTCTCCAGGTCAGGACCTGGGAATTGCTTCAGAAAGGACAGGGACCTATTAGAGGGTTAGTTGGAATATTGGCATCTGTTTTGACCATTGAAAATTGTTGGCTACAACTTTGGGAAGTACCATATAAAACCCCTTGATTTCCTGTAGGTGGGCCTTTTCCTTTTTCCCTTTGGTCAGAGAGAGACGGGTAACATCGAGTTGGGCCTGCTGCTCCCCCCTTTTTGGAGGGGAGCTGGCCTGAGGCCTGGCCGGGTTCTATCAGCTCCCGGGTGGGGGGGGAAGGAGAGGTTGCTGCTTTACAACAACTACTTTCTCCAAACTTCCCTGGAACAGGGAGAGATCTCTGCCGGGCCCCTGATAAGAGAAATGGGCACTATTTGGGCTGAGGCCGCCCCAATTTACACTGAGGGGTGGGCCGAAAAGTCATTTATAATCCTGCCTGTTTCTTTTGTGATTCCGGACTGCCCGGGTGCTCTGATCTCTGATGTTTCTGTGTGAGTTCTTCCTCCCTCACCAGCGTGGCCTTGAACATCTAATACCATGAGCTACAGAGGGAGAGACAAAGACTCTGGGCAGATTTAACTCTTTCCTGGCAACATGAAGCTTCCAGAGCTTGGCCCTTCTCTGAGAGAGAAAAGAAAGGGACAGAGTGAACATAAAGAAAAAACAGCATGAAGTCAGTAAAGCAAGAGTGAAAAGACTATTGGGACAGAGAGCTGAAGAGTTGGTTGTTCAATTCTTATTTGAGCCGATGGAAATGAACTCTATATTTAGATCATTCCTTTAAATCATGGGAAAGATATGCATTTGGGGAGATGATTGTTTAGATTTGTGTGTGGATTTGAGCAAAGGTATTTGTGATGGACTAGGTAATATTAATCTTACAAGATGCTTGAACAGAGATAATGATGAGGAGCCCTCTGTGCCAGTGAAGAAGTGAGAAGATATCTCTGTACCTTGAGATGAAGAATCCTTTGTTTTGGAGTTATTCATCTTTAAATGGTGACACCCTAATATGCAAAAGTCTAAGACCCATGACCCATAAGCAGCTTGGGAACCTGCTAATGGGAGAAGTCACAAAGGCCGGTTTCTCCAGGCGGCTGTTTTTGTGACAATTAAAAAACCCACAAGAGAACTGTTCTAGGTTGTCAGTGGGATCCATGACTCTAAGAGAGACTCTTCCCCTAAAGAATTGATGAAAGACTATTGTCAGATGGTGAAACTGTCTGAAAATTACAAGTTTTGTCTCTTTATGTTGTTTTGTAGGAAAGTTAAGTTTGTAAAGGAAGGGAAGTGTTTTTGGAGTTTCATTCTGTTTTGTTTTAGGTTTTTTTCCCAACTTTCTTTTTCCATTCTTTTAGTGCGCGTTAATAAAACTATTTGTTCATTTTTAAGGTTGAGCCTGCTTTGTTTTTCTCCTAGTCTCTCTCCCACAGAAAAAGAGTGAGTACTAAGACCAGAATTTAGTGAATGTGAAACCACTACAGTGGCTCAGCCAAAAGTACTGACCAGACTTGGCTTTATTGCTTGGAGATGGGTTCAGTTCCAGCTTCATCTTGAAGAGACTAGACCCGTATCTTCTGGGGTTTTTTTTGAAGTAAGTTATCAGGCTGTGAGTTTATACTGGGGAATCCTTCATTCCCTTGTTGAAACTTTTGCCTCGTGGGCTCTTGGCTGCATAGTGGGCTCGGGCCAAAACCCAGCCAGCAGTAAGGGAATGTGCCTCTGGTAGCTTAAGGTGCTCATCTGGAAGGAGGGCTTGGTCTTGTTTATCAGCTCACTTTACAGTGTGAAATATTTATAATCCTGGCAGCTTTTCCTAAGTTTTATGTTCTGAGACGTGTCCTGGTTCTGGCCAGGACAGGGATAATTTTTGCAGTAGCTGGGAGGGGGCATGGCTAAGACACAGGTTAATCTATACCACTTCATATAATTACCAGGGGTGGGGGGAAAGGGACTCTTGCTTCAGAGAAAAAGGGGTTCCTGTTGAGAAAACTTGTAAGGGGGAGCCATTTGGTATTCGTTGTTACAGGCTTTCTGTGTGAATCTTTTCTTATACCTTTTGTTATTAATGTTGTTGTTACTGTTTGTTTTCTTATCTCATTGCTGTTTCCAGTAAGTTATTCTTGTATCAACTGGTGATCTTTGCCTTTTGTGCCTCCAGCTGGATGGAGGGGGGGGGAAGGAGGAGGAGAAGCAGTGCATCGTTTTAGCAGGGGTACTGAATTGGAGAATACCATTCCTAAACAAGGACAGCAGTCAGGCTCCTTTTGTCTTCTAGCTTGGACTTTTGCATTTCTGTTTGGGCAGTAGGACATCCACCCAGAAGGTGGAGGACGCAGGTTAAAGTGCCTTTGGTCCAAATGCCCCAGTGCCAGCTGACTGAATAAAACATCCCACTTTAGGGTTTTTTTTTGAGGAAAATAAGAGTTATCTGAACTAAATGAGTGGTAAAGGTGATTATGTACAGGATTTCAGGCTCTGAGTCAACCTTGTACCAACACCTGCTTGTAACCTTGAGTTTAGTATTAAACTCAGAGTTCAGTGTTCAGGATGTGTCCGCATTTCCTTCCTTGTCACTTCTCTTGGGCAGCTCACCAAGCATTACTGAGAAGATATATATGTGGAATTCTGGGTTTAGACCTGGAGTTTCTCAGGGTGGGGTCCCCAGGTCAGCACTGGCTCCTGAGATGAACTTCACAAGCATCAGACTTGTAATGCTCATCCATGCAATGGTTATTGTGTCACTCCTGTTCTACCAGTATCCAGAAAATAAAAGAATGAACTATTTGTTAAGAATTATTTATTAAGTTTCTTCTGGAGAGCACAGGATCCTTTTTACCTGGGTAAACTTCTGTGCTTATCTTTTTGGAGGATACTTCTGTTACATATAGGATAAGGAGGTAGTCTCAACCAGTTCATGTTCTGTGCTATGTATTTATGGGGGAAATATGTGAGAAAATCTTTCTCTGTAAAAGGATGACTTTAAAATCTACACTTATAAACACTATCATTGGCTGCGGTGTTTTTTGGGGATTTTTTTTTTTTTTACATATTCTTAAGTTTTTCTGGTGAAATTTTCTCATTAGTTTGCTGTAGTCAATTGTCTCTTCAATGAAGCTATGATTTTAAAGACACCATTTCACATTGGAAGCAACTTTAATATCCTATGATACAGGAATGTCAGATTAGTCAGTGTTTAATTTGCAACTTGAAAATCTTGCTAATGTGGCTTTTTGTGTTAAACTACTGAACTGTAAGAATAATGAACTAGTGATGCACGCTTCCATGATCATTAATCTGATAATGCACTAGCTGTGTTTATAGCTAACCGTTCACAAAAAAAAAAGTAAATGAGCAATGTGTTACCTTATAATTAGATATGCTGCCTTGTATGTTTATTTTGGAGATTAGAGCAGAAGCATTAAAAAACCCTCTACAATACAGGCTGCATTGCCCAGTGTGGAAGTGTTTGTACAGTTAATGTGAGCTCTACAGCACATATGGCTTAGTGCACAGTATGGGTTACCCTGCTTTGAATTTGCTGAGGAATATTTTTTTCTCCCTACTGATAGAAGAATGACAGCATTTTAGTCCTGATGGCTGCAGCCAGTAAAATAGCCCTATGTGAAATACAAAATCTGGTGTCAACAAGTATGCTATCCTAAAAGATTGGACAGCCCTTTGTGTTTGCTGCATGTCATTGCTTGGATACTTCTAAGATCACTTGCCCAGCATCTGACTCCTTGATTTTTCCCTCTAAGATTGGGACTGTTGAGCCTGAAATGCTGTACCACTTGCTGTTAACATGGGCTATAAACAGCCACTGTATTCAACCTTTGTATCTCTGCAGGCTTTCTATCTTGAAAAGATGATGTGACTTTGCTGAGCAACACTAAACATTAGATAATTATGTAGATGTATTCCAGAGATTTGTTTTGAGATAAACACTTTGAAGCCATAAAATGTACTGGATCTGTAGTAAAGCTGACAGTATATTTGCTTTTAGCACAAGAGCCATCTTGCCAGCAGGACAAAATACTACTTCCTATAAAACCCAAATGGACTCAAATGTTTTTGGTTGGCTGTTTTTGGGTTGGGGATGTTGGTGTGGTTTGTTGTTTGATATTTTTAAAGCACCTGGAACTGACTCTAACTAGTGCTCTTGTGTTAATTTCAGCATCTGATTCTTCCTTTTTCTGTGATCACACATGAATACTTTGAATTATGTTCTATCAGGAAGAGGCCAACTGAAAACACTTGAGCAGCAAACAATCTACTTAAATGAGACTAATCTTTGCATAACAAGAGTAAAGGAGCATATTTTGAAACTTGCCTCCTTTTGCAGGAGGCAGGCAGTGCTGTTGGCATATTTTAAGGGCAAGATGTGTGTTACTGCTTGTCTAATGTCCAGTACAATGAAGCTGTGATTTGCTAGGTGCTCTCAAACCTGCAAAGTTAACCCAGACCATAAATGCAATAAGAGTTATCTGGCTACTAATGAGATGTAAAAATGATGGTTACTGTACAGCTTCCAGTATGCAAATAGAAGTAAATTAGAGCTCTCTTGAAAGCCCAGTATACTCTGAAGGGTGACGATGGGTGACTTTTTTTTTTTTTTTCTGTAACTAGACTCTATAACAGCTGGCTTCTGGTGAGTCCTTCTTTTTCCATTCTCAAAGAGTTAAACATGGGATGTTAATGATATGCTCTGTAGATGTACATGTGCTGATGAAGCTGTAATTTTAAAATCTACATTGTAAGTCAAGTGATCAGTCTGGTTGGCTTGGCTTTCTTTATCACTAAACAAGCAAGTAGGTAGCTGTCCTGGGTTTGGCCCAGATCAGTGGGGGGGGCATGGCCAAGACTAATGTTAATGGACACCACCTCACATCATTGCTGAGTTGGGGGAAAAGGGTGGGAGAAATCATGGTGGGTGAAATGGTCCAGTATTGTTTTATTTTACATGTAAATCCTTTCCTTGTCTTATACCTTTCATTATTCATATTGATGGTGTTACTGTTCCTTTTCTTACTTCATTGCTGTTTCAAGTAAGTTGTTCTTTTTTCAACCTGTGATCTTTACCTTTTGTGCTTGGGGGGGGGGAAGGGGGAGCTGGCTGTATCCACATGGCCCATCCCTAAACCATGACATTAATTAGCATCTAAGGTGGAGCACAAAGGGTTGAGATAACAACAGATCTGCCCAGAGCAGGTTGGAAACAAATTTGATCTAAGCATTTCTTGTAGTAGGTATGCAGCCACTGGTTACAGTGTTGCTTGGTCTGTTCAAGTGCGTGTGGTACTGTAGTGGTTTCACATTCGCCATTTTCTGTTTTCCAAATTTAGTGTAGTGGTTTGAGTGTCTCCTAGAATTATTTACTCTTTTTCCTGCTGTGAGATAGGATTAGGAGAAAAGCAAAGCAGGCTCAAACTTAAAAGGTATAAAGATAGGTTTATTAAAACACTGAAAGAAAAGAATTAGAATCAAAATGAAACCTTCAAAACACTTCTCCCCCCACAACTGTTCACTTTCTCACTAACAACATAAAGAGACACAACCTGGAACTTTTGGTCAGTTTACCACCTATAAAATAGTCTTTCATCAGTTCATTTAGAGAGAGGAGTCTCTTTTAGTCTGCCATGGAATTTCCCCACTAACACCATAGAACAGTTTTCTTGTGGGTTTTAATTCTCACAAAAAACAGCTGCCTGGGAACCTGCTTTTGTGAAGTCCCTCCTATTGGCAGCTTTCCCGCCAGCTGCATATGAGTCATGGATGCTCCTGGGATATCATTTTAAAAATGAATGATTCCAAATGCAAAGGATTTTCTTCATCTCATAGAACAGAGATCTCTTTTCTCTTTTTCCCTGGGGCAGAGGGCTTCATATCTCATTTCTCTCTCTGTTCAAGCTTCTCAATGGATCACAGCTTCTCATAAGATCACAGCTGCTTCGATATTTACTTAATCCATCACAAATACCTTTGCTCCAATCCACAATTTGAACAATCTTATCATCTCCCCAATGCATATTTTTCCATGATTTAAAGGGATACTCTAGTATATTACAGTCCATTACCATGGCTCATAAAAGACTTTCAGCCTAAAACCAAGGCATCTTCTCATCTCTCCTCTCACATAGGATCTTTACTCTTTCTTCACTAACTTCTGTCTAATGCCATGTCTCTCCACGTTTCACTCTAACTGTTCTCTCACTCAGAAAGATTTAATGTTTTGCAAGTTTCATCTGTCAAGGAAAGAGTTAACATTCTCCCAGGTCTGCAGAGGGCATGATTGTTCTTCCCTGGGAAATTGCCAAAGGTGGCAGACTCAGGCCCTGCTGGGGCTGGAGCCAGGATCTCTCTCGTGAGTGGGCTTTCCCTGGCTCCCCTTCCTCTGCCCGGCAGCTGCTGGAGGAAAGCAGGAGGCTTGGCCCAGGCCATGATGGAAGTGTGGCGTAGCAGCAGATGTTAGCAGCCACTTGGGCCCGGGCTCGGCCAGGATAGGGCATACTTTCCTCCCCTCCCTCTGCCCGGGAGTCATTGGGCCCAATCCGGCCGAGACGGCTGCAGCGGCAGGGCCTGGCCGGCCTGCCAGGCCCTGGGGGCCACACAGTGGAGTGGGGCCGTCCCTGTTACCTGTTCTGGGGCCAGGAGAAAAAGGAGTTTTCTCAGAATTCTTCTGATTTTTAAGCTGTGTAGCCCAGAGATGTATCTAACTCTCTAATTGTTTAATCAAGCTGTCAACTTCAAAGCCAGTCACTTATTGGTTTTTGCTATAACTCTTGGAAAAAAACACTTCCATGCTAAACCAGCACAGGTACCTAAGCCTGTATATATTCCCATATGTGCTCCTTGTGGTTTTGTTTTTCACAGCAGGGAGAGGCATCAGGATTGCTTTGTTGCTGTACTGTAAGATATCAGTTTATGACATGAAAACATCAAGAGCAATGCTGGTCATTTGGAACGTGTATTTGGTGTTGCACTCCTACCCTTAACTTGCTTGCTAGCTTTGGGAGTCCATTAATAATAGTACCCAGTGGGAGGTGGGAACTGGGGAAGATGATTTTCCCCAGCTTTTCACCCCCTTTTCTTCCTTCAGGCCTGTTACATCAGCTTTTGAGAAATTTGAATTCTCATTGCATGTTAAGGAAAGCATGTTATTATTGCTAAATTTGCCAGGTCTCCTCAGTGCAGTCCACACCATGAAAGAGACAAGAAAGAAATTTCAAGGGAGAATAGAGATTTGCCACAAGGGTGGGATAGTAATGAGTGGCATGGAATGTGGCAGAAAACGGGCCAGTATTTGGAGGACTTCTCTCCTCCAATGGTTTGGAAGGTCATCTCTGAACAACCAGAGAACCCTGTTAGACTGGAAGAATATTTGAAAGGAAAATGCTGTGGTGACTCCAGAGAGGCACAAATTACTTCATTTTGCTGGGCCCTGGCTGCTATTTATCAGACACTGCTCATTACTAGACAGCACCCTCAGGGGGAGGAGGAGGAAAGCAGAGCAACTGGCATTGTGGCCACTCAAACTGCAGCTGAACCAGAGGAACAACCTGTGCTGGTAGCAGTCACCCCATACAGAAGAAAAAAATCCAAGACCAAATCAGATCACTTAGTGAGGGATGAAGAGGAAGTAGGGTCCTCACAACAAGAATAAAAGGCATGGCCAGAGATAGTAATTTGATCCCTATCCCTGGGTGAGCTGCGAGATATGTGAAAAGATTTCAGCCGCCAGTAGGGTGAGCCCACAGTGACCTAACTGTTCCAGTGCTGGGATATCATGACCCAAGATATGGAACTAGATGGTAGTGAAGCCATGCAGCTGGGATCCCTGTCCTGGGACGTGGGCATTGACCAGGGGATTGGGATAAAGACAGAAACTCTCAGCCTCTGGAGATGACTCCTGTCAAGCATGAGGGAAAGGTATCTTTTCACAGATGATCTATCAGTGCACTGAGACAAGTGGAACACCATGGAGCAAGGTATCCAGTACCTGAGAGAATTAGCTGCGCTGGAGGTACTCTATAAGGATTCAAGTAATGAGCAGTCCCCTATAGATCCAGGTGGAGTCTAGGGCACACAACCCATGTGGCAGAAGTTCCTATGGAGCATGCCATCGTCGTATGCAAACTCATTGGCGGTGATGTCATGGAAAGAAAGGGAACAAACAGTGGATAATTTGCATTCTCAACTGGTAACATGAGGAAAGTCTCTCTTCCTCCCTGTGGGCCTGCATCTCAGCCACAGAAAGACTGTCCAAGGACTTCCAGCAATTTAAAGAGGAAATGTCCTGTGCCCTGCCAGTACAGGCCAGAGTCTCTGCTATTAAGAGCAAGCATGCCCTTGCTCAAGAGAGAGAGGGAACACACCATGAGGTAGGTAACCTGTGCTTTTACCTGCATGACCATGGAGAGGACGTGAGGAAGTGGGATGGAAAACCCACCTCTGCCCTAGGAGCCATGGGTATGTGAGTTGAGAATAACAACCACCACGGGAAATTCTTCAAGGATAAATGCTGCTCCAGTTTCCAGTGGGCAGGTCCTCAGACAGAATGGAAGGTGCTGATGTTATTTCCAATCCTCTTGAAGGGACCTGCGGTTCATCATTTTTACAACAAGTGAGCAATGAGTACCATGACCAGAACTAGAGGGGCCCTGCCTCCAGCCAGGTGGAGGAAAGAGACAGTTGGATCTATTGGACTGTGTGGATCTGATGGCCTGGCACATCAGACTCACAGGAGTATAAGGCTTTAGTTTATACCAGTGCACAATGTACCCTGATGCCATCAAGATATAGTGGGGCAGAATCCATCTCTATTTCTGGGGTGACAGGGGGATGGATCCCATCAGCTGACTGTACTGGAAGCTGAACTGAGCCTGGCTGGGAATGAATGGCAAAAGCACCCCATTGTGACTGGCCCAGAGACCCCATGTATCCTTGGCATAGATTACCTCAGGAGAGGGTATTTCAAGGGCTCAAAAGGGGCATTGTTGGTCTTTTGGGATAGCTGCTGTAGAAACAAAAGGAAATTAGGCAGCTGAATACCTTGCCTGGTCTCAGAGTATCCTCCTGCTCTGGGACTTCTTATGATCGAATAACAACAGGTACTGATCACTACCACAACTGTGCACTGTCGACAATACTGCACTAACCATAATTTTTTGGCCCCCATGCATGAGATGATTCATGAACTGGATAGCCAGGGAGTGGTCAGCAAGATCCACTCACCCTTTAATAGCCCCATATGTCCAGTGCATAAGTCCAAGGGAGAATGGAGACTGACAGTTGATTATTGTGGCCTGAATGAAGTCACACCACCACTGAGTGCTGCTGTGCCAGACATGCTGGAACTTAGGTACGAACTGGGGTCCAGGGTAGCAAAGTGATGCTGCCATTAAAATTGCCAATGTGTTTTCCTGCATTCCTTTAGCAGCAGAGTGCAGGCCAAAGTTTGCCTTCACCTGGAAGGGCATCCAGTACACCTGGAACTGCCTGCCCCAGGGATGGGAACACAGCCCCCTGATTTGCCATGGACTGATCCAGGTTGCACTGGAAAAGGGTGAGACTCGAGAACATTTGCAATACATTGATGACATCATAATATGGGGCAACACAGCAGAGGAAGTTTTTGAGAAAGGGGAGAAAATATTATCCTCCTGAAGGCTGGTGTAGCCATAAAGCAAAGTAAGGTCAAGGGATCTGCTTAGGAAATCCAGTTTTTAGGAGTAAAGTGGCAAGATAGCCATTGTCATATTCCAATGGACATGGTCAGCAAAATAGCAGCTATGTCCCCACCAACCAGCAAGAAGGAAACTCAGGCTTTCCTAGGCACTGTGGGATTTTGGAGGATATATATTCCAGATTACAGTCATATTAATTGCAAACCCTCTTATCATATCACCTGAAAGAATGATTTCAAGTGGGGTCCTGAACAAGAACAAGCTTTTGAGTAAAGTAAACAGGAGAGTTCATGCATTACCCCTTGGGGCAGTCAGGACAGGACGAGATGTGAAAAATGTACTCTATACTGCAGACAGGGAGAATGATTCTTTCTGGAGTCTCTGGCAGAAGTATCTGGGGAGACTCAAGGACAGCCCGAGTTTCTGGAGTCGGGGATACAAATGGTCTGAGGCCTTTTACACCCCAGCTGAGAAAGAGATACTGGCATGTTATGAAGGGGTTCAAGCTGCTTCAGAAATGGTTGGCACCAAAGCACAGCTCCTCCTGTCACCCTAACTGCCAGTGCTGGGTTGGATGTTCAAAGAGAAAGTCCCTTCCACACAACATTCCACTGATGTTATGTGGAGTAAGTGGATTGTTCTGATCACACAGCAAGCTCCAATAGGGAACCCCAGTTGTTCAGGGATCTTGGAAATCATCTGGAACTAGCCCAAAGCTGAAAATTTCTGACTATCATCAGAAGAGGAGGAGGAGAAGGTGACATGTTGAGGTGACCCCACCATATAATCAGCTACCTGAAAATGAAAAGCAACGTGCTCTTTTTGCTGAAGGTTTCTGCTCTATCATAGGGATGCATTAAAAAATGGAAAGCTGCTGTATGGAGTCATACGTTGGTGTGTCACAGAAGCTATTGAGGGACAAGGTGGATCAAGTCATGTTGCAGAGCTGAAAGCCATCCATCTGGCTTTAGGTATCGCTGAATGTGAGAAGTGGACAGCACTCCACCTCTGCATTGACTCATGGATGGTAGCAAATGCTCAGTGGGAGTGGCTAGACTGATGGAAAAAGACCAATTGGCAGTGCAGAGGGAAACTCATCTGGTCTGCAAGACATCGCTGTCTGGGTAGAGAAGTTGACTGTTAAAAGTCCCTCGTAGATGCCCACATACCCAAGAGTCAGGCTATTGAAGAAGATGGCAACAATGGTCAGGCAGATCAAGCTGTCAGGATTAAAGTGGATCTGGATTGGTAACGAGGGTGAATTGTTTCTGGCTCAGTGGGCCCATGACACCTCAGGTGATCAGGGATGAGACCCATCAAATAGATGGGATTGTGATCAAGGGGTGGACTTTACTGTACACTATCACACAGGTTTTCCATAGGTGTGAAATGTGTTGCAATCAAGCAGGCCAAGTGGGTAAAGCCTCTGTGATACAGGGGATGATGGCTGAAATGTAAATATGGAGAGACCTGGCTAATCAATTACATCACACTGTCACAAACCTGCCAAGGCAAGAACTGCATGCTGACAATGGTGGGAATGACTACTGGATGGCTGGAGATGTACCCTGTGCTTCACACCACTGCCTGGAACACCATCTTGCGCCTTGAAAACCAAGTCCTGTGGTGACATGGCACCCCAGAAAGAATTGAGTCAGACAACAGGACTCATTGCAAAAACAGCCTCATAAACACCTGGGCCAGAGAGCATGGGCTTGAGTGGGTGTATCATATTCCCTATTATGCACCAGCCTCTGGGAAAATTGAACAGTGGAATGGACTGGTAAAAACCACATTGAAAGCAAAGTGTGGTGAGACCTTCAACCATTGGGATCTACGTTTAGCAAAGGCCACCTGGTTAGTTAACACTAGGGGCTCTACCCATCGAACTGGCCCTACCCAATGAAAATATCCATGTGCCATAGAAGGGGATAAAGTCCCTTTGGTGCATATGAGGAATGTGTTAGGGAAGACAGTTTGGATTAGTCCTGCCTCAAGGAAAGGCAAACTCATTTGTGGGATTGTTTTTGCTCAAGGACCCAGGTGCACCTGGTGGGTAATGCAGAGGGATGGGTGTCCTGGTTTAGGGCAATTTTATGAGAGAACCCCTGAATGGGGTCCCTCTGGGAAGCAAACCCAAACGGCCCCTCATCCCAACCGGTCTGGGAAAAGAACTTCCTCAGAGAAAAGTGGAAAAAACAATTTATTTAACAAACAAAGTGCCCACAAGCATAAAGAATGAATAATAGGAAACAATTAAACCTCTCATTGCTCTGAAGTGGGATGGTAAATTAAGAAAGTCCTTGCTGTGGGTAGCTCAGCTCACTTAGTCTCTTATCAGTTTCTCCGGTGCTGGAAAAATGCTGTTTTGGGCTCCGGGGGTGCAGGCATGAGATCTGGGTGTTTGTCTGGGTTTTTCAGTCCAGGACAGGTTTAAACAGTCCTTAGATGAGCAGAGTCCAGGAGCAGGAATGCAGAGGAGTGAATGCTGTTTTCAAAACAAACTCCATGCATCTTCTTTTTCCCCCTTTACTCTAGGAACTAGTCTCACAGCAGTGATTCTCTCTCCAGGATCCTGTTTCATGAGTCTCTGCTTCATGCTCCTCAAAGTTGCTCCTCCATGATGACCCTCCCCTTTCCAGCTAGCCCCCTCTTTTATCTCACTCATCCTTATTGGATATAGCTGTTACTCATCAGGGGCAAGGCTGTATTGGTTAATTAACACAGCTGTTACTTATCAGAGGCTACTTAGTCTCAAAGGTACAGAACTTAACATACAGCATAAACAGAACAGACAATTGGGGATACAAGCATCAAAAAGTCACCCCAGGACAATGGGGAAACACAATGTGTACCTCAAGGGGATTTGATTTTTGGGTGAGAACAGCCTGTAATGTTGAATTGTATAATATTGGTTGCTGAATGACACTGCCACTGTATGTCATAATTCCCATAGACAATGAGGTTGTACTGTTCCAGATACAGCAGTCGTGAGCTCCTAATGAAGCAACCAGCTGATAGCACACTAGCCTTCCTTCCCTGGAAGACATCTAGGACAGATAGATCCCACAGTCATGGACTTAATGAAGTCATCAGACATCTTGGAGGGGTAGTCATTGACAATGGAAGTGATGGCTGTGCTTGTGCATGTTTATATATATATATATGTATATATTTGGAAGGTGTAGGATCTGGGCATGAGGGAGGTGGTATAGAGTAAGAAGTAGATCATGTATTGGTGTAAGCCCAGATCAGTGGGAGGGGCCATTGCCAAGACCCTAATGTTATTTGATACGACCTCACATCATTGCCAGGGGTGGGGGAAAGGGATTACCTCCCTCACTTCTGAGAAGGATGTTTCTTCTGGTTGGGGAAAGTGTGGTGAGCAACAGGGCAGATGTTGTTTTATGTGTTTGTTGTTTTCTTGTCTTATACCTTTTATTGTTAATTTGTTTGTGTTGCTGTTTGTTTTTATTTTCTCATTGATTACAGTAAATTGTTCTTATCTCAACCTGTGATTTCTGCCTTTTGTGCTTTCAATCGGTGGTGGTGGGGATGGGTAGCGCGTGGTTGCATGGTTTTAGCAGGACTACTAAATTGGACTCCTATTCCCCTGCAGTACAGCTGCCAAGACATTGCTTGGGTATTAGCATGGATACCACAAATGGTGCCAGGAGAGGTGGGAGGAAGAAGCTATGCTTTGATTTGTGCTGGTTTGTTCTTTACTCCACACTTAGGGCTTAGAGTGTTTGGATGCTAAGGTATTTCTTAGGCACAAATGCTGAGAATTTATCAGACCCATAGCTGAGCGTAAGAAGTAGGAAACAACAGTATGTACTTTTACTTTAAGAGTTTCAATTCCCATGACAATGACTCATTGATCTGTCTTACATATGTCCTAGGGTAACTTTATGATGCTTGTATCCCCAATCGTCTGTTCTGTTTGTGCTGTATGAGTCCTGTGCCTTTAAGACTGGTTCTAAGAGCAAGGAGAAGCGCGGAGTTTGTTTTGAGAAAACTGCCTGACTCCTCCACATTCTTCTGCGGACGGGGTGTTCGGCGGAGGCTTGGAGAGACTGCAGGACAGGTTTGTTTTTTTTGCTTTTAGTTAGTTTCAGCTAGCTAGGGCAGAGAAGTTCCCTGGACTGGTTTTTTTTTTTCCCTTTTTCTTGGAACTGTTTAAACCTGCTCTGGACTGAAAACCCAGGGGATCACTGGGGGCTGCACCTGCGGCCCACCGGGGCCTGGACCTCGGCATTTTCCAGCAGCGCCGGAGGGACTGGGACTGATGAGAGACTGAGAGAGAGAGAGCCGAGCTACACCCACGGCAAGGACTTTCTCAATTTGCCATCTCACTCCAGAACGAGAGGTTTTATTGTTTCATATTATTCATTCTTTATACTTGTATGCACTTCGTTTGTTTAGTAAAATAGTTTTTTCCACTTTTCTCCAAAGAGGTTTTTTACCGGACCGGTTGGAGGGAGGGGCCACTTGGGTTTGCTTCCCAGAGGGATCCTATTCAGGGGTTTTCTCCCAAATTTGTCTCCAAACCAGGACAACATAATAATTCTGATTTCTACTTGTGTCTTAATGTGACAGCACATTAATTGTGGTGCTCAGTGTCTGGATTAGGACACTGAGCTGTCCTGTATCTGGCTGGACAGCTGCTTTTATGGCACCTGTTAGTCCTGGCTTTTAAAGACTACAAACAAAGAAGATCTGGGACGCTTTTGCCAGTGAAATTCCATTGCTTTTCTGTTTCGCTTAGCAGTTTGTACACTGCAGCCATTTGTGCATAAGCAGAACTGTACATGTGAGCATTGTAATAGCTGCTACTTCAAACGTTTTTAGTGGTGGAGAGAGAAGGCATGTTAGTAGTGTGAGCAGGCTTAATACTGAGAAAATATGAGATGTTCTTTAAAGGTAGTGGGGGAAGGAGGGCATCTTCATTAAAAGGAAAATGTAGACACAAGCTCATTTTTCTAGAGATATTTTAAATTTATTTCCATGTAAATTTATCAGATGGTAGTATGGAAATTTTCTACCATCCTTTCTCATGTACAACTACAAGAATAAAGTTTACAAGAATGCTACTGCTTCTTTACAATACCTTCTTGGAATTGAAATCTCTTCATCTGCGAAGTCCAAGTCACAATTTAATTTCCTTTAAAAACTAATTTCTGCTCACCATTCAATATCCCTCAAGCTTCTTTAGTGCTTTAATGAATTGACAGTAACATTTTCTTTTACTTTTTAAATGCCTTCTTGCTGTTGAAAGGTTCTTCACATTACAGCACAGTGAAGCTGACTGCATGGAAAATCAGCTTGAAAGAATCTCCACATCTGGTTTTGATACTAATATATGGTTGCTTCCAAACAGTTGATATTTGAATCAAACTGTCATTTTCTAATTTTTTGTCCTTCCCAATACAGATTTATGCACTATGTCACAATTGTTAATACCTGTTTAAGTCCACTGTTTTTGTCTTTGATACTGCCTGGTATATTTTAATAAACTTAGACTATGCAAGTTCAGCTGCCTTATTTTAGTGGGGAGGAACAGAGCAACAAAATAAAGGCCCTAAATATGGTTTGGCCACCTCTTGTAAATTATCACACAGAATCACTAGGTTGGAAGAGACATTCAAGATCATCGAGTCCAAACCAGCCTTAACACCTCAACTAGACCATGGCATAGAGCGCTACATCCAGTCTTTTTTAAACATATCCAGGGATGGTGACTCCACCACCTCCCTGGGCAAACCATTCCAGTAGTTTATCACCCTTTCTGTAAAAAACTTTTCCTGATATCCAACCTATATTTCCCTTGGCACAGCTTAAGACTGTGTCCTCTTGTTCTGTCAGTTGCTGCCTGGAGAGAGACCAACCCCCACCTGACTACAACCATGTTTCAGGAAGTTGTAGAGAGTGAGGTCACCTCTAAGTCTCCTTTCCCCAGGCTAAATAACCCCAGCTCCCTCAGTTGTTCCTCACAGGGCTTGTGTTCCAAGCCCCTCACCAGCCTCATTGCCCTCCTCTGGACACGCCTGGGCACTGTCCAGCCATACTGTCCCCAGCCTATAGCATTGCAGGGGGTTATTGTGGCCAAAATGCAGGACATGGCACTTGGACTTATTAAACATCATCTTATTGGATTCCGTCCATCCATCCAAGTGTTTCAGGTCTCTTTGCAGAGCCTTCCTACCTTCCAACAGATCAACACACGCTCCCAGCTTAGTGTTGTCTGCAAATTTACTAATAAAAGACTCAGTACCCTTATCCATGTCGTCAATAAAAATATTGAACAGAACTGGCCCCAGCACTGACCCCTGAGGGACACCACTGGTCACTGGCTGCCAGCTGGATGCAGCACCGTTCACCACCACTCTCTGGGCCCGGCCATCCAGCCAGTTCTTAACCCAGCGAAGAATGCTCCTGCCCAAGCCGTGGGCTGCCAGCTTATCCAGGAGTATGCTGTGCGAGACAGTGTCAAAGGCCTTACTGAAGTCCAAATAGACAACATCCACAGCCCTTCCTGCATCCACCAGGCGGGTCACCTGGTCATAAAAGGAGACCAGGTTGGTCCAACATGACCTGCCGCTCCTAAACCCATTCTGGCTGGGTCTAATACCCTGGCCATTCTGTAAGTGCTGCATAATGACACAGTATAAACTGCTCCGTTACCTTACCTGGTACTGAGGTCAGGCTAACTGGCCTATAATTACCAGGATCCTCCTTCCCTACCTTTTTGTGAATGGGTGTCACATTGTATTGAATCCTTGCATGAGGCCAGTGTGGATTTGAGCCCCACGAGGGTTCAATACACTCTGTGGGTGTCCAACAACCTCTCAGAAATGGGTCATGAATAATTTGCAAGACGGCTGATCAGGTGTGTTTTGAAAAAGGAAAAAGGTTTAAATTAAAGCAGAAAATAACAAATTATACAAAACAAAAGCAGAAAGCCCAGCACAGTGCAGGGAAGCCCCTGGCACCTGTTAAGACACCCAAAAAAGCATCGAGCAACTCTGTGCTCTTTCTTAAGTGCATAACAGTCTAGGAGAGGTTTTTTTGGCAAGCTGCCCAATAAAAACAGCTACAGGTTTTGACATGCATTTCAAAGATCCAACTGGTGCCTTTGTGCTGGTACTGGGCCAACCACAATGAGGGAAGCACAGAAGGTTCTGGTTTTTCTCCCTTAAAAGTCCTGGGGTAGAACTTCTTAATATGGAAACATTCACTTAGTTTTGGGAGTGCACGGCAACAACATTGGCCAGCTTCCAGTCATCTGGAACCTCACCAGTGAGCCAGGACTGTTGGTAAATGATGGAGACCGGCTTCGCAAGCTCATCTGCCAGCTCCCTCATCACCCTGGGATGGATCCCATCTGCTCCCATAGATTTATGAGTATCCAAGCATCTCAGCAGTTCTCTGACTGCCTCCTCTTGGATAACAGGGGGACCATTCTGTTCCCTGACACCATCTACCAGCCAAGGAGGACAGTTATCCTGAGGTCAAGCTGTCTTCCCACTAAAGACTGAGGCGAAGAAGGTGTTAAGCACATCCACCTTCTCATCTGCAGATACTAAGTTCCCTCCCGCATCCAATAGAGAACAAATGTTGGTCTTACCCTTCCTTTTACCATAAATATATTTGTAAAAACATTTTTTATTATCCTTTACAAAAGTTGCCAAATTAAGTTTTAACTGAGCTTTGGCTTCCCTAATATTTTTCCTATATGCCCTAGCAACCCCCTTAAATACTTCCTGAGAAATCATAGGCATTTGTATGAACAATGTTTTCTGAGCATCTCATCTGTGTGTTCTTGTAAGACCCCAAATCCTGGCTTGATGAGCTTCTTAAAAAGGCTTATGGGATTTTTATGTGGTCTGAGTTAGATGAACAGGAGAAATACTGACAAGATACTCTCAAGATGTCAAAACAGCAAGAAACTTTACTGGCAACTTCAGAAACTCAGAGAACTTTGGCAAAAGTTTAGAGCAGCATTCAATCAACATAAAATATTTCACAAAGCGTTAACTCTGCCCATTCAACTTAGTAAACTCCAAATTCATCCAATTTTAAGTTACTCAAAGTCCCAAGAATAAAAAATTAGAAGAAGGAGGAGAAAGAGAGAAAATAAAGAACATATATCACTACCACTCCTGATTCCAGTGGTATTCAGCTGCTAGAAATTCCAAGGAAAGGTAGGGTCAAGAGAGTTGCTTGCCTCATGTTCTGGATTAAGTACCATTTGGCTTTCCTGGGCCTTTCCCCCAGGTGTGACTTCTGGTTATCTGGCCACTCTTGGCCTCGACTGGGGCTCCAGGGATGGGGAGTGGAGCATTGCTTCCAGTGTACCAGTGATCAGCGGCCACTGCAGGGCTGGGATACAGGCTCTTTAGGGGGTGGGGTGTGTGGAGCAGAGCGTCGCCTGACCAGAGCAAGACCTGACCTGCCCTTCCCTCCCGCACATGCCCAAAATCTTTCGAGCCAGCAATCCTTTCAGTCCCTCACAGTGCTGTTGATGTGACAGCCTGTCCCCTAGAGATAGATGCTAGAGGCTCGCCTGGGGTGTCTGCAGAGTGTTTTAATTGAATATGGCCCAATGCAATTTAGTACTCCTGATATTTCATGTTCTCAGGAAGATAATTCTGAATTTCTCAGTTAACCTTGTAAATTTAATTTTCTCCCACAGCCTTTTTTTGTATTATAGCAGTTTAAGTGCCACTGTTTTGTCACTGACTTGGTAAATGAGATGAGTTGGGGTGTTTTTATGTTGATACTTTAATGATATGATATGATATAGAGATCCAGATACTCAGAAAAAGTATAAATTGGGAGAGGATATGCTGATGCCATGCATTGAGGAAAAGGAGAAAAAGCAAGGGATTGTATGTTGCAGAGAGGATGAATTGCAAGTTGTGCAAATGTTAGTTGTCACCAAACGGAATTAAAGAAACTTATCCAAAACCATTTTGATGTGAATAAACAGATGGTTCTTTATTCAGGCACCAGGAAACACAGGGGATTGCTCCTCCATATGTATTCCATTTTAAAGACAAAATCCATCCATTTTTATATACTTTTTCTGCTGATTCATCATTATATAAGTTCTTTCTCATGCTATGGATAATATGCTTGCTCTTACTTTTAACCATTACAATAATTGGTTTGCTGGTTATATAACTTCATCAATATTCTTATTCTAAAACAATCATTGGGCATCTCTACTGAGCTCTATTGATTGGTAGTCTTCATATTCAAACCAAGATGGGAAGGGTAGGGGTTTCCAAGCGGCATAACTGTTGTGCATGATGGTCTTCATCATTTCTTGAACAAAACATAAGAAGTCCAGTAACTTCTTGGTGAAATTTCTATGGTTGCATACTTCAAATACAGCATTCCTAACATTCCTATACCTTATCCTTCACAAAATTCTACTTGTAATCATAACTAAATCTTTTATATTAATGAATCAATTATTTATCAGAATATTTATAACAGTTCCCTCCTTTTCACTCCCATATAACATTGAGGTGGGGATTGATAAAGAGGATACACATAAAAATAAAAAACATATAGGAAGGGAGGGTTTTAGTCTTGTTATGCGCTGAACTCAGAGACATTCCTGCCCAGTCATACAGGCACGTTTAAGAGAAGCAGTGGGGGCAGAGGGTCTACCAGTTTTTGTACATGTTGTCTAGGTTTGGAAAGACAGGTGTCTGCCAGGGAAAGCTGGAGCTTCCCTTGGAATGGAGAATGTAAACCCCCTCCCTCCAAATTAATATAATTTTGCAATTAAGGGGCTTTCAGGCAAAGATATGGGAATAGGAATAACTGTTCTTAGTTAGGAATATTAAAAATAAAAATGTAGTAGTACAAAAAAAAAAAAAAAACCAAAAAAAAAAAAAAACCCCAAAACAAGCAAACAAACAAACAAAAAATCTTAGAAATACTGACAGAGTCAGAATATGATCTAACACCCTGTTGGTCAGGGTGTTGGGAGCAGTCCAAATTAGTCCTCCTGGAGTGACAGATGTGGTTCTGCTGAAATAGAGATGATCCTGTAGAAGGGTCCAGTGGTGGCAAGATGGGTCCAGTCTTCCTCTGTGAATCCAGTAGAAAACAGGCTCTCCTGGTGTTCCGAATCCCAGGTCTTATCCAGGTAGGAATGCTTGGCTCCTCCTGCTGGGTGGAGCATCTCACAATGGGATGATGTAATTTTATCAGTGATTCGGTGAGCCTTAATGGCCCTTTAACAGAAGATATCCCCCGGAGGGAGGATGAGTCATGGAAGAGATAAAGAACACTGCCCCACCTGGTTTTAACAGCTGCCCCATTAACAGAAGGCACCCGCCACCTCCCCTCCGGAGTTATGAGGAATGGCTTGTACAAGAGATAAAGAAAACACCTCCCCAACCAGTTTTCAACAGATGGCAAATAGAATACACACTTTTGGTTACATATTGCAACCCAAGACACATGTCCCTTTTACTACTTTGGGTTTATTGAATTGAAACCATCTGTTGAATCATACTGAGAGAATCCTGAAGGAATGTATCAGCTTTTGGAAACTGTCTTGCTGACTTATAAGCCTGTTTTGGTTTAGGGATAAATTTGGGAGAAAACCTCTGAATGGGATCTTTTTGGGAAGTAAACCTAAATGGCATTTTTTTTAAATTGGTCTGGTAAAAAAACTTTTTTGGAGAAAAGTGGAAAAAACTATTTTACTTAATAAATAAAGTGCCTACAAGTACAAAGAATGAATAATATGAAACAATAAAACCTCTCATTCTGGAGTGAGATGGTGAATTGAGAAAGTTTTTGCTGTGGATGTAGCTCGGCTCTCTCTCAGTCTCTCATCAGTCCCAGTCCCTCTGACGCTGCTGGAAAATGCCGAGGTCCAGGCCCCGGTGGGCCGCAGGTGCAAGCCCCCAGTGATCCCCTGGGTTTTTTTCAGTCCAGAGCAGGTTTAAACAGTTCTAAGAAAAAGGAAAAAAAAAAAAACAGTCCAGGGAACTTCTCTGCCCTAGCTAGCTGAAACTAACTAAAAGCAAAAAGATCTCTGTCCTGCAGTCTCTCCCAGCCTCAGACGAACACCCAGTCCAGAGAAGAATGTGGAGGAGTCAGGCAGTTTTCTCAAAACAAACTCTGCGCTTCTTCTTGCTCCCAGAACCAGTCTTAAAGGCACAGAACTCAATATACAGCACCAGCAGAACAGACGATTGGGGATACAAGCATCATAAACTTACCCTAGGACATACCCTAACAGGGAATATGCAGGCTGTATTGAATACCTTTTAGCTGTGGAAAAAAGAGAGCGGTATTGGGAGAAGTTGAAAGAGAAGGAATGGGGGAGGTATTGGGTTTGGGGTCTGAGAGTGCCCCTCCTTCGTCCTGAATCAATGTGCTATTTGTAGGCAGGAAGGGTCAATTAGCAGATGTAAATGTTATGATGCTAGAGGATTTTGACAATGAATGAAGGGGACCAAGGGAAAATATCAAGGCATCCCCTGCTGATCCCCTGGTTTCAGTAAAGCTGGAGAATGAAACAGTAGACTCTCTAGTAGATAGCAGAGCCATGCATTTGGTAATAACAAGTCGTAAAGGACCCTTAAGTAAAGTAGTTACCTATCGGGGCCACAGGAAAGACAACTCTGCCACTGCTCCTGCAACCTATGAAATGTACAATTGGGGACACTAACTAATGAGTTTCTATGTATGCCAGAATGCCCCCTCCCCTTGATGAGATGTGTCTTGGTTTAAGACAAATGTCTGCCAAGGGAGGTGGGACCCTTCCTGGAATGGAAAGAAGACTACTCCCTCCAAATTATTATAACTTCAAAAATTATGGGACTTCCAAGCAAAAATGTAAGAAAAGCAATAACAGTTCTTTACTACTACATATACATATATATATATATATATATATATATAAAACAGAACAAACAACAAAACAATAACAGAAGTTTCCCACCCACTAAGTACTATTTTTCCCTTTGGGTGTAGGTATGACCTCAATTGGCAGGGAACGCTGGCTGCTCTGGCAATGCAAAGGGTGCAGTAGCTCACTCACAGCCAGCAGGGGGTGCTCTGATGCAAAACCAGAATTTCCCCAGGGGGTAATGGCAACTCAGATGCAAGAAAGGAAGGAGGTGATTCCACTGAGCACTTACGCCAGCGGCAACCAGTCTTGGAACTGCCAACAGCAGCAGGCACAACTTGGGGAAGGTAGGCAGGGCTTGATTGTGGTGCTGAGCTAGTGTGCAGAAAGAGATTCGGTGGAGATTGCCCCGACTCCAGGCAGCACACCATGCAACAGCTCTGGATTCCTGAGCAGAAGGGAAGAAGTCCCCACCTCCCAGCCTAATCTCGGGTCAGCCCTACCACCTCTCGCGACATTACTCCACAACTCCTGAAAAAAATCCCAATTGGGAGAGCCCACCCCCCAGCTAAAACTCCCCAACCGCAAAATTACTCCATTGGAATGCCAGAGCCATTGGCCACTTCCCCTTGTTGCTGACTATTCACCCATAAAAGCCACTGCCTCCCCCTTCTAGTATCTCCCTGATAAAAGTGGGGAGAAATTCACTGAGAAATGTACTCAGCACAAGATGAGATATATTATGTAAATTAAATGCACAAGTAATCTTTTTTGAGAATTCCATGCAGTTCCACATTCCACCTGAGACAGCATGGAAAGCTCAGTTTTGCCTGCTAATGAGAAAGCCATTGGAAGAAATCAGAAAACATTCCGGGTGCTGTTTCAAGTGTGGTGATTCCACTGGTATGGTCTTCAGAAAAAACAGGTAAAAGTGACTCCAAGTGAGATAAAATTGAAACCAGGAGCTAAATCATTAAGAGTGAGCTGATATCCTACAAGAATAGAAGCATAAAAAGGTTTCAAACCATCACTGGATCTCTCCAAACCAACTGGCAAAAACCAAGCTATGCTAATGGAACAGGGAGATGTAAAGGCTCTTGCTCTTCAGTAGGTACCAAAGTGGCTAGATTTAAAGTTGATGTCACATACATGGCTACAACATGGCCATCTGAATACCATAGAGCAAGTATATGCAAGTTGACCAGATTTAAGGGATGAACCTTTACAGAATCTGGATAAAGAACTCTACACTGATGGCAGTAGCTTTGTGCAAAATGGAGTAAGAAGGGCAGGATATGCAATAGTGACATTAGGGGAGGAAACAGAAGTGAAACCTTTGCCTCTGAATACCTTGGCCCAAAAGACCAAGATTATTGCACTCACTAGAGCCCTTGAGATTGGAAAAGAGCAGAGGATCGCTATATTTACTGATTCAAAATATGCCTTTGGAGTAGTACATGCTCATGGGGCTATATGGAAAGAATGAATATTGAATTCTTAGGGAAGTGGTATAAAATAGAGGCAGGAAATTTTGAAGCTTCTACAGGCAGTACTGGAACCTCAAGAAGTGGCTATAATGCACATCAAAAAGGACAGAGCAAAGTGATTCAAGGAAATAGAAAAGCAGACTTAGTGGCAAAAAAGGCAGTGAATCGAAACCAAATAATTGCAGCTTTAATACCTGAAAAAAGAATGGAGATTAAACCCCCTGAATATTCAGAAAAGGAAACTCAATTAGTGGGACTAAAGTGCACTAAAAATACAGAAGGATGGTGGGTCACTCCTGTTACGTGAGGTCATTGGTCAGAGACAAATAACATGAACTCATCAATGATCATGAGACAAACAGCCTGTTTTATTGTTCAGAACTTTCTTTTATAGGGGGTTTGAATTTCCCGGGTTTAGACAGCTGATTGGTCTGGGTCTTAACACTGCCCAGCTCTTTGACCAGTGATGTATCTGCACTTAGGATCGAATGGGGTTGGCTGAGGTCCCTGCTTGGGTTTGAATCCAACCTATCCCTGCCTTATCCAGGGACTTTACTTCTAGGCTGGTCGAGTTTTGGGGATCTGATATGGCCATATTTATCCGGCAGCTGCATGCCAGCTATAACCGTGACAGCTCCAAACCAACAGATTTTAACTAATGCTAAAATGATGGAGGCACTGCTCAAGAAATTATATGAAGAGACCCATACGGAAGCAGATGCTATAAGTAGTATCAGAAGACATGCTGTAGCATCAAAAGTGCAATTCCCTGGGGATGTCATGATAAGATGTCCTGTCTGCTGTGTAAATAATCCTAAAATCCAAAGAAATCCCCCAGTGGAAGAGGTAAAAAGAGGAATAGCTCTTGGGGAGTATTGGTACATGGTTACTGAGTTACCAAAAACATTATAAATAACACTATAAACGTTAACATTATAAAATGATAATATTATAAATATCTCTTTGTTTTAGTGAACACCTTTGCAGAATGGGCAGCGGCTTTCCCATATCATAACAATTGAGCTAGGGAAGTTGTTGGTCTTACTAAAGGAAATAATCCATAGGTTTGGTATCCCCAAAGGCCTACCCTTAGATAATTGACCCCATTTTGTTTCAGAGGTAGTTCAGGGAGTATCAAAATTTCTCCAAATGAAATGGGATTCACACACTCCTTGGACACTGCAATCAAGTGGGAAGATAGAATGAATCAGTCTTGAGTCAAATCACAAAATTATGTCAGGAAACACAGCTTAAATGGGTAGAGATTTTACCTTTTGTGTTGATGAAAATTAGGATAACTCGATGGGTTAGGGAGAAGTCCATTTGTAGTATTACATGGAAAACTATCCTGTTAGTGATATGGGAAATCAAACTGTCCAAATGCGCATAAAAGGGGAGAAATTGATGAGAAATTATTTCTTGTCTCTTTCTTGGGTATTATCCTCCCCACACAGGTATTAACCAGTGAACTTTGCTTCCTCTGGACTCTGGTGCATAATTTCAAACCTGGAGACTTGATCTATATTTGAACTTGGAAGAATGAACCATTAAAATACAAGTGGAAAGGACCCCATTTTAACTACCTACACAGCAGTAAAGGTAGAATGAATTAACTCTTGGATTTACTGTTCCAGAGTAAAGAAATCTGCTTTGGATCACAGTAGACATCAACACCATTGTGGACATGAAAAACAAAACTACACAAAGAACCTTAATTGCACCTGGGAATCTGAATCCCCTTGAATTACACTGTCCTTAAGGACTATTGTCATTGCTTTTGTATATTAGCGATATCATTACCTATAGTTATAGTGGTAATCTATAAAAATACTAATTTGTTTAAGCCTGGAAATAATAATAACATACTATAAGGAAAGTTCAAGTATTACATGAAATACAAAGGGATAATGCATCCTTAAGTATTGTTGAAGTATAGGAGTGGCTTACATTTTGGTTACCAGACTTGGGGAAATGGTTTAGGAGAATAATAGGACTAATTGCCATAGTGGTGCTAACTGCTCATGAAGTCAAAGAGAAATTTTACTTAAACTTTGTGCTAACCTTTAGTCATTAGCATAGTAAAATACTTGCCCATAGCCTGTAATTGCCCCTTACTCACATAAATCCCTTCACATGTTATCATAGAACATGCTTGATAAAATACTTGTGTACTGTATCTTTAGATGGAGATCAAGGGAGATGCAGCCAATGACTATAGCTTTAGATTGTGGGTTTAGGGGAAATGTTAATCTTTCACTGTTTGTAGTGTATAAAAGTGAGTCGCTGACATACTGAGGGTGTGCTAGCTTTGTGGATTCACCACCTAGCACCCATCTCTGCACAGACATGAAATAAGTAACTGTGTGGATTAGCTTCTTGCACATGGGGTAGAACTCATATTTAGGACAACAACGTGAACTTTGTAACACATTGAAAAAGAATGTTGGACTAATGGCTTTCTGAAAGCATCTTTTGAGAAGAATTCGGGAGTCTAAATGCTGACTTCTGGAGTGTGGGTAGTTGGTTTGGTATCTTCTTTGTACAAACAGATAAAAGCTTCAAGGCTATGAACTGGCAGACTAAAATGGCACACATGGTACCTGAAATAAATTTGGATTTTAGCCTAAAAGAGTCTATGTAGACTATTTTATGATTATAATGACCTAATAGTTCAGTTAGGACATTAAAATGACAAACTAAATATTACCATGTAGAAAACCTTACAAACAAAACCTTACAAACAATATGCTTACATTTTAGGGAAAGTCTAAATGTGTTTAATGAAGTTAAGGAGGCTTTCTTGAGTTACATGACCAAGGGGTCAATGGAGCCAGTTCTGAGGAAAGAAACCGAGTGACCATCTAGCTTGGGATACCCTTGCATCATGTGCTCACTTACTTCATTGTGCTACTCTGTGCAAGTGAACTAGGTTTTATACTGCTATCTGCAAATATGTAATCTGACCTAGCCAAAACATTTCTGAGATAGGAGTGTCCTGACTCCCCAGACATACTGTGCTTTTGCATGTGCAGTTCATGCTCAAGATTCTATAGGAGACCTGCTACTCTCCTTTGTAGATGCTACTTAACAATTGTAGAAATGCTGGTTATTGGGGGGGGGTTGCAGACATTTCTGCCATATTACACAACTTGAATCAAGTAGCTGCAGATGGTTTCCTGGGATAACGGAGCAGAAGGCATGAATAATTTAGATGTTGTTCTCCTTTTGCTCTTGGACTCACAGACTAGCTTGTCAATGTTGTCTAATTAACTTACATTGAAGGTTTGTTTAAAGTGTACAATATTTGGAATGGATTAGCAAAATCAATATGATGTAACATTTTGTAGCACATGAAGTTGAAAATTGATGATGTGGTTGAAGGCAGACATCATGATGTGATCTGGTTTTTATGGTAGATGCAGGACACCTGAATAACTTCAGACAACTGTATGAAGTTCAACAAAGGCAAGTGCAACAAAGTCTTGCACCTGAGGAAGAATAACCTCATGCATCAGCACAGGCTGGGGGCTGATCTGCTGGAAAGCAGCCCTGCAGAGAAGGACCTGGATGTCCTGGTGGACAAAAAGCTGTCCATGTGCCAGCAGTGTGTCCCTGTGGCCAAGAAGGCCAATGGTATTCTGGGGTGCATTGGGAAGAGCATTGCAAGCAGGTTGAGGGAGGTTATCCTGTGTTCGGCTGCAGATTGAGCTCTGGGTGGTGGAAGCCAGAGACAAGAGGCTGCAAACTGTCAACCCTTTGCATAACAAAGGACATAGGGACCTGTCAGGTACGGGAGCAGGAGCCGATGAGCTCAGACTATCATGCACTTAGACTTTGAGGGTACAAAAATCTTGGTTGGGGGTCCTTCTTCAAAGGCACCAGCTTGGGCTGTTTCTGTGTTACTGCACGGTGAATAAATTGCTTTATGGAACAAGACATCTGAGACTGCTATGGAAAACCTGGGGTGGAGCTGGTAAGGAAACCTGGCCTGACTGTGTGTGTGTGGTGTGTACGGAGTCAAGTGGGGTAGCTCACTGGAGCCACCCATTGTGAAGGGGTTTTGGTCCCAGCAGTTAAAGGCTCTGTCATTGGGAGTGACTGTCAAAGTGTCTCATGAATGGTCAGACTGGGAAATTTCCTTAACAATCCTGCCCCTCTACTCAGCCCTGGTGAGGCACATCTGGAGTGCTGTGCCCAGTCCTGGGCTCCTCAGTACAAGAGAGACATGGAGTTCCTGGAGCTGATCCAGTGCAGGCTACAGAGATGATGAGGGGACTGGAACATCTCTCACGTGGAAAGGCTGAGGGAGTTGGGCCTGTTCAACCTTGAGATGACTGAGAGGGGACCTCACAATGTCTGTCAGTATCTTCAAGGAGGGGTCAGAGGATGGACCAGGCTCTGCTTTGTGGTGCCAAGCAATGGGGCAAGAGGCAACAGGCAGAAACTGATGCACAGGAAGTTCCACCTGAACATGAGGAAGAAGCTCCTTAGTTGCTGGGTGACTGAACACTGGAACAGGCCGCTCAGAGAAGGTGTGGAGTCTCCCTCACTGGAGATATTCAGGAACTGTCTGGACATAATCCTGTGCTGTGTGCTCTGGGATGACGCTGCTTGGGCAGGAAGGTTGGATCAGATGACCCACTGTGGTCTATTCCAACCTTATCCATTCTGTGATTCTGTGACATCTACTTGTATAACTCCCAAGTATCCTGTTAGGAAGGTTAAGGATTCCTCACAATGCTGTATACTAGTGTCAATATCATCAGGCTTAAAATGAGACACAGGATAATTTGTCAAGTACTCTGATTTTGTTTGATACCCAGATGAGTTGCATGCTGTTTTTAAATACTGGTGCTGAAATGGAATAACCTCTGACCCAAGCACTTCAAATGTGAATATTAAAAGACTTCTTAAAAAAAAGTTATTATTTTACTTTTATTTAGAGCTTGTCTTTTCACATAGTGAATACCGAACTGTGGTAGCGGCACACAAAGCTAGATAACACAGAGACAAGAGGTCTGCAGTGCAGAGTTGCTCCCAGAGCCAGAGCGAGCCTGTTTATTTCTTTCATTTTTATACATTTGTGGGTCTGGTTGTGGATTGGCTTCTGGGGTTACTACCCTTCACTCCACTGGCCAGACTAGCTGTCAACCAACATTATTTTCAGGCTGGAAATATGTAAACAAAGGACAGGGAATGAAAACAAAAGGTTTGTTTATGTTCCCATGCGTGAGAAAAGCGAAACACTGCTCCTAATATTGTGCAGAAACTAAAGAAACTGACTTCATCTTATGAACAAGTAGAAGGCTTTAAAAAAAACTCAGAAAAACCAGGGTGACAACAAACAGTAACCTTCAGAACAAAGCTTGCATACTTTCAGTAACAGAAATTCTCTTGATGTTTGTAGTGGTGATTGGAGGGGTGAGGGGACAAGTTTTCTAAACTTCAAAGCATAGCATGCTAATTTGGAACTGTATTGAGTGTCATGAATTGCAGACTGATTAAGACAAATACTAACCCTACTCCTAAGACCTAATTTGGTTTGAATGTATATATCTTATGTTCATTATGATGATAATAAACTAAAAGTTAATATACTTTAGAGTCCTTCAGTAGTGGTGTGGCCAAGAGATTAGAAGACCAAACATCAAGAAATCTGTTTGGGTACCCTGTGGAGTCCTTCAGTCAGGATTTAGGTTCGTGCCTGGTGTGCAAGAGACAATGAGCACAGAGCTGAGATCCACCGTCTAACCTTTAATGTGGTTCTGTGCAGAAAGGGGTGCTAGGTGATAGTTTGCAAAGCTAGCACACCTCTTTGGAGAGTTTGCAGGCTTTTATACAAGCTAAAACAAATAAGTTGCATAAAACTTGTTCATTGGTCAGCTTAAACAACTAATTTCTGTGCATGCTCCAATTAGTGACTAGTTCAATATATGAGGTTGGTATGACATTAGCATACAAGGTCCCTTCCCAGGGGTGTGATTTTTTTTTTTACCATGCTAATTAGTCTTAGGTTACCTTTTGTGTAACCTTACCCCTTTCTTCCCCATCCCCCTGGTCCAGAGGTGATTCATCTTTGTTGACATTAGCATATTCTTGTCATTCTGCTGTTATCATAGACTATCCTGAGTTGGAAGGGTCATCGAAGTCCAACTCCTAGCCCTGCACAGGACAACCCCAAGAGTTCCATCCTATGCCTGAGAGTATTGTCCAAATCTTTCTTGAACTCTGTCAGGCTTGGAGTTGTGACCACTTCCCTAGGGAGCCTGTTCCAGTGCCCAACCACCTTCTGGGTGAAGAACCTTTTCCTAATATCCAACCTAAACCTCCCTACACAGCTTCATGCCATTCTCCAGGATCCTGTCACTGGTCACCAGAGAGGAGATTGGTGCCTGCTCCTCCGCTTCCCCTCGTGAGGAAGTTGCGGATTGTGATGAGGTATCTCCTCAGTCTCCTCTTCTCCAGGCTGAACAAGCCAAGTGACCTCAGCCACTCCTCATGTGTCTTCCTCTCTAGACCCTTCACTATCTTCATAGCCCTCTGTCCTAAGGTGACTTTATGATGCTTGTATCCCCAATCGTCTGTTCTGTTTATGTTGGATATTGTTCTGTACCTTTAAGACTGGTTCCAAGAGTGAAGGGGGGAGAAAGAGAAGTGCTGAGTTTGTTTTCAGAAACTGTACTCCTCCACATTCTGCTCCTGGACTGTGTTATTTGCAGCACAGACAGACAGCGGGACAGAGACCTCCTTTGCTTTTGCTTCGTTTTTAGCTAGCTGAGGCAGAGAACTCTCCTGGACTGATTTTCCTTTTTTTTTTTTTTTTTTTTTGGAACTGTTTAAACCTGTTTTGGACTGAAAACACAGAAAACACCCGGATCTCACACTTGCGGCTCATTGGGGCCCAGGACAGCATTTTCCAGCACCAGAGGGACTGATAAGAGACTGAGCAAGCCAAGTTGCCCTCCACAGCAAGGACTTTCTCAATTTTGCCATCTCTCTTCAGAATGGCGAGAGATTTTGTTGTTTAATATTATTAATTTTTTGTGCTTGTGAACACTTTGCTTGTTGAATAAACCGTTTTTTCCACTTTTCTCTAAGGAAACTTTTTTCTCAGACCAGTTGGGGCCGCTTGGGTTTGCTTTCTAGAGGGACCCCATTCAGAGGTTTCCTCCCAAATTTGCCCTAAACCAGGACACCCTCCTTTGGATGTTCTCTAATAGCTTTATATCTTTCTTTTTGGGGTGACCAAAAGTGCCACCAGGACTTGAGGTGAGGCTTCCCCAGTGCAGAGTAGAGCGGGACAACCACCTCTCTTGACTGGCTGGTGTTGCTTTGCCTGATGTCCCCCAGGACACAATTGGCCCTCCTGGCTGCCAGGGCACTGCTGACTCATATTCAACTTAGCATCAACCAAGACCCCCAGGTCCCTTTCTGCATTGCTGCTCTCCAGATTCTCATTCCCCAGTCTGTCTGTACATCCAGGATTGCCCTGTCCCAGTGGCAGAATCTGGCACTTACCCTTGTTAAGCTTCATATGGTTGGTGATTGTCCAGCCTTCTGATTTGTCAGGGTCTCTCTGCAGGGCCTCCCTGTCTTCAAGGGAGTCAACAGCTCCTCCCAGTTTAATGTTGTTGGCAAAGTTACTTAGTATACCTTTGAATCCTGTGTCCAAGTCATTTATGAAGATGTTGAAGAAAACTTGCCCTAAGATGGAGTCCTGCAGAACCCCACTTGTGACAGGTCACCAGCCTGTCACCCCTTTCACTATAACCCTTTGCACCTGACCTGTCAGCCAGTTGCTCACCCACTGCATGACATGGTTATCTAGCACACAGCTGGATAAACATATCATTTTGTCCATAAGGAACCTGTGAGGGACAGTATCAGAATTTGTACTGAAATCCGAAATGATCACAACTGGCTTTCTGTGGTCAACTAGGTGGGTTACCTTGTCATAAAAGGAAATTAAATTTGTCAAGCAAGGCTTTCCCCTCATGAGTCTCTGCTGGCTGTGACCAATAACTGTTGTCCTTCAAGTGTTTTTCAATAACTCCCAGAATAATCTTCTCTATAACGTTACCAGGCATTGGAGACTGACAGGACTACAGTTTTCAGGGTCATCCTTCTTGCCCATCTTGAAAACTGGGGCAACCTTTGCCAGCTTCCAGTCAGCTGGAACCTCTCCTCTTACCTTGCTGTGATTCTCCACCTTGAGGACGACATTGTTTGGGAAGTGGAAATCCTTGTTGAGCAATGTTTTTTCATTTCCTCCAACTCTAAATTTGACTTGAAACAAACACACATATAATTAATGTTGTAGATATGTGGATTCTGCTACTTCCTGGGATAGTAAGAGCATTAATTTTTCCCTTCCTAAATTCTCAGCAGTGGTAAGTGTACTGTCCTGCTTTCCAGCAGGTTTCAGAAAGCACCAACTTCTGCTGACCTAATTGATGCCAAAGATGATAATTATGTTTCTAAAAAGCTCAGAAGGCTGATGCCTTGGGAAGGCTGACCTGGAAAGGAGACTAGACAGAGCTAAGAGAATAAAGTAGGTATTAAAAGGCCTTTAAGGATACACCTTGGGTAGTACAGGAGCCTGGCCAGGGCTACACCCAAGATGGACCCAAAATGGTCACAGAATGGACGACCAGTCACAAGGACACACTTTTATAAGTTTGGGTCCATTTGCATATTGGGGTTAATTATCCAACTATTGCTTCAGATTATGAAGTCCCATCCTTGTTTTCTCTCTTCAGTCCACTGTTTATGCTTTTCGGCCTGAAATCTTGTAACAATTCTTCTTGGTCTCAAGCTGGAAACAGATTGTTTTGTCTACCTACTCTGTGAAGAGAGCTTACTAGCACTTAATATGAGGCTCAGAACTACACATCCAGGCAGCACAGAATCTGAAAAACATGAAAGCTAAAACTTAAGGCATCAAGGTAGTCCTATTAGAGTAGATGATTGGGACTGTACTAGCTAGTGGGTGCAAAGTGGGAGTTAAAAGGAATTCTCTTATTTTTGTATGATTGCTTAGCTATTGCTATGCAAGGGAGGAGAGCTCTTCTGTTACAGTAAAACATCTTTGTAGTAAGGAGATGTTTGTATTAAAATATAAGCATTGCATCTTGGTGTGTTCAAATGCACGAAAGTGTTTTAAAGAAAGCGGGGGATTGCATTTTTATTTTTGTACTTCAAAAAAATTTTCCATTTATAAGAGCATTGTGAAGATTTTCTTTAAAATTAACAAGTTTAAGATGGTAGTGCTTGTGTGAACTTTAAAATGAATGCTAGTGATATTCCTTGTCCACGTGTTTGCTGTTGTGCTGGCTTGAAGGCAAAACCAGCGAGAGACTCCAAGTCAGAAAAAACAATTTAATAGGAAAGAAAAAAGGTAAAATAAAATAAAATAAAACAAAACACATGCAATAGTACAAAAAAATCACTGACAGAGTCAGAATACAACCTGAAACCATGGTGGTAGCAGTCCAGATAAAGTGGTCTTGTTGAAGCAGTGTTCCCACAGAAAGGTCTGGTAGCTCGTGTCCTCTGGGAATCCAGTGGGTAAGGCTGCCTGTGCTGTCTCAAATCCCAGATTATATCTAGGTGGGAATGCTTGGCTCCTCCCCCTGGGTGGAGCAACTCACAATGGGCTGATATCATTTTATGAGTCTTGCAATGGGTCCTTGATTGCCCATTAAACAGAGATAGCTCCTGGAGGGAGTTATCTATGAGTCATGCAGCAGGACATTGATGGGCCATTAACAGAAGATAGTCTGGAGGGAGGGGGCAAGGGAAACACTGCACAACTTAGTTTCAACATTTCATGTAGATGGTGATAGAATACATACTTTGGGCACCTCTTACATTGTAACCTAGGACAGGTGTATAGGAAAAGATGCTGCCATTTCATTGAACCACTTGTCCTTTAAAGTCTGATAGAGTTGTTGAGTTTGAGGTGTTTGGCAATTAAAAAAAACAAGCTTGTTGTCCTTGTCCTTCAAGTAGCATAGTGTAAACTGTTTCCAGTGGGACAGTTAAAGGCCAAGTAGTTTTGGATATCTGCAGAATAATTCTGTATTGCACCAGAACTAACAATTTTAGAAATAAATCAGTATAATGCTGAGCAGGCGGGAGTAATTTTAAGGGTCAGATATGCAGAGGTCTTTAGAGAGTTAAACTGCTGTTGGTTGAAAACTGTTTGCATGTCCAATGCAGAAAATTATTGTGGTGGCATGGCCAAAGTCCCTGGATGTTAATCTGCTTTTGTAATGGGTATGTAAGTGTTTTTTGCACTTACAGCCCCAAATTCTGCCTTGGTGTACTTTATAGGCATTGACGGGGCTGTTCCTAAGAGATGCGTGACCATTGTTTCACAGGGGACAGTTCAGGATCAGAGGGATATGGAAGTAAATTGTACTGATCTGGAAATGCATAACCCTTTTGGTACAGCAAGGAAGATTCTTGGATATGATACTCAGCTTCCCAGAATGCCTTCAGTGCCGCTGAAGGTTACTGCTGTTACAGTCTTTGATGGAGACCATTTTGCTTGACTGAAAATGCTTTTCCTTAAAGGCTATGAAAACTGGGACAAGGTGGGGTGAGTAGGACAGAGCAGTGGCTCTAGTGAATAATGCTGAATGATCAAAAATTATAACAAAGGGAACTTTGTGGTGGGTTGTTTTTTTACCAACATCAGTTCTGTTATTGATTTGATTTTGGGGAGAATTTACTTTGCATATCAGATGGAGTCTAAAGGAAGATAGTGACCTATAGCTGTCAGACAAATCTTTCAGCTGCTAAAAAACTCTCGGGTTTTTTCTCCGAGATTCAGGTGGTTTTAGAGTCTTTTTGCCCTCTGCAAAGCTCTGAGCCAAACGCAAGAAAGAGACGGAGTCTTCAGGTTCTGATTTTTCAAGGTTGCATGCTTCGTTTATTGTTTCTTATCTTACAAATTTCTCAGTGCCCAACAAAGGTCTGTGCAGCTGCTCGGGCATCTGGTGACTCCTCGACTCCTCCCGGAGTGGGCTGTCATTATTTTTTATACTAATTGCTACGTATTCTTTATTTATCATTATTTGCCAATACCTATCACTTATACTAAACAGGTCATTTCTACTTTGACCCAATCTCTTTAAACTATTTTGTGCCACCGTCACTGCAGAAAATGGAGTGAGGGAAGAAGAAAGAAGAAGCAGGAGACAACGCCCCAAATCCTCCATCTTGCCCCCATTCACTTCAATGCTAAAAACCCAAACCTACTGTTTTCTCACCCTGTGATAAGCTAAACTACTATCTTTCACACTCTTGTGGCTTGCAATCCTTCCCGCAGTGTAGGAAGCCTTTCCCATGGACTGAGATCAAAGCCAGTGTCCCTCTGGGCTCTGGGCCAGGGTCCCAGACCCCCCTGTCCAGGTCTCTGACCCTCCAGGGCAGCCAAAGGAATGCCCTGGACTCCAACATCTCCCCCTCCTGTTTGAACCAAAAACACCTCTTTGGCAACCCTGTCCATGGCCTGCCGTATGCATCGAAGCAAACACAGCAAGATCATGAGAAGAATTACAAGCCCTACTAAAATATATACAAATGTTTTTAAAATTCCCTTCCACAATGGTGAAAGGTCAAACAAATTGAACACACCATCCATCCACGACCCAGTTGCCTCTCCAAGTTTGTTCACACTCTCCTGCAATTGCTTGATGTTCTCATGAATGGATTTGGAATGATCTGACAAATTCATGCAGCACATTCCCTCAAATTCTTCACACCCATGCCCGTGTGTCAGCAATAGATAATCTATTCCTGCTCTGTTTTGGAGACTTGCTCGTCTTACACTGTCAACATCCAATAACATGTCACTCAGTGCAAGAGAGGTGGCTCGGGCATGTTTGCTCAGCCAACAACCCACCCGATCCAATTGTGTCAAGGCTACGCCTGATGCTGCCTGTGGTGAAAAAAGTGCAACCGCAATTCTCTGGGCCTTGTTCCATGTGTGAACATTGTCATCACAATTCGGGTCATACATCTTGATAGATCTTTTCCCTCTATATTTTTTTTCTCTCATCAATGTCATGTTGGGTGTTAGCAATGAAAGCATTCCGATGCTGCATGGACCACCTTTGACATTAGCGGGGATTGCGGGCCAAATTCTGTCCCCACAGATGAAAAAGATTCCTCTCGGCAATTGCACTGGAACGTGGTTGGATGGCTTGTCCAGCATCCTAGTGTAATTACACCAAGATGATGAATTTCTGTAAAAATTGAGGTTTGGAGTGGCGTCTATTGTTCTGTTTTGTGCCACTCCAGAAAGGCCGAATTTAACACAAAATTGCATTCGGACCGATCCAAGAATTTCCAGTTCCTGAGGTTCAAAAGGAGCCACAGGAAGGAACTTCGTCCAAACATCCCATTGGTCCACCGGATTTACAATGGACTTTGAAATCACTGGAAGGATGTTTTCTGGAATCGGCCATTTGCTCACTGGCAAACCCACTAAACATGTTGAGGAGGGTTTCCTTGGCTTTGAGTGTGTCAGGCAGATGGTATCCAAACCTGATGCATTGGCTAGAGTTTCCCAAACATTCTCTTTTGGTTCGGCCACGGGCAAAACTGCCGCATTGCTCAAGGCAACCAAGGAGAGAATGAGGCTCAAGGATAGTTCTTTCATTTTCAATGGCCTTTTTCCCATAGGAATCCCTAAAAATGCAACACCACCCAAGCCCCCAAGAAAACTCAATTCCCAGAGTCTCTTTTGCATGTAAAATGAAGGGATGTCTGCTGTCTTGACACCAGCTCACGTCTGCGTGCCCACTTCTCTTCCTCCGGTCTTGGAGTCCGCCTCTGCTTGCGTCTGGACTCGGTACGGTTTCACGTGCCTCGCCGCCAGCCACTTTGGCCTAACTGCTGTGGAGACACAAGCATATCCCTTGCCCTAAGTTATTAATTTGAATGGCCCTTCAATCTGTCCTGTTTCTGGGTTTCAGACCAAAACCAAAGGATTTTCCTTCAGCTTCACTCTTGTGCTGTTTGAAAAATGTCTGATAATTGGTGGAGTTGGCTCTGCAAAAGAGCCATTTAGAAAATTCAACTCATACAAGGCTTTATTCAAGCGCATGTATGGTGTTGCATCTGCTTCTCCTCTTTTTTGTCTGTCCAAAAGGGATTTCAATGTGTGATGTGTCCTTTCAATGATTGCCTGACTTGTTGGAGAGTGTGGGATACCAAAGGTATGATGGACACTCTACTTCTTTAGGAATTTGTCAAGCACTTTCTCTATATATGTTGGTCCATTGTCTGTTTTGATTTCTTGTGGCACACCCAATGATGCAAATGCCTGCAAGAAATGTCGACAAGCATGTTGTGCTGTCTCACCTGTGTGCAATGATGCGAAGACTGCACCTGAAAATGTGTCAACTGAAACATGAACATTTTGGAGTTTCCCAAAGGATGGATATTTTGTGACATCAGTTTGCCATAACTGCAAACTGTGCAATCCTCTTGGATTGACTGCTCCCAGGGAAGTAGGAGGCTGTACAAGGTGACAATCAGGGCAAGCACTAATGATTTCCTTTGCTTGACTTTTGGAAATGTGAAAAGTTTCCATTAGTGCTTGAGCATTCTGATGGAAGAATGCATGACTCAATTTTGCCTGTTCAAAAATGTTCGGTAAAGTCCTTGAAATTGGCATGGTCAATTTGTCTGCATGTGCATTGCCTTCTACTAAAAATCCCGTGAGGGATGAATGTGCCCTGATGTGAGAAACAGCGTACTTACATTTTCTGTGTTACAACAATGTTCTCATGCACAGCAAGCATGAATACCACACCTTGGACAAGCATCCAGTGAGCTTGCGATCTCTGCAAATTCTGGACAGTCCTTCTTGAAGTGCCCTTGTTTGCCACACTTGTAGCATTGCCTTTGTTGAAAATTCACGAATGCATCTTTGACAGCCTTTTCCACCTGATCCCCCAAAATCGTTGCAACGTGCTGTGGTGTCCCCACCTTGCTGCATGCCTCTATCATTTCTGCCATAGAGGGTTGGCCAGGCATCGCACTGATGACACGTTTGCATTCTGGATTGGCATTTGCAAATGCAAGACACCGAATCAAATGTGGTTTCACCCCCTCATCACTGATTTTCCTGTCCACTGCTTGTGTGAGACAATCGACGAATGAGGTGAAAGATTCTGAAGGAACTTGCTTTATATCTGTGAAACTACTTTCTGTAACTCCTGTTGGTGGAATTTGCACCATTGCCTTTCTGGCCGCATTCTTGATGTCTGTCAACACTTCTCGAGGAAAAACTCTGGCTTGACGTGCTGGACTGTCAAGTGGTGCATCACCGGCCAATTGTGCAACGGTGAGGCCTGCATTCGCACCCCCCTGGTATTTGTCTCTGAGCTCATTAAGAGCTTTTCTCCATTTTGCTTCCCAGATGATGAACTGTGAGTCAGTGAGGATCATTGAAGCAAGGGATTTGAGGTCAAATGGTGTTAATTCATATATATTAAATGTCCCTTTTAAAAGTTGCTTGAAGTATGGAGACCCCAATCCATTATCACGAACAGCTTTCATCAGATCCTTGACGACTTCACGATCAACCGCTCCCATCTTGGGTTTGCATCCTGTGCATCATAGGTCACTGGCATGGCCATGCCTCTTGAACCCATCGGAAGCGTCTCCCCTTTCAATGCATATTTCCTTATGTCCGTCCAGTCTGTTGCAAGAAATTCCCGTGTACCAGAAGCCTGTGTCTTGTCCGACTCTGGAATTGATTGCTGTGTTTGCAGTTCCGCTGCTGCTTCATCCTTTCCAGGATCTACCTGTTTTTGAGGCTGCACCTCATCTTGTTTTGTTTCCTTTTCCTGAAGAACAGGAACCAGGGATTGCTGGGCATCATCCAATTTCTCTGCAGCACCTCTCCTCGGAAGAAAAATTCGAGAGAAAGAAGACATGGGGTCGTGTTGAAATTCTGAAGCTGCTTCACTGAATTGCTGGAAAAACTGCCTCATAAAGTCCTTAGATAACAAAAAAGATTATGCTTGACATGAAATTTCAAGTGCTTTTGCTTTCCGGATAGGAATGCCCTCTGAAGCAGTGATGCGGATGATGTCGTCATCAGTGATTGACATGTCCTGATCTTCTTCTGCAGCTTCATCATCCCTCACCATCAGCAAAGGTTCTCTCGGCTTTTGTTTGAACTGCTGTTCTGAAGAAGTTGATTTTTTATATGAAACTGGAAAAAAGCGATGTAATGTGGCTGTCTCGCTGCTGAAAGATGCTTTGCTCGGTGTGATTGATGCCCGCCGTGCTTGTGGTCTCACAGTCCCGCCCCTAGGTGACGATGACACATCGACAGCTGGTGTCTGCTGGCTCGCAGTACTATTTGGATTTGCTATTTCTTTCCCTGCCTTTGATGGAGTATGTCGAGTTCTCAAAAGGCTTTCAATTTCTGGATACATCTGTAAAATCTGAGATAATTTTGGATGCGCGCCCATCTGCAGAAATGCAGCAGCTGTGTTTGAATCACCGCGTGCAGGCGATTCAGAAACCAGCAAGCTGCTGGTGGGCGGAGTCGAGCTCCGTGACGTTTGCCGAGTGGGGGTGGCACCCTGGAGACACTCTCCGCCTTGGCCACGCCCTGTCCCTGCCTGTTCCACCTCCGCCTGTCCCGCCCCTGCCTGTCGCGGCCCGGCGGCGCCTGATGGAGTGTCCCCTCCCCGCTCACACCCAGGGTTCACGCCTTCTCCCTCGTCATCAGAATTTGCCCAGCCCAGAGCATGATCGCGTTTCGGGCCTCGTCCCGCCCCTGCCACACCTGCGCCTGGATTCTCCGCTGATGCTTCTGGGGTTTATAGTACTCTGCTCGGTGTTTCCGGGTTCGGGTTTCCCCCTGCACCCCCCGACGCGGATGTATTTTGAACTGTGTTGCTTCCCGTAGCTTGCGTCATCGGCGTGCGCCGAATCGCCAATCCGGATCCTGGCTCCCCCAATGGCTCAGTCCCACCGCTCGTCCGCGAACTGTTCTCCCTCACGATCCGCCCTGCCCCACCCGACGCGCTTCCCGACCACGCTCCGCCGCGTCCTGTGCCCCGGCGAGATAGGTTAGGATCGCCCCCGCGCGCATGCGCCACAGTCCCGCCCTCCGCTACCGACTCGGTCAGGACCTGTTGTTCTCCTGGCGCTTCCCCCGCCCCCTCCTCCCCCCGCGCACCCTGTTCCTGTGCGGAAAGGGAAAGGAGTGGTGGGGTGCTGCTGCGTGGTGATTGTGGAGGGGTAAAGGGACTTCGAGGTGGGCTTTGTGTCGGACCTGTCTCCCACCCCTCTTGCTTTCCTGGGACTGGCATTTGATCAGCTTTTGGGGTTTTTGATGAACTTTGTGACGAACCCTGAGAGAGCTGAGAGCTCCCCCCTCCCCCATCTCCCGGAGGAGGTATTAAACCTGGGGAAAGCAGCTGTCTGTCTCCTCCCTCTGACTGGCCGACAGATAAAGCGCTACTATCCTCCCCCCTGCTGCTTGGCAGCTGTCCAGTCCTGGAACTTTCACTAGTATTTTCCGATATAGCTTCTAACATAATTCTACCTGCGGACAACAGCTTAGCAGCTATTTTGTCCTTCTTTGTGGCTCTATCATACAACTCCCTATTTGCTTCCTGCCAAAACCCTGGCTCAAACAGGACACGCGTCTCACAGTGAGGGTAATTACAACGGACCCAGAGCATCAACGCCTGAAGCTCTTTCTCATTCAGAGCCACACCATGTTTTGAGACCACCCCCTTTAGGGCTTCTAAAATAGAGATTTGTTCCTGGGAAGTGGTTCCCCCCCATGATCTAGATCCAACTGTTCTTACCAAAGCACAAAGGCTTGTGTGCGGCTGTTGTCGAATTCGGCTCAGAGGTGTCCTGATCACTGTCCAGCAGGTTTCAGGGTGACGGATTCCAGGGCCCTTGGACATCTGTCGGTCTGGGACGAATTTGAGATGAGCTGCTCTGGCCAGAAATGTTCTTCTCTTCCGCGGAGCTGACCGTTTGGCTTTTGATCTTCTGAGAGCTTGTGATGTTCACTGCAGAGGGTTCACTGTGACCCTTTCGGTGCCCCTTTACAGGAGCCCACCCCCAGGGACGCCAGTTCTTGGGTTTTTTCTCCGAGATTCAGGTGGTTTTAGAGTCTTTTTGCCCTCTGCAAAGCTCTGAGCCAAACGCAAGAAAGAGACGGAGTCTTCAGGTTCTGATTTTTCAAGGTTGCATGCTTCGTTTATTGTTTCTTATCTTACAATTTTCTCAGTGCCCAACAAAGGTCTGTGCAGCTGCTCGGGCATCTGGTGACTCCTCGACTCCTCCCGGAGTGGGCTGTCATTATTTTTTATACTAATTGCTACGTATTCTTTATTTATCATTATTTGCCAATACCTATCACTTATACTAAACAGGTCATTTCTACTTTGACCCAGTCTCTTTAAACTATTTTGTGCCACCGTCACTGCAGAAAATGGAGTGAGGGAAGAAGAAAGAAGAAGCAGGAGACAACGCCCCAAATCCTCCATCTTGCCCCCATTCACTTCAATACTAAAAACCCAAATCTACTGTTTTCTCACCCTGTGATAAGCTAAACTACTATCTTTCACACTCTTGTGGCTTGCAATCCTTCCCGCAGTGCAGGAAGCCTTTCCCATAGACTGAGATCAAAGCCAATGTCCCTCTGGGCTCTGGGCCAGGGTCCCAGACCCCCCTGTCCAGGTCTCTGACCCTCCAGGGCAGCCAAAGGAATGCCCTGGACTCCAACAAAAATAAACCTCTGAAATATTTTGACCGCAGCTAGTCTGCAATTGTAATTGCAAAGTGCTGAAACAGCATTAACTTTTTCAGTGTCTGAACTAAGTGACAACTCTAAATCAACTGCCTTTGTCGTTATGGGGAACTTCATCTTGCCAGATGTTAACTGAGAACATCACACAGCTGGTACAAACAGGTCCAGAAGATTCCTAAAACACCTGGATGATATCTTCATGGCCCAGGTACTAAGAGAGATGACTAAGAAAGGTGACCTCCTTGATTTGTTGCTTGTTAACAGAGAGGGGCTTGAGAGTGAAGTAGCAATTGGTGGTTATCTTGGCCACAGCGACCACGAAGCAATCGAGTTTAAAATCTGTGGTGAGAAAAGGAAAAGTGCCAGCAAAACTTCAACCCTGGACATGAGGAGAGGAGACTTCAAGCTGCTCAGGGAGCTAGTGAGTAAGGTTCCCCTGGAAAATGCTTTGGAAGGTGCTGAGGTCTATTAGTGCTGGTCACTTTTTAAGCACCACCTCCTAAGGGCACAGGAGCAGGCAATTCCCAAATGTCAGAAGTCAAGCAAACAAGGCAGAAGGTCCACTTGGCTGAGCAGGGATGATTTTCTCGAGCTAAGGCAAATAAAGAAAGTGTATGGGCAGTAGAAGCATGGACAGGTGATGCGGGAGGAATACAGAAATGCTGCTCACCATTGTGGTGAGAAAATTTCTGTCTGTTGTGATTTGACACTGGCCCAACACCAGGCACCCACAAGAGTTGCTCACTCACCCTCCACTGCTACAGCTGGGCAGAAGAGGGAAAAAGGGAAAAAATAAATTAATGAAGACTTCATGAGTGAGATGAGAACCAGTAGAAATATTTCAAGGGAAAAGCATGCTCAACTTAAGTTGCAAAGTGAATTTATTACTAACAGAACCAGAGAAGAATAATGAGAAGTAAAATAAGCCCTTAAAACACCTTTCCCTCCCAGCCCTTCCCTCCTTCCCACCGACAGCACAGGGAGACAGGGCATGGGGGTTTTGGTCAATTCATCACCGAGATTTTCTTCCACTGCTCTGGGAGAGGAGTCTTTCCCCTGTGGGGCTGTGGGGTCCCTCCCATGGGAGACAGTTCTCCAATAACTTCTCCAGTATGGGTCCACTTTCATGAGCAGCAGTGCTACCACACCTGCTGCAACATGAATTCCCCCCACAGGCAGACAGTCCTCCCAAAACTGCTGTGATGTAGGTCTCTCTTTCCACGGGGTTCAGTCCTCCAAGGACAAGCTGCTCCAGCCTGGAAGCAAGGGCCCTCTCCCTCCACTGGGTCTTCCACTGGATCACAGCTTCCTCCAGGCATCCACCTGCTCTGGCATGGGCACCTCCCCCACAGGCTGTGGGTGTATCTCTGCATCTCCCGTGGACCCTTGGGCTGCAGGGGGACAGCCTGCTTTACCATGGTCTTCACCATGGCCTACAGAGGCATCTCGGCTCTGGTGCCTGGAGCACCTCCTCCCCCTCCTTCTCCACTGACCTTGGTGTCTCCATGTTGTTTTCTCTCACATGTTCTCACCTCCTCCTCTTCTCTGGCTAGGAAAAAACTGTACCCCCTTTGTTTTGATTTTCTCCTTAAATATGTTATCACAGAGGCATTACCAACCTCTCACTGGCCCAGCTTTGGCCAGCAGCATGTCCATCTTCAGAGCCATCAGGGACTGGCTCTGCTTGACATGGTGGAAACTTCCAGCAGCTTCTCACAGGAGCCATCTTTGTGGCCCCTCTCTACCAAAAACCAGGCCATGACAAACCAATACAGTGCTCAAAGCTCAATTGGAGTTGAAGCTGCCAGAACTGTGGAGGACAATAAAAACAGTTTTCCTGAATACATTTACAGCAAAAGGCAGTCCAGAAATAACATCATTCCATTACAGGATGAGGATGGTCATCTTAGAAACAGGGACATGGAGAAGGCAGATGTGTTTAACACATTTTTTGCCTCTGTCTTCAATGCTGGTGATGGATCAAGGGGGTCCGAGTGCCCTGAGCTGGGGAACCATGGCTGTGAGAATGATAAACTTCCAGTTGACCCTGAACTCATGTGGGAGCCGCTGCTCCAGCTGTATTCTGATAAGTCTATGGGGCCTGATGGGATTCATCCAAAAGTACAAGAGCTGGCTCATGTCATCACGATGCCTCTCTCAATGATTTTTGAATGGTCTTAGAAATCTGGAGAGGTCCCAGTTCACTGGAAGCTGGCTAATGGTGTCTCAATTTTCAAGAAGGGCAAGGAGGATGATCCTGAATTCAAGAAGTGTTTGGACAATGCTCTCAGGCACATGATGTGATTCTTGGGGTTGTCCTGTGCAGGATCAGGAGTTGGACTCTATCCTTGTGGGTTGCTTCCAATTTAGGCTAATGTTTGATTCTTTTAACTACCAGCAAATGTTTGCTGTTTCGTTCAGAACCTGATACCCGATAAACCTTTAAATCCTCCGGTTCTTTAAGGGCTCGTATTGGAACCTAAATGGTATGTGAGTAGATGCAGGCAAATCACTAAATGTGAGGGGGGTTTTGTTTTCTTTTGTTCTAGGCTAAAGAAAGTGTTGCATCACTATTAATGCTTAACAAAAAATGTAATGTTTCAGGGCTTCCTGAAAGGATGAAACTAGCTTTCCAGTTTTCCTGTGCTACATCAGTGTGGCAGCGGCAGGTTGCAAGACTGGAGAAACTGCATCATTAATACCTGCTCTCAGGCATACCAAATGGAGTGTAAACAGAACTGCTTCCAGTTGATACTGTCAAAGTTCATACTCTGGAAAAGTCCTTTTTCAGCAGCAAAATGTTCTTCAGTCTTGGCACCTATGGAAGATACTGCTCTAATGTCTGTGTAAAATTACTCAAAGGATGTGTTTCTGCCATGCAAATCTCAAACATCCTTACTTTCTGTGTGCTTGTGTTGAAAAAAAGTACCATTAGAAGGTTAAAATTTCACTGAAATATAGTACAAGAAAAATAAAATAACTTATGAAAAATGAGGGAACAACCAAACTGCAGGAACCAAGAGCAATGATCTAAGAAGTAAGAACAGGAGGACACTATAAATCAAACGACAAAGCCAAAGAACAACTTTACTTGAACTCTGTGCTCATTAACATAATAAAATACTCACTCATAGGCTGTGATTTCCCCTTACTTACATAAGCCTCTTTCTCAGAGCATGTGTGGTAAGATAAGTGTGCACTGTATCTTTAAACAGAGAGGAGAGAGAGAAAAGACAATGACTATAGCTTTAGGTTGTTACTTATACTGGAAATGCTGATTTTTTAATTGTTCAAACTACATAAAAGCAAGTAGCTGGCATACTGAGGGTGTGCTGGCTTTGTGGATCCACCACCTAGCATCTATCTCTGTGCAGACATGAACTAAACAAATATCCAAATTCTGTGTGTGGTTTGGCTTCTTGCATATTGGGTGAAAGAACCCGTTTGGGACAATACAGACATAGTTTTTAAAAAAATAACAATCTACCTGTGTCAGTACATAACTTAGTGCATAAATTGGGTATGAACACTGTTCCCTGAGACAGAGGTTTGGAAATCCTAGCTGATCTTTAGAGTAAACTTAAGAGCATACACTGTATTTTAGGATGTATTTTAAATAGTGCTTAGAAAAATACATTTTAGAAGCTGCTTAGTGAATATCGAGCACTGTGCCTGTTACCCTTTACATATTTTAAAGCAATACCAGCATATGGGGCCCCTCAGTGATAAGAAGGACTAACCTAAATACAAGAAGATGACAAGGCTAAGAATACAGATAAAGAAAAAACCACACTCTTAGCCAGCAGAAACTGACTTCTTGCCTTGAAAAAGTGCCAAAAGGGCCAAAGTACACGCGAGAGAGATAAAAGTGAGGAGTTCACTAAGGAAGATTCTGTTTCCTTCATCTTCTAGAGACTGAGACCACCGCGACAAACTGAGCATGCCCAGAAGGGCGTGGCGCTAATTACCATATGAAGCCAGGATAGGCGGAGCCAGGAAATGAATATATATGAGGCGGGTTGTGCAATTCATGCATATGTAAGACCTCAGGGAATAATAAGGGGGGAAAGCTCTCTGGGGTGCGTGCCTGTCTTTAGTGAAGTTATTCCCCACACATCTCGATGTCGATTAAATATATACCGCTCTAACAACTATTATTAGTTGTGGAGTTCTTTCCGCCCCCCATTTCAGTCGGCAACCACGAAGGGACCCCTCTGTCCGGCTGCGGGGAGCAGGCGGGGTAAGACTCCCCCGACGCCCCTGGTAACTTCCCGGTGGGGACTCCTTACTGGCGCGCTCACCCGTGGGGACAGAAGGACCTGATGGAGTCACTGTGGACAAAGGTATGCATTAAAAGGGAAAGCGTACGCTGAGATAGGGCTCCGGGTGATAGACCACGACCTTCCCGACGTTGGCTCCGGTACCACCGGCAGTGAACTGGGCTATAGCCCTGTATCCACTATAGTGCGCTTCTCCCCCCCCCCTCCCCCGCGTGTCTCTGGCACGGCGGGTGCATTTCTGAGTTGGCATGAGTGCTCCCTGCTCCGCCAGCCCAGCGCCCTGCTCCACCAAGACCAAAAAGTGAAGAGTTGACTGACTCTCTCAGCGCTGCTGGGGGCGGCAGGGGTTGCCTGCTTCCCTGCTAGCCGCGCCCTCCCCTACTTCTCGCTGCGCTTTGCCCGCCTGTCCCCCTGTCCATCGGCGCTGCTAGGTGCCAGCGTGCTGCGCCTTCCCCACGGCAAAACCCGCACTCTTCTGCCAGCACTGCTGGGTGCCACCGAGCAGGCTCGCTCGTCTTCCCCCCCGCCTTGCCTGGTACTGCAGGGTACCCTGTGTGGTGTATCTCAAATGCATTTCTGTAGTAATACTGCCCTCCTGTGTCAAAAGCTATAACTGCAACGAACTAATCATACTAGTGTGGCCTTTTCCTTTCTTTTACTTTCCTGCGGCTGCCTCCCCTTCCACAGGTTAACTACAGAGAAAGAGCAGCGTAGTCTCCTGCTCGCCCCTGAGGTGTAACGGTGGCGAGACAGGTAAGAGGGACGGACCCACTCCCTCAGTGGTCCGGACTTGACCTCTGGGAATTTGTTAATCCAGTGAGTAACTAGATAGAAAAGTGTGAGGGTTTATGCTTCTTTTCTTCTCTGCCAAGGTCAGGATGAATAACACGGGAAACAAGGATGCCAAGTTTGGACTTGGAATGTTTATTATATCTTATCTATTTACAGTATTTACAGGCTCATGAGCCATGAGCTTAACTAGCAAGCTAGGGAAACAAGGTAAAATGGAGTGCTTTAACTCTTTCCAAGGTCTTTTAAGCGATAATTACCCAATACCAAGGTGGCACCTATATTATTTATGTTTTTGACCCAATAATGACCACCCAAGGCTTGCAATGCGGACCTTTTTCACCCAATTACAGAAAACCACCTAAACCCATGAAGAAGAAGGAAGAAGAAGGTGAAGAAGGACAAAGACAACACCCAAAATCCTCCATCTTGACTCATATGTATTACTATATACTGATGTGCGGAGAGAAGACTCTATAACTCACAGAGTGGTTATGAGAGTAGGTATGAATTTATTCAGCGCTGAGGTGCATGGCGATAACTCCTCAAAGACATGCACACCTGGGAGCTTTGTTTCTCCCTTTTTATCTCTACAAACTAGGGTTATATGATACGCCTAATACATATTTATTTCCTAACCCCGCCTGTCCCCGCTTCGTATTGAAATTAGTTCCACGCCTATTTGAGGCTGCGCACTGCTCCTTATTGATCACTCCGGTGGTCGTCGGGGGTCTTTGGGGATGAAGCACATAGTCATCCTCTGAGTTGAACTTTTCAACTTGTCTCCTTGCGCATGCTCTTTTTGTCCTTTTGGCCATCTCCTATATCATGTTTCCATTTTGGGGCCCAAAGAATGCGTAGATAATCAGTACCAGGTGGGCATAACGGTGACCCGAGCCCTAAAGGAGGAATTTAGAGGTCCACTGGGGCCAGAGAGAAGATTGATCTGCTGGGGGACTTGAAACTAATATGTGACAGACTGGTGCTTTTAAAGAAGAGTTCTCTGTTAATATTGTGTGCTCTTGCCAGGCACCCTTGCTTTATTTTCTCTGTCTCAATACTACTATATACTAAAATCTTAAATCTAAGTTTCTAGCATTCCAACATTTAGTGAAGTTATTCCCCATGCATCTCAGTGTTGATTAAATACATACCGTTCTAACAACTATTATTAGTTGTAGAGTTCTTTCCACCCCATTTCACCTGTTCTAGGCAGTTTTCAGAACTTTTCTTTGGTTTATGTACTAAATGTTACCTACAAGCAGAAAAGGACAAGAAACAAGCTGGTTTGTTCCCTTATTTGAATCACAGCAAGGCAAAACTTGCAGGTAGGGCACTATTTAAATCATTCTACTTGTTACCAAGTATGTGGGTTTCAGATGCTGATTGCTGGTAACTTTACTAGGAATAATGCATTGTCGCAGTGTCCAGTTCGCGCTGACCAGCGTAGCCACAGGCTAGCTCAGTGTGTCTGACTGCGGCAGCGTGATAAGATCGGGGCGGCAGGCTGGGCGAGCCACCTCCTTCCTGTGGGGACTTGATTCCCCCTCACCAGCGACGGACACGATGATGAAATAGCAACCGCGGCAGCTGAATGAAAGGCAGACTCCTTTAGGCAGGGTATAACGGTGTTTATTGCAGGGAGAGGGGCACGTGGCTCGGCACTCTCTGTCTCCCTGCCCAAAAGAGCCCAGATCAAAGCTTGACAGCCACTTATAAACGGGGGAGGGCTGACAACGGGTCAGCCAACCAGGGAACACGGGGGTGGTAACAGGGGTGTCAACCTTTGAACCATTAACAAATCACAGGAGGGTAGGAGGGGATTCCCCGGGCACCAGCCTATCACTCGACACCTCTCCTGGATCTTTCCAGAATCCAGGGAAGCGTCTTGAAGTGACAGATAGGGCGACCAGGAGGAGAGAGGGGGATTGACAGCGACAGGTGCAGGGAAGGAATGAATGACAGAAAACGTCTGGTTATACAGTGGACTAAACAACCTAACTCATAAGGGGAAAACCAATACAGAACACAGGGGTATACAGTGAGCTAAACCATTATAAAAATAACTTAAAAATCTTACAAAAATTACTTAATAACTTAATAAAACAACTCTCACACCACCACAATGCATCTGTAGGCTAATGTGAATACTAGCAAGGCTGTTAGTTTATACTTCTGATTATGAATTAACAGATGCTCATCTTACTTTATCACCACTAGAGGTTCCTTCAAAGTCATGCTTTGGATATATTTGTCAGGAAGCAGCTCATGTTTTAAGTAGCATGCAGATATCTGAATCTTTCAGTGTAACACCTCTTTACAAGCAGTGAAATTTTTAATCAAAGTAATCAGTCATCTTCTTGATTGTATGATTGAACCAGAATCATCAATCTGAAATAGTTACTGATCACTAATGACTGATGAACTTTATAGTGATATTGAGTAGAAGCTTGTATTGTTGCTTGCTAGTAACTGAAAAAAACAAGCATGAAAATATTTGTAATGATGAGTGTGGGTAAATAATCTTCTTTTAACATAAACATATTTTATCCCAGCATAGATAAAGCTATAATTACCAGCACAAATTATTTTAAGGATCAGACACTTCCATGTATGTCTGGGGTAGGTTTCCCATGACAGGGCTGTACTTATGCTTTTATTTTTGAAACACTGTCAACTTGCTGCAAACCAATTATTACTGTATTGTAATTTGCTAGATTGTAGGCATCTTGCATCCAGTGCAGTGTGTATGAGATACAGGCTCAGATCAAATGGCCTAACAACATTAAGTTTTCAAGAATTAATCTTATAAGGCAAGAAAGAATCTCATGATGGGATCATGCCTAGCATGCAAGTAAGGATGAAATTTCTTCTGTCTGTCATTCCTGGGTTTTGGTAGCCTCAGCTTATTCCATATGCAAGCAAGTCCTGTGCTCAGATCTTAGGTTTTTACAGATGTGTGGGTATTATTTTTCCCAAATGGAGTAAGAGATAATCCAGTTCTCAAACTGACCAGGTGGATGCTACAATTTTTTGAGTGGGACATAATACTGGACCACTGTACTGGAACTATTGGAGACACAGCATGCATTTTTGTAGATTAAACATCAGTGTAGCCACCAATATTTGCATGTGATGATCATATTTAGAAAGTGGAGGAGCTTTTAGATGTGTTTTTGCAGAAAAGCAACATGACGTTTTTAGGGAGGCTTGAAAATAAGAAGGTGCTGTGTGACTACTGGCATACACAAGGACCCATCGGAAAGTTATTATCCATTTCTCTATTCAGCTAATATTCTTAAACTTCAAGATCTTAAAAAGGAGGGGTGAAGCTGAAAAATAAGTTATTCATAATTCACCAGAAGGTAGATACTAGAAGGGTCTAAGTAGAACATGATGTCTTACAGTAGAAAAATTGCTTTGTCTTTAAGTTCTCTACTTTCTTTTTCTTCAAGTATCTATATCTGCTCTCCGGTTCTTTTAGCAATGAAGACAGGGACCCTCTTGCTTCCGAATAGAATCAAGTTTATTACCAGCATACAAGGCCTTACATACTGTATGACTATTCAGGGCTTTATACTGTGCTAAAAATACTCTGGCTAAAATTATACTTGTTAGCATTTTTGTAAACCAAAACAAACACACATTGGCTGCATGCCACTTCCTGTGTTGCTGTTAATGTGTCCCCTTGACCAATTAGCACTCCAATCAGGCACTGTTCATGCAAGGCTTACAAACCTTCTTTTTGTCTTCATGCCAGTTGTACATTTCTGAAAGTGTTTTTCGTGAATTGTCAGAGAGCAAAAGTGAACAAAGTGAGCAAAGGCCTTCTACTTATTCTATAAGTCTTCTCTTTTCTGCCACAAGTTCTCACTAAAAGAAGACTGTCTTATCTTCCATAGATCTTGCCTTCTCTTCCCTGGTATGCCACTTATGGGTGATTGCTTATCTGCCACACAAATTTCTTCTAAAATTGTCAAATCTGCCACTTAAGGGTATAATTTATGACATGCTTAAATACAGGAAAAAAATTAAACTAGTTTTAATTTTCCCTCATTTTTTCTTGGTACTGGTAGGCAGTACTGCATCCCATTAGAGCTTTAAGAGTTGCTTTTAGTCACACAATTGTAGAAGTTTCCTTTCACTTTCTTTTAAGATCCCCCTGCAGCAGGATGGAGTTGAGAATTGGAGGCACAAAAGGCAAAGATCATGGGTTGAGATAAGAACAATTTACTGGAAACAGCAATGAGATAAGAAATCAAACAGTAGCAGCAACAACATTAATAACAAAAGTGTGCAAAAGAGCCAGTAATTCACATGCAAAAATGCTCACCAAGGAGCTGAGACAATGAACAGTGGCAGACAGCTTCCCCCATCCCATTTTCCTGAACAGAAAGAATGCCCTTCTCAGAATCAAGAAGCCCTTCCCCCCACCCCCACCAATGGAGTGACATGGTATAAAATAACATCTGGGTCCTGGCCATGCCCCCTCGGCCACACCTCCTCCAGGCTACTGCAAAAAAGTAACCCTGCCCTGGCTGAAACCAGGTCACCTGCAGTAGTCTGAAGTAGTTCTTCCTGACTGCTACTCTTACCTTGTATGCCTTCAAACTTAATGTAAATGGGTACAATTACTTAGATACAAACTTGAATTTCAAGGTTGTTCGTTTGCTTAGCTGAATTGCACTGGTTATGCTTTTATCAGAAGTATAAAGAAATTATACTTCTGTAAAAAACGAGGTTCCCTTTCTTGGTAAAATTTAAAAAGTTTAATAAAAAGACAATTAGGAGACAGAATAAAGCAAAATATCAATTACAGATGAGTGCTTGGCATTCAGCCAAGAGCACCTTTTACCATTTCAGAAACACTTCTTTAAAAGGACTACCATGTTGCATATTCATAGACCTTCATGTGTTATTCATTCTTTTGCTTTGTTTAAACCCCCAACCTGCCCCCCCCCCATTCCATCTTGCAGTCTCCTTGTGGCTCCATCCTGCAGATTAAATCTTGTAGCTCCATCCCACTCCCTGAAAACAGAGGATCAATAAATTCTTCCTTTGGAGTTCTGGTATCTGTGCTGTTATCTTCATCGAGACAGGGTAATCCAACAATGTAAAGGATTTCTTGATTATCCCCACCAATCTCTGAGTTATCTACAAAAAGCATTTTACATCACATAGTTTATATTTTAATATTATGGTATAGCCTAAGAAATATATACATTCATCATACCACCATTTCTAAGCCCTGTTAATAGCAGAAATAAAATAAACTATATTAATACAGCAAAGCCTTCCAATATTATACATATAGCATTCATTTTAATATTTGCGAAAAGCCAACTTTATAATATGTATCTATAACAATTTCTCTGAAGATGAATCAACCTGCTTTGCACTCTTTTTCTGGCTCTTTCAGGGGATATTTCAGTAAACTGAGCATCCAGTCCTTATCTGGATATCATATTAGTCATCAGCATGGCAACTAGTTGGAACATAGGTAGAAGTACTGATGCTAGCTTTTACTTCAGTGTTGCACTTCCTCTTATACATCTGACATAAAAGATATTTTTTAAGCATCAGTATATCAATAGTGATCATAGAATGGTTTGGGTTGGAAACAACCTTAAATATAGCCTAGTTCCAACCCCCCTGCCATTGGCAGGGGCACCTTCTTCTAGACCAGGTTGTTCAGGGCACCATCCAACCTGGCCTTGAACACCGCTAGGGATTAGGCAGCCACAGCTTCTCTGGGCAACCTGTGTGAGGGCCTCACCACTCTCACAGGGAAGAATTTCTTCCTAATATCTAATCTAAACCTACACTTTTTCAGCTTAAAGCCATTCCCCTTTTTCCTATCACTCCATGCCCTTGTAAAAAGTCCTTCTTCATCCTTCTTGTAGTCCCCCTTTAGGTACTGGAAGGCTGCTGGAACGTCTTAAGCTTTGTCCAGGCTGGACAGCCCTGACTCTCTCAGCCTTTCTTCATAGAAGAGGGACTCCAGCCTTCTGATCATCTCCATGGCCTCTTCTGAACTCCTTTCAACATGTCCATATCCTTCTTGTGTTGTTGGCCACAGAGCTGGATGCAGCACTGCAGGTGGGGTCTCACAAGAGCAGAGTAGACAGGAAGAATCACCTCCCTTGACCTGCTGGTCATGCTGCTTTTGATGCAGCCCAGGACACAATTGGCTTTCTGGGCTGCCAGAGCAAATTGCCGAGACATGTCGAGCTTCTCATCCACCAAGACCCCCAAATCCTTCTCCTCAGGGCTGCTCTCAATCTATTCTCTGCCCAGCTTATACTTGTGCTTGGGATTTGCTGGACCCAGGTGCAGGACCTAAAGGATCAAGAATAACCATTTTGTCGATGTTTTTGTCTAACCATATGTAACTAGCTTTTTAAATGGAGCGTGGTTGTTATAGCATGGAGGTGACTTTCTGGTGATCTGCAGGAGATGAGGACTCTGCGAAGGGATATGTTCTTCAGTAGCTGTTTCCTTCTATCCACATTGGAAGCATAAGGTGTATATGGTACTTAAGGCAACCTATGTGATTCAAACAGTAGCACTTTGGAGCCACTAAAGGCCAAGGCAGTTGAATATCTTGTCCTTATGACTACAGCAGCAGTGCTGTCTTATCTGCTTCCTTTTAAGCAGACGTTTAGTGTAAGAGCTAGTTGTCTGCCTGGTGTAATGTAGCTGATAAATCTATATTTGCAGGAGCTGGTACTGTAGCAGATTTGGGCTGGCAGCTGCTGCTTTTGTCCTTAATGCTCTGTGGGCCTCAGTGATGTGCCTCTGTGTTTTGATTTTTGACTTAAGGTGGATGTTTGTGATTTGAAATCATTAAATGAATTAAACATATCATTTGAACTGGGCTCTCTTTCTTTAGCAGGCCAAAGCTCTAATTGAGACTCTAACAGTTCAATAATATTGTACAATTTGGGGTTTTGCCTTGTTTTGAAAAAATAAACTTGTCATCTGATCTAGGATTCATCTTTCTTTAATTCTCATCCCTTGCAGTGCAGTTTGCTGGCAACCAAGTCATTGTTTCTCTCGAGTAAAGCTACAGTGATTGTAATGCTGTGAGCTCTAAATAATCTAAAGTACAAGGCAGGGGTGAAAAGACATAGATAATGACAGAATGCTGAATACTTCTTGAATTTAGCTCCTCACTAGCTTAAACTTTAAACTTGATCTCTTTGAAGAAGACTATGATAATGGAGCTGATAGGTGCATCATTATGCAATAATGTGAAAATCTGCTTTTGTGTCTCAAGCGCAGACTTCTCACTAGTGAATACCTTCTTACATAGTGCTGGTTCCTGCAGTGAACTGGAGGATACTGGGCAGGGAGGCAGTTTGCATAGGTGTATCAAACTTAACTGTCTCATACAGGATTATAGACACTTTGCAGATTGGTTGCACACTGGGTCTATGCATAATACAGTTGTATCAGTGTTACCTGTGTGTTTTGATTCAACACAGCCTGATTTTTTTTTTTTTTTTTTTTTGTAGCATGGGAGGGACAGAGGGATAGCTTCTGTTAGAAGCTGCTAGAAGCTCCCACCATGTCCAACAGTGCCAATCTCTCATGGCTTTGAAGATGGACATGCTGCTGGCCCAGTTAGAGAGGTTGGTAACGCCTCTGTGATGACATATTTAAGAAGAATATCAAAACAAAATGCATGCAGTTTTTTCCCCAGGGGTGCAGAGGCTCTGCGGCTGCTACCATGCCAGCACAGCCCGTGGTGAGCTTTGCCTGCCTGGCCACCCCTACCTAACCACTCTGCAGAAGAGAACCATTAAATAGTGCCGACACCGTGGTGGCTGACACTGCCCATGCAATTGCGGTGGGGCCACATGGCCAATGGTGAAAACATGGTGGGTGACACCCCGATGTGGAACCTGGACAAAATCAACCTCTCAGTGCTGTGGGATCCTGCAGGAATCTTTGAATTAGTGGAACTTGTTGGCAATGGTACCTATGAGCAGCAATTTTTCTTATAGTCAGAGAAGAGGAGGAACTGAGGACATGTGAGGAAAAACAACATGGCAGCATAAAGGTCAGTGGAAAAGAAAGAGGGGGAGGAGGTGCTCCAAGTGTCTGATCCAAAATTCCTCTGCAAGCCATAGTGAGCACTATGGTGAAACAAACTGTCCCCCTGTAATGCATGAAGTCCACGAGGGAAGCAGAGATCCACTCGCAGCCCATGGGAAAAGTTCTCATGCTGGAGCAGGTGGATGCCAGAGAAAGCTGTAATCTAGTGGAAGACTTGAATAGAGAGAGAGAGAGCCCCTGCTTCCAGAGATAGAGAGTAAAGGCCCTTGTTTCCAAACTGGAGCAGCCTAGCCCTAAAAGACTGCACCCCATGGATGAATGACCCACGCCACAACAGTTTTGGGAAGACTGTTTGCCCATGGGAGGGACTGCATGGCATAGCAGACAAAACACTCCTCTCCCTGAGTGAAAAAAAAAAATCTCGAATGACGAACTGACCAAGACCCCCATGCCCTTTCACCCTGTGCTATTGGTAGAAAAGAGGGAGGGGCTGGAGGGAAAAAAGTGTTTTAAAAGATTATTTTACTTCTCATTATCCTCCTCTGACTCAGTTCATAATAAATTTACTTTATACCTTTAAATTTGAACCTGTTTTGACCTTAGAGTCTTTGTTTTCTCACAGTCCTTATCTCAAATCATGACCCCATTATAATTTTTTTTCCCGTCTCCTCTGCTCAACTGTAGCAGAAGAAGCTAAGTGAATGACTTTTGTGGGTACCTGGCATTTGGCCAGTGTCAAACCACGACACCATGTCTCCCTTGTTTTACTGCCTGTGACCAGCTCCAAACGGGAGGGTTCCCAACTGGTAGTGCAGTGGTTGAAAAATAAGTAGCATGGCTGCATAAGTCCTTAGTTTAGCTTGTGTGGAAGACGGCATAGATAAGTTTTTAACTGTAGTTCCTAGCTGTTACTACTCAGTTTCTAGAAACCTATGTTCCTTGCTGTCGTGGTTTGATACTGGCCAAATGCCAGGCACCCATGAAAGTCGCTCACTTGCCCTCCCCTGCCACAGCTGGGCAGAGGCCAGAGAAAAATTTAATGAAGGCTTCATGAGTTGAGATAAGGACAGGGAGAAAACACTCCAAGGGCAAAACAGGCTTGGCTTAGAGGTACAAAGTGAATTTATTACTAACAAAATCAGAGGAGGATGAGAAGTAAAATAAGCCCTTCAAAATACCTTTTTCCTCCCAACTCCTTCTTCCTTCCCACCGACAGCAAAGGGAGACAGGGCATGGGGGTTTTGGTCAGTTCATCACCTGAGATCTTTTCCCACTGCTCAGGGAAAAGAGTCCTTCCTCGGTGAGACTGTGGGGTCCCTCCCATGGGAAGCAGTTCTCTGTGAACTTCTCCAACATGGCTCCAATCTCATGGGCAAACAATCCTCCCAAAACTACCATGATGTGGGTCATTCTTCCACAGGTAGCCTGTCCTCCAAGGACAGGCTGTTCCAGCCTGGAAGCAGGGGCCCCCCTCTCTCAACCGGGTCTTCCACTGGACCACAGCTTCCTCCAGGCATCCACCTGATCCAGTGTGAGCACCACCTCCATGGGCTGTGAGTGTATCTCTGCATCCCCCATGAACCCACATCGCCCATGGACCCCCATGGGCTGGAGGGGGACAGCTGCTTTACCATGGTCATCACCACAGCCTGCAGAGGAATCTTGGCTCTGGTGCCTGGAGCACCACCTCCTCCTCTTCTCTGGCTAGGAAAAAAATGTACCCCCTTTGTTTTGATTTTCTTCTTAAAATATGTTATCACAGAGGTGTTACCAACCTCTCATTGGCCCAGCTTTGGCCAGCAGCCTCTCATTGGCCCAGCTTTGGCCAGCAGCATGTCCATCTTCAGAGCCATCAGGGATTGGCTCTGCTTGACATGGTGGAAACTTCTAGCAGCTTCTCACAGAAGCCAACTCTGTGCCCCCCCGCTATCAAAAACCAGGATGTGCAAAACCAACACACTTGTTTAAATAAATGCTGGTATGCCAACTTGAGGAGTGAAGAACTACTGCCTGCTGCACTGAGAAAGGCAAAGTTGCATAACACCAAAGCACCGTATTATGGTTTACACTTACAGTGCTATAAATATTCCTTTCCTCTTGCTGCTTATGAAGGAGGTGACTGCATCAAGCCCTGCCCTGTTTTTTTAACAGAGCATGTGACTAGCTGTCCCTTGAGGAGAGCTTTCATCTTGCATCCAGACTTGCTTGTATACAAAAAGAATCAAGTCAATTAGTCATTCACTGACTTATGAATGGTGCTTATTAAAGAATTTTCTAAAAATAGTAAAAACAGGCTGAAAGAAAGGGTGTTCTTATACTGAGCTAGGTTGGACATAATTTAGCAGATTCAAATGATATGGCTTGCTTCACTGAACAATAAAGCAATCTGCTGTGTTTTGGTAAGTATGCAAATGGGAGAATGAATAAGTGAGTTCACTCTGTTAAGTCTGATGTAAAATGCTGTGAGACGGATATGCTTTGCTCATGATTACTTGAATCTGAGCAACCTAAACTTGAGAAATGACTTGGATAAATCCAAAGTATATCATACTGTCTCATGCTCAACCATTCCATAGACATGCCAGGGTGTAAATCTGCTTCAAGTAAGTAAATTACTTATCCAGGTCATGAAAGGTCAAAATATAAGACTGAACAGGATGCTGAAGATGTAGACTAATGCAGTTCCCAGTAAAAGAGACAATCTTTTGGACCCTGGAGCCTGGCAAGTGGAAGCAGGTGCCCAGGATATCAATCTCGTACACACATAACTGGAGGACTTCTACACGTGCTGCCAGAGATGCGAGTAATGTAACTTTGAATAAGCAGCTTCAAATATTCCTGCCACTGCTCCAGCAAAACTCTATTTGTAAATTGAAAGAGTTGGAAAATTGCTTTTTCAGAAGTGGGCACAAGCAGTTTCTAGAACAGCTGCACTAATGTTAGAGCTTTATCAATTCAGGTACCAGCATCCTCAGTTATACCTTCAGTAGGACTATTGCAAGTGCCAGCTTCTCCTTTACAGCAGACCTAAGGGGAGATGTATGATTTGGAGTAAACTTTAGGTGTAATGTTGCCAAGTGTCTTTGCCTCCTTCAACAAGTACTAGACACTTAAGGAAGACTTAGGTTTCACAAAGTTCACAGAATCACTAGGTTGGAAGAGACCTTCAAGATCATTGAGTCCAACCCATGTCCTAACACCTCAACTAAACCATGGCATGGAGTGCCACATCCAATCTTTTTTTAAACACATCCAGGGATGGTCACTCCACCACCTCCCTGGGCGGGCAATTCCAGTACTTTATCGCTCTTTCTGTAAAAAACTTTTTCCTAATATCCAACCTATATTTTCCTTGGTGAAGTTGAAGTTGTTTTGTCCAAAAGAGGAAGTCAGTGTGTTTGTTCAGGTATAAATGAGAACAGAGTCATTTTCTGCCTAAAAATTGTCATACTGTTTAATGTCTCTGCATAACACACACCCAGTGAACCTGACTACGAGCCATACAACTCATATACAGTCTGTGGGCAACCACATGTTAGCCTAATGTAGGTGGGTGCTCTTGTAATCTGCTTGTTTGCCTGAGCTCTGAGGGTTTTGACCTGAAGTGTCGACATCGGGGGGAGACGGAGAGATGACACATCGGAAGTTAATGTGGCAGAGAGAGATTTTAATGGTGTGCACAGCTCTTATATAGGCTGTTCAAAAGACTCCACGTTTGAACCTGATTGGCTATGATTTGGTTACCACTCAGCTCACTGGCCAATCGCTACCTGCTTACATTTTTGTCGGGGAATGGCTGGCACCTGCTCTCTAGCCACATCCCTCCTCCTCTCAGTATGGCCCACAGTCCAGCTGGTTCTGTCATAGTTCCCCCTTTCTGTTTCCAAAGTATAAAAGCTGTGTTTATCATCCCTCTGCAGGGCCCCTTGCAGAAAGGACAACAAAAACAGTACAAGGGGAATGAAATTCTTCACTAAACTCGACAAGCCTAATCTTTCTAGCTATTGGTGTGTCCCATCAAAAATTTTATCATTATGTCCAGGAGCTATCAAAGGCACAATTTTACTGAGTGACAGGCCACAGGGTAATCACTTAAAACTTACAACTTGAATGTTGCAAACAAATTAACTTAAAAACTATCAGAGGTAGCATTTGCTTTTGCTAGTAATGTCCTTAAAGTGTCCAACTCTTGAGGTCCAGGTGAAGTCACAGGTGAGTTGTCGTTCCAAAGGTCTCAGATTTACATCCAGCTGGTGCAGAAGGTTGTTCTGGTCACTGTTCTATGGCATCTGCTGTGGGGCCATTGTTAGTTGTGGTCCAGAGCAGAACGTAGAACAGGTTGCACACAGTGAGCAGGTGCCCATCAAATACCAGCATCTGTGGAAATACACGCATACCTGAGCCCACAAGTGACAAGGTCCAAGGGCCTTCCCATTTGTTAGCAATGAGGTCCCTTAACAATACCTTAGGTTTAGGTAACTGGACGTCACTAGAGGACTTTAATGACAAGAACTGATTTAAGATTACAGGGTTTTGGGAGTTTTGTGATATTGTTAGATGGTTTAAAGTGTACAGGGCTTTGGCCACCCTACTCTGCGGTGTTTCACCACACATCCCCCCTTTCTGTTTTTCAGGGCCACAGTTTAAAGTGCCATGTGCACATTCAACAATTGCTTGTCTTGTAGGGGAATGAGGAATACCTGTGTGGTGTGATGCACCCCAGAGCTGTAAAAACTGTCGCGTGTTCTGTGATATGTATGCAGGACTATTATCAGTTTTTATAATGTGAGGGATGCCTAGGGTAGCAAAGGCTAGTCACCAATGTGCGATGGCATAACGACTTCTTTCTCCAGTGTGAACTGAGGTCCATATGGCAGATGAAAAAGTATCTATTGAAACATGCACATATTTTAAGCGACCAAATTCCAAAATGTGTGTGACATCTGTCTGCCAAAATTGTAAGGTTCACAGACCACGGGGGTTAACCCCCATCTGCATTGGTGCAGTGTGGCCTTGACAATCAGCACAAGTGTTAACAATATTGCATGCCTCTGTATTTTTTAACAAGAATTGCTGTTGTAGAGCTTAAACACCTTGATGGAAAAAGGCATGTGATGCTCTTGCTTGTGCCAGCATATCTGGTTGTGGCGCTGTCCAGGCAAGGCTGGCTAGCCAGTCAGCTAGAGCATTACCTTCTGCAATAAAGCCTGGCAAGTTTGATGACTCTGAATATGCAAAAGGTAGTAAGGACATGTTCTGGCTTGGATTGTATGCCACAAAGTTTTTAACAATTCAAATAGTGCAGCATTAACAATTTCTTTTAGCAGTGCTTGGTCTAATTGTTGTGTGATGTCTACAACACAGGTGGAATCAGTCACAATATTTTAAAGGAACATGAGGGAAATGTTGAAAAGCCATGGCTACAGCACGTAATTCAAGTAGCTGAGGTGATCCACTATTGTGACCTAGTATCTGCCAACCATTATCATCTTTCCAGGTCACGATGGCTTTTCCTGTTTTCCCAGACCTATCAGTGAAAACAGTGAGACCTTTCAGGGGTGTGGGCTGGTTCAGTGGTTTCAGGGATAACAGTGGTCTCAATCGCAACAATTTGTGGCTGGGTAAGTGATAGATCATTTACCCTGTATAGTTTTGCAAAGCACTTCGTAGTGGTGTGCTATTTGCAAAGCACTGTTCAAAGTATTCCTGTTGTACTGGTATAACAATTTTTGAGGGGTGTCTAGCTTTTAACTGCAAACACCTTAGATGGCATTTGATAATTAGCTGTGCAATTAGTTCAAAAATAGTAGGTGTTGTCTTTTTAGCTTGGTGGGGCAAAAAGATCTATTTTAAAATGTGTAGTGAGTCAGACCACTGTGTGTCCTATTGACCAATAATTCCTGTAGGATGCAAATCAAAAATTACAATAAACACTGTAATACAAACTTCAGGACATATCCGATAAACTTGTCTGTTCATTATGGCCTGCTCTACTGTTTCAAGAGCAGTTTTTGCCTCTGGAGTTAATTGTCTCAGAGAAGTTAACGCAGTGTCACCTTCGACAATATTGAACAGGGGTGATAACTGTGAAGTGGTTAATCCTAAATAGGATCTTACCCAGTTTATGATACCCAAAAGTTTTTGTGCATCATTCAAGGTTTGAATTTTGGTAAAAAATTGAATTGTTTGTGGCTATATTGTTTGATCTAATATTTTACCTCCCAGGTACTTCCATGGGGGTTGCTGTTCGACCTTTTCTGGTGCAGCTTGCAGCCCAAACTCTTGCAGTGTTTGCATCAATTTTGGCTGAATTTGCACAAGGCCTTCTTTGGCTAGGGTTGCTATCAATATGTCATCCATATAATGGTAACAGTATGCTCCTGGGAATTGCTCCCTTACTATGGCAGGTGCCTGTGCAACATACCATTGGCAGATGGTTGGGCTATTTTTCATACCCTGTGGTAGCACTTTCTATTGGTGTTGCATTATTGATGGAAGGCACTGTGAGTGCAAACTTTGGGATATCTTCAGAGTGCAAAGGAATAGTAAAAAACCAGTCTTTTAAATCAACAATCAAAATGTCACAGGTAGCAGGTATCATGGTAGGAGATTACATCCCGGGCTGTAGAGGACCCATACTTTCCATAACTGCATTAATTTTCCTTGGATCATGAAGTAATCTCCATTTACCTGATTTCTTTTTAACTACAAACACCGGAGTGTTCCACGGACTTGTTGATGGCTCAATATGTCCTTGATCTAATTGTTCCTGAAGTAGGAATTTAAAGGTGTTTAATTTTTCTTTTTCAAGCGGCCACTGAGGAACCCACACAGGTTGCTTAGTAAGCCACTTCAACACTAATGTAGGGTGCTTTACGCCTTCAGTACAGTAGCCCCCGTTAAAAATCCATTCCTACCCGAACTCCCCATGCTGACAAAACATCCCTTCCCCACAAGTTGAATGGCGCAGCAGTGATGAAGGGGCAGATTGTGGCGGTCTGTCCCTCTGGATTTTTGACTAACATCGGTTTACTGCTTAAGTAACTGTGTGGTGCTCCCAAGGCCAGCAACAGCAGATCCCACAGCTGTGGTAGGCCAGGATTGGGGCCATGTGTTAGCAGATATGATGGTGACATTTGCTCTGGTGTCAATCATCCCACTAACCTTAACATGGGACGGAGTTGCTCAGGGCATTGTAAGTGTACAAACCATATACTGGTCTCCGATCAGAAACAACCTGAGTACAGTACACTTGAGGCTCTCCCATCAATCCGAAGCCTCCGCCTCCTTGCAGCTTTGAATATGTTTTAGGAACATATGATTTAAAAGGAATGAGTTGGGCAATGCGAGTTTTAGCTGGGATAGTCACAGGAGGGGTAGGTGTTGACATCATGGCACAAATTGTCGGGGTCGGGTTACCGGAGCCGCGGGAGAAATGCCTCATGCTGTCATGGTCAGCAGATCTCACTTTATTAAGGTTGCTTTACATTTTTATACTTTTCATAATTAGCTCATACATATTGCAAAAGCCAAGCTCATCATTGGACATAACTAATTAACGCAAGCATTACTTAGCATCGACCTTAATAATTGCAAAACAGCTAAAGTCAGTACATCATATCTTTAGTTTTCCTCATACTTGACTAATTTCACATCCGGCTTACATCCTGTTCTTCACATAAGCCTTCCTTCAAGGATAGCATATCCTTGAGGCCTAAATTCTTACTAGTTTAATCATATCATGTCCCTTTTCTGCGAGCCACTGCTCTGATAAGCTCTCAACACTTCCCCCGTTTTCTTTTATGGCAAACATCGACATTTTTACATTCTCTACCATTGACATCATCATGCGTTGTATACATTGGAAAATGCATGGTCCTAAAAGCAATACTAACAATAACAAAAGCACAGGGCCCGCAAACATTTTAATTAGCCCTCCCAGCCATCCTGATATGCCTATCGAAGCAAGCCAGCTGTCTAACGGGTTGTTCGTTACTTGAATGCTTTCGGTATGGCTCTTAAGCCACTGCAATTGTCTTTGAATAGATGCAGAGTTTGAGGAAAGGTTAAAGCAGCACATACCCTCAAACTCTTCACACCCATGACCTTGAGCGAGAAGCAAAAAATCGATAGCAGCCCGATTTTGCAAAACAGCATGTCTTAAACTATCCATATCTTGGGAAAGTTCTGACAGTATTTCTGTAGTAACGTTAGATTGCTTCACCATCCAACAGGCGACCCTGGCAAGTGTGGTGAGTGCGTGTGCGGTTCCTACCCCTGGAACAAGTGATGCAAACGCTCTGGCTGTGGGTCCCCATAATTCGACTTGATCATTACAGTTTGGAGATAAATTCACACTGCGACGATGACGCTGCCCTGTCTTGTTGAATAAGTAGTTGCTCACATCCGATATGTTGGGCATAAACAAAGTTAATTTTCCAAGATAGCATGGCCCTCCGTGAGCATATCTAGGAACTCCTTGCCAAGCACGGTCGCCACAGATCAGAAAAACATCCTTGGGTAATGCCATCGCACTATCATTAGCCCAAACCTTGGTGTCATTTATGTCCCATCCTTTTGACCCCCCATCTCCGCACATATATGTTGCGTTCCAGAAAGGGGGGGCTTTCGGGGTGAGCCACACAACGGTTTGATTGACACCCTGCCTCATAGCACCTAGCTTGACACATCCTGTTTCACTGCTTGCATTTAATTGCCTGCTACCTAAGAGGTCTATCTCTTGTGGATCCCATGGCAATGATGTATTCAAGTGGGCTAATAACTCAAGTGTACATTCACTGGTAGTTTTACCAGTGCAATTACCGGTGGAGTACTTGAGGAATTCCCTTTTGTCAAGGGCTGGGACACCTATCAAACAGGTTTGAAAAGGGTCAGTAGCAGATGCCATAGAAAGACAAAAGGAAGTGGTATTAGTTTTGTTGGCCCATGTAACCCACATATTCTGCCTAGGATTGATGCTTGTAATTGTATTGACGCCGCCGGGCATTATAATCAGCGAACCGACGGCACAAATAATCCCACTGATTAGGGAGCACTTGCCATGTTGTCGGAATCCTAACATCCTTCCCACATCTGACATCTAGAATGACAGACTTATTGGTAGCTATTGCCCGCCGTAGAGCGTGTCGTACTCCCCACAAAATCCACCTAAGTTCCAAATCCTCCCTATTTTCTATTCTCTGGACAGCAACGGGAAATGGCAGTCCCGTACTCTCAATTAGCGTCCTCTGAGGGGATTCTCTCTGCCAATCAAAGGAGCAAGTCAAACACCACAGTCCTCTTCCTAGAGCTCCCTGTGAAATCCAATAAATTTTTCTACAACTGCCACATAAAAGCTTAAGCCAAGCACTATGATTAATTTGATTACAGTTCAAACAGCACCGTGGCAAACAGCGCAAACAAGCATTTAAAGCTGGAAGAAGTCCAAGCTGCACGTCCTCTTCAGAGTTAATCACGAACTGAGTCCCAGTCAGTCCCGGCAGGCTGTCAGCCTGTATCAGCAGTGGTTGGAGCGTCTTTCTTAAGCGATGAAGCCTCCTCCCTTCGGGGCTGTTCATTTATTGCAGCTCGCGTCCATCTAGCAGGAATCCAGGCGGGACCTGTTGGGGACGAAACACAAACATATCCTCGGCCCCAGTAAAGCACTTGTGCGGGGCCCTGCCATATTCCTGTTTTTGGGTCCCTATACTGGACAAAAATAGGCGGTGAGGGAGGGGACGCTGTCTGGAAGTGGGTAATAACAGGAGGGACTGTCCTATCTCCAAAAAGACACAAATGGTTTAACACAAATAAGCATCTCAATAACTTCTCTTTCGGATCTGTAATGTCTGAGAATTTGAGCAAATAGCGTTTCAAGGTCCCGTTAGCCCTCTCTACTACGGCCTGTCCCGTGGATACATGCGGGATTCCCCGTGTGTGCTTAATATTCCAAAACTGCATGTATTGTTGTATGCGCTGGCTACAGTATGCCGACCCATTATCTGTTTTAATGTTCTGAGGTACACCCATTACTGCAATACAGCTGTTAAGGTGCTTTTCAACATGTTTGGCTTGTTCCCCTGTTTGTGCTGTAGCCCACAAATAGTGACTAAATGTATCGATGGTGACATGCACATACTTAAGCCTCCCAAAAGCAGGAACATGCGTGACATCCATTTGCCATAGTTCATTTGGAGACAATCCTTTCGGATTTACCCCTAATCCTAATCCCACCCCTCCGTTATGATGGCTGCACACAGAACATGTTCTAACAATCGCCCTTGCTTCATTAACTGAAATATTGAATTCTCGTGCTAGCCCTTTTGCATTCTGATGAAAAATATTATGGCTCTCTTTGGCTTGTAAGGTGCGGGGCAAAACAGTTTGCTGACTAATAGCCACTAATCGGTCAGCTCGAGCGTTCCCTTCTCCTAAACCTTCTGTCCATTTGTGGCTTCTGACATGAATAATAGCATACGGACATTCTCTCATTTGTAAAGTTCGTTGGAGCTGTACGAACAGTTCACCCAATCGAGGATTATTTACTTCCTTTAGGCTAGCGTCTTCAATCCTGGAAGCAACTCCAACCACATAAAGAGAGTCAGAAACAACATTAACGGGTCCCCAAAAGGTTTGGAACACCCATAGGACAGCTAGGAGTTCCAATGTTTGAAGGTTATCTTGTGGTGTTGCCAGGATAATGTGATCGTGCCATTGTCCATTTTCATTCCATGTCGCCGCTGCTCGGCGGGAACGCTTCCCGGCATCAGTAAACACTGTAGTTGCTCCAGGAATGGGGTGATCTTCTCTTAACGGCTTAGTTATCAGCTGCCATTCTCCGAACCAATGCAACAATTTTGGTTTGAGGGGGCCTGTAGTAATCAAACTGGGTGATTGCAATAATGCTTCAGCAAGGTTATTAGAGTTAAGCAAGAACCAGTCCAAAGATGCTTTTTCCATTGGTAGTTGTATTGCGTCGGGCTCTTTCCCACTAAGTTCGATTGCTCGAAGACGGCCTTTGACAATTAAGCCAGCTAATTTTTCAATTTTTTGTGTTATTGTTTTTCTTTGCTGCAAAGGAGGGCTTAACCATTCTATTATTCCTAAGTCTTTCCCCTTTTCTGCGCTCTCCCCCGTTTTCTTTTCTTGCGTGATCGCCCCTAGCAAATGATTTTTGCTATTCCAGATTGTTAAAGAAATGGGGCTGGAGGGGTTATAGCGTGTAACGAAACCGTTGGCAACACACCATAAAATGTTTTGAAGCGCAGTTTTCTGTTGAGGTGTCAGTGTAATAGGAGTAGATGGGTTAGTACCTTTTAGCAGGGGACGCAGTTCCTCTAAAAGTGTATTTGGGATGCCTACTACGGGCTTGAGCCACTGTAAATCCCCTAACAATTGCTGCGCTTCATGTAGGGTAGTTGGTTCAGTCTGAATGGTAAGTTTTTGTGGGCGCACTTGTTTTTGCGTGATGGTCCATCCCAAATATTTCCATGGGGCTTGTAGTTGAATTTTTTCTCTGGCCACAGTTAAACCATAGTCAGTCAATGTAGCGACAATAAATTGTACCTGGGATACATCAAATGGGTTACTCTGAGCAAACAAAATATCGTCCATGTAATGATAAATGATTGTGTCAGGTAAGGCTCTCCTGACAGGCTGTAAGGCTGTATCAACATATAGTTGACACAATGTAGGTGAATTGCGCATGCCTTGCGGCAAAACTGTCCATTCAAAGCGTTTGTCAGGCTCACCTCTATTTAAAGAGGGGAGAGTAAATGCAAACCTCTTAGTATCCGTAGGGTGTAGGGGAATTGTGAAAAAACAGTCCTTCAAATCAATGACTAAAATAGGCCAATCTTGCGGTAACATAGCTGGATTAGGAAGTCCTGGTTGTAAAGCTCCCATGGGTTCCATTTGTTGGTTAACTGCTCTTAAGTCCTGCAAAAGACGGTAACTTCCTGATTTCTTCTTGATGATAAATACAGGTGTGTTCCATGGGCTGGTAGATGGTTTAAGGTGTCCAAGTTGTAATTGCTCCGCTACTAAACGGTGTGCTTGTTCAAGATTTTCCCTTTTTAGCGGCCATTGCTTAACTACCACAGGATCATCAGTTGTCCAGGTCAGCGGTAGAGGGAATGTCCAAGCAATGGCCGTCATGATAAAGGGCGATCAGTAAGCACGTACCCAAGCTGAGTCAAAACATCTCGTCCCAAAATGCAATCAACTTCTGCTGGCAATGGTGTCAACGAAAACACTGCTTTGGCCAGTTTATCGTCAACTTCCACAGTGAGGAGAGGGGAGCGTTGTGCCAATCTAATGCCTCCAATGCCTGAAACCGTAGTATTAGATGAAAGGAGAGGCCACATCTTTGGGTATTTAGTCAAATCAACAATACAAGTGTCCGCCCCAGTATCGAGCAGCGCTTTATGCAAGGTGGCTGTTTGTCCTTGATAATGTAAATGGCAGGTTCTCTTAGGTCTTGTAGATAAGTCTATAACGGGAAGAGTAATGGCTCCTGAGGAGCCAAGGCATCCGGTACCGCGTGGCTCCTTGGATCGTGGCAAAATGTTCGCAGTCAATTGTGGCAGAGGTACAAATTGAGCAATCCTCTGACCCTTTAGAATTTTCACTGGTGGATGAGGAGTACTGGCAATAACAAAAATTTCTCCTTCGGAGTCAGCGTCTACAACTCCTGGTTCAATAAACAGGCCTAGCACCGATCCCGATGAGCGACCTAAAATAAGTCCTCCTGTAGGCTGTCCATTAACAATAATGGGGCCAAAAACTCCGGTAGAAATGACATGCGGGCTGTTGTTGAACAAGGTAACAGTTACTGCTGCTGCCAGGTCCAATCCGAGGCTGCCGGAGGTTGCTGGCACGAGCTGGTTGTCGGCAGAGCAGCTGGAGCTACTTGTGTCTTGGCGCGGCCCAACTTCGCGCTGGTTTTGCAGTTTCCCGATCCGGACCGGGCACAGGCGGCGCTGTTATGGGTGTTAGAGCGGCATTTCTCGCACCAGATACCAGTAGCGTTGCACTCACGACGGATATGCCCCAATTTTCCGCAGCGAAAACATTTCATTCTTCCTCCTGTATTAGAGCGCTGACGTGCCGTTGCCGCTTGGAGGGGTGCGAGGGCAGCTAAAACCTGAGTATGTGCTGAGGCGGTTTGCTCCCTAAAAGCCTGCGCTTGTTGCTGCAGTCCCTCCCCTATTTTCTGAAGAGCTTCTACCATAAAAACTTGAGTGCCTGAAGGCATGGATTCAGCTTTGTCTAACAAATCCTGCACATTCCAATGACCTGGGGCTGCAGCTATAAGGGAACGGGTATTAGCATTCCCATTTTGTAAAATACATTGCTTAACTAAAGCATCCTGCATGTGATCAGCAATACCTGCCTTGCTTAATGCTTCAATTATTTTATCAACAAAAGATCCTAGGGGTTCATCTCTACCTTGTTTGATTCCCATATATATGGGGGTACCACCTGGAGCTCTGATTTTGCCCATCGCTCTTCTTGCTACTGCCATAGCCTCTCTTAACTTCTCCTGTCCTAAAGCTACCTGTGCCTCGATTCGATGAAATGGTCCTTGCCCCATAAGTTCATTCATTGTAAGTCCTGTCAAGGGATCACCCTGAGGTCGCGGCAAGGCAGCACTCACGGCTGCCTCTTCTCGCCAGCGAGCCTCAAATAGTAGCCGCTGATGTGGCGTATAAATAAGTTTAGAGATCCCTCTAATGTCCGATGGCAAAAGGAGGTTGGCATTAAACAAAAACTCTAACATTTGTTTAGCAGGCTCACTCGTAACTCCGTAGCTGGCTACAGTAGCTCTAAGCTGAGAAAGCAGCTTCCAGTCAAGATTTACAAGCTCAGCTCTTTGGCCCCCTTGCGCATTAGGTTGAAAAATAACAGGAAAAGCGCAAGTATCAATCTGTTCTTGGGCAGCCGCCGCAAGCTCAGGGTCTTCCCTCTGCCACCCCTGTTGCGCCAGAGCCGCCCATGTCTCTCTCCTGCCCTGTGCCATAGCCTCCGCGAGGTCCGAAAGGGCTCCGGGGAACGGCTCCGTGGCGGGGGGGTCAGGAGGCGTGGGAGACAGGGGGTCGGCATTAGAGGGCAGTGGCGGGGCCGTCGGCGGCGGCTGCGGTGGGGGCAAGTCAATAAAAGCCACTCCCGGGGGATTAGGATCAGAAGGGTGACTATAATAAATCTTATTTTTCCCCTGTGCTTCCTTAGCAGCTACAACTGCCTGCTTCTCAGCCTCACATTTAAGCAGTTCATTCTGTACAATCTTCCAAAACTTGCTCATTTTCTTAGCAGATTTATCATCATCTAAAACTAATTCCCACAACTTGTCCCCATATTTACGCCATTCTGCTAATTCATGCACAGCATGAGGGTTAGCAAAGAACCCATAAGAGGCAGCATGCCCCAGGAGAGAAGGAAGATCCTTATCTAAATCAAGACCCTTCACACCCCGCCTTTTTAAAAGGGAAGCGAAGAGATCATACGCTGCTTGCCTGTCCATGCTTACCGGTACCGTCGCAACCCTCCAGGCGTCGGCAGCGCGTGTCAGCAGGGCACACCTTTATGTTCACCCCGGGTGAAAATCTCACCGTCGCAGAGGACCCGAGCCCAACGCAGCTCTGAGGAGGGAGGGGGAGAAGCCTGTTCGGGCGCCAGATGTCGGGGTCGGGTTACCGGAGCCGCGGGAGAAATGCCTCATGCTATCATGGTCAGCAGATCTCACTTTATTAAGGTTGCTTTACATTTTTATACTTTTCATAATTAGCTCATACATATTGCAAAAGCCAAGCTCATCATTGGACATAACTAATTAACGCAAGCATTACTTAGCATCGACCTTAATAATTGCAAAACAGCTAAAGTCAGTACATCATATCTTTAGTTTTCCTCATACTTGACTAATTTCACATCCGGCTTACATCCTGTTCTTCACATAAGCCTTCCTTCAAGGATAGCATATCCTTGAGGCCTAAATTCTTACTAGTTTAATCATGTCATGTCCCTTTTCTGCGAGCCACTGCTCTGATAAGCTCTCAACAACAAATCTGTCCTGTGTAGTCAGTATCTATAACATCTGGGTGGACAAAAATGCCTTGTAATGTTGCACTTGATGTTCCTAACAATAGTGCATTCAGTCCTTTCCCTATAGGCCCATTTACCTCAAGGGGGACTTTATGCACTTTTAATGAGTCTATAGTTATTGTACTGTCTGTGGAAACATCCATTCCAGCTGAGCCTCTTGTTCTCCCTGTGAGCTGGTCACATAGGCTGGGGCTGAGGGATGGGAAGGTGCTTGTGTCTTCGCATGCTTCCCTTGTGCACTCAGATTCCAGTTTCCCTGGTTACTGAGAGATTGCACATTAATGTGGAATTTGGATCTACAGTCCTTAGCAAAATGACCAGGTCTTCCACATCAGTGACAGTTTGCTACTATAGGCCCAGTCCCTTGTTTTTGGCATGACCCCAGTGAGTTGGACTTGCAGGGACAGCTTGCTTTCATGTGGCCCTGTTGTTGCTTTTCGTAGGATATGAGTGACACCTTTACAGCAGCTGCAAGAGAATTGGCTAATGAAGGTGATTTTTGAAAAGAAAAAAAACAAAACAAAAACAAAAACACGGGGAACAGCCAGAGTCAAACACCTTCTTCACAGAAGTAGTGGTGAATGCTCCATTTATTGAGGGTACACAGGGTTCTTTTATACATATATCATTCTTGTGCACAAGCTGTTCACACGGCACTTTACTACTCGCTATTGGCTAGTGTTATCTGCATAAGCATTCCTTTGCAGTTACCTGTTTACACTTTGTTGAGGGAAAAAGCTGGTTCTCAGGCTCAGTGTCCTGGTTCTCAAGCTCAACATCCTTGACAGTGCTAAAACAACAGAACTTTCCCAGCATTGTCAGGCCTCTCTGTGTCTGTCTCTAAAAATCCCGCTACAGGCTAACAAGTCCATGCTGTATGATTCAGTTTCAGCTTTAGCATATGCATTAATCATTTCATCTAAGGATCAATTTTCTTTGGGTAATGAATCTATAGCTTTTCTGCAGTCCTCATTTGCATTATCCCATGCCAATTGCAATATAACTGATTCCTTGCATCACTGTTTGCTATTTGCTTTTCCATAGCATCTTGTAAACGTTCTATAAATTGCATATATAATTCCTTGGGGCCTTGGTTTATGCTTGAATACCTTTGGGTTGTGTAGTGGTTTTACGTTCGCCAAAGTCTGGTTACCAAATTTAGTGTAGTGGTGCAGTGCTTATTCTCTTTTTGTGGGAGAAAGATTAAGAGAAAAGCAAAGCAGGCTCAAGCTTAAAACAGAGCAAATAGTTTTATTAACACACACTAAAAGAATGGAAAAAGAAAGTCTGAAAAAAACTAAAAACAGAATGAAACTCCAAAAACACTCTTCCCTCCCCCTACAAACTGTTAACTTTCTTACAAAACAGCATAAAGAGACAAAACTTGTGATTTTCAGTCAGTTTCACCATTTGAAAATAGTCTTTCACCAATCTTTAGAAGAGTCTCTCTTAGAGTCATGGATCCCACTGATAACCTAGGACAGTTCTCTTGTGGGTTTTTTTAACTGTCGCAAAAACAGCCACCTGGGGAAACCTGCTTTCATGACTCCTTCCATTAGCAGTTTCCCAAGCTACTTATGGGTCATGGGTCTTTTGCATATTGGGGTGTCACCTTTTAAAGATGAATAAGTCCAAAGGCAAAGGATTCTTCATCTCAAGGTACAGAGATATCTTCTCACTTCTTCACTGGTGCAGAGGGCTTCTCATCTCTATCTCTGTTCAAGCATCTTATGGGATTAATATCACTTAGTCTATCACAAAGACCTTTGCTCAATCCACACACAAATCTAAACAATCACCTCCCTAAATGCATATCTTTCCTGTGATTTAAAGGAATGATCTAAATATAGAGTTAATTTCTATGGCTCAATAAGAAGTCCAGCCTAAAATGGAATGGCAAACTCCTCAACCCTTGTTCCAATAGTCCTTTCACTGTCTCTCCACTGACTTCATGCTGTTTCTTCTCTATGTTCACTGTGTCCCTTTCTTTTCTCTCACGGGGAAGGGTTAGGCCTTGGAAGCTTCATGTTGCCAGGAAAGGGTTAAATCTGCCCAGAGTCTTTTCTCTCTCGATGCAGCTCATGGTGTTAGATTTTCAAGGCCACGCTGGTGGGGCGGGGAAGAACTCACACAGAAAGATCAGAGATCAGAGGACCTGGGCAGTCCGGAATCAAAAAAACAGGCAGGATCATAAATGCCTTTTTTGCCCACCCCTCAGTGTAAATTGGGGTGGGCCCCGGCCCAGCCAGGCCCGTAACTGGTATCAGGGGCCTGACTGGCAGGCCTGCCCGGCCCCCCCCCCCCTTGCCAGCAGCAGATGGGGGCCGGAGGCGCAGCCTGGCCAGGGCCGCTCCTCTGGGCCCAGGCAAGCCCGGCCCCGGCCACCCAGGCAAGGCGGCATGGCTCTGCCACACCCTGGCTGCTGTACGCTGTTACCTTTCTCTCTCTGGCCAAAGGGAAAAGGGGCTGACCTGCAGGAAATCAGGGGTTTTTATATGGGTACTTCCCAAGGTCGCAATTGACATTCTCAGTGGTCAAAACAGATGCCAGTATCCTAACTAACCTTCTGATAGGTCCCTGTCCTTTCTAAAGCAATTCCCAGGTCCTGACCAGGAAATACATTCCACATTTCTCCATAACTAAAAACTAAACTGTGCCAACCCATGACAGGTTGGAAAAGACATGTTTGCAATATTCATCAGGGCTCACATTCCTAAGTCTCTCCCTACTGAGGGATTTAAACATGCTTGCATTTGTGGACTTTCAATGGTGGGTAGTCCCATGAGCTGAGAAATCCCTGCCCAAAAGCAGGGGTCTTGCTGGGAAACCTCTGAGTTTCGCAGTCCCTGCTCCTCTGCATAACGTCCCCAGGTGGATTCAAACATCATGTATTGCACTGGAGTACAGAGTAATTTAGCAATTTGCTTCATGTCAAAAGGAGTAAATTCACTGGCAGTTAAAAACCGAAGCATATTTGCAACTGCAGGAGACCCCAGTCCATGTTTCGTAGCCAATTGGCGTAGCTCAGAGAGGACTTGCCAATTAAAAGGTACATGTTTATCAGGTGCGGTCCCACTACCTTTCAGGACTGGGAATGCTGCAATTGTCCCGCCCCCTTGCTGCCACTCCTCCAATGATACCGAAGGCATGGGCACAGAAATTCGGTCGGCCCCTTCTATATCCCCACTTGCAACCCCTATCCATTTTACTGCCCTCCAGAAGCTAACCAGATCATGTGCGGGGGTGGTATCTGATAGGAGCAGGGATGGACCCAGTACTGGCAGTACAGCGGAGGCTTCCTCTCAGGGGTCAGCAGAAGGGCGGGAGCTCGGGTTCCCTCTGTGGGGGTCTCGCGTATCCATCAGCGATATAGGTCCCTCAGGCTGTTCAAGCCTTGGCTGCAGGTACGGTGGGGCACAGTGCGATGTGGCAGCAGCCTCTGGCTGCACACGGCCAGCAATTCCGGGTTCTGGCACACTTCCAGGTTCCAGCAGGCGCGGTGGGGGAGTTCTGCTGGCAACTCAGCATTCCCTGTGCGGGCTATGTAGATGCAGCCGGTGCCAGTGGTGGGAGGGCTCTGGCTCTGGGGCTGCCGACTTCGCTTCTGGCTTCTGGCACCGCGATGCTTCCAGGTTCTCCAGGAGGCGCGGCTCCACTGTGAGTGGGTGGGCTATTGGCAGGGTTTCAGGACTGTACCAATCAGCTGGAGGGGGAGGCAGGCCGAGGGCTTCCATGGCAACTTGGGGTGTGGAAGAAATGGTGAATGGCTCCTGCAGGCACAGCAGGGATGACCCCAGCCACTGCACGGGCAGTCGTGACCACCGTGCTGGCTCTGCAGGGGCTTCTGGCCTTCATGGCAGGGCAGCCTCCATGCAGGTTATGTAGACACATCTGGCACCTGTGGTGGGGGGATTCCGGTCCTGATAGCGTGGTCTGCCAGCACTGCGGGGTTAGGGAGCTCAAATAACGGCCGTTCCCCCTCTAGCTGCTCCTCCCACATGCCCAGTGTGGCATGTCTCCCCCCACAGGCTGCCCCTCGCACTCTGCCATCTTGGGATGTTTTGGCAGACTGTACCTGTAGCGCACGGGCCCCGCCATCTTGCATGGGCAGCTCCCACGCCATGTGGGCAACCGACGGCCACAGCCCATGGCATCTGCCATCTTGCATTTGTATTGGCTTTTATCAATTTTGATGTGTCCATTAATATCCTCCAGGTAGTTAAAACAGAACAATTTTGTTGCCTCTAGAGGCAGAGTCAAAAATCAACTGGCTGGCTTGTTCCCAGATTTTAACACTAAAAGCAGCACCTACAGTGATTTCTACACCTTGGCTTTGCAAAACTGTAGTAAAGTCTCTAGAGCCTCTTCATTGCACTTAACCCCTCTTTTACTTATGATCAGAGTCCAAATATTCACTATAGCTTTGTCCTCTGCTGAAATTTGACCACCCATGTCCCCAGCAGTGGCTCACCCTTTTTATGTCCTTGTCTGGATGATCACAGCTACTCGGCTGTTGTCAGCTCTCCTGCTACCTTCCTCACACAGCTCACCAGGCTGTTTTTGTCTCACAGCTCTGGCCATTTTTCTTTTGCAGCTCTGGCTGTATTTTCCTCAGGTCTCAGCTGTCCCTCTCTGGTATGCCATCTCCTTTCTTTTCTCATGGCTTAGTTATCACGTTGGGGTTCACCAAATGTCACGGTCGGGGGGAGATGGAGAGACGACACAACAGCGGAAGTTCATGTGGCAGAGAGAGATTTTAATGGCGTGCACAGCTCTTATATAGGCTGTTCAAAAGACTCTGTGTTCGAACTTGATTGGCTATGATTTGGTTACCAACCAGCTCACTGGCCAATCGCTACCTGCTTACATTTTTGTCAGGGAATGGCTGGCATCTGCTCTCTGTAGCCAAATCCCTCCTTCTCTCAGTATGGCCCACAGTCCAGCTGGTGCTGTCATACTTAACTTTAGGCAAAAAATTGTCAAAGTAGCACTTCTGTGTCTTAATGGTTTATACTAAGGAGTTCAGAAGTGTAGACCTGTGTGGAAATGCTCTTGCTTTGCCATTATCACCCTGGAAGATATTGCTGAGGCAGGGAAAAAACCTGTCAAACCATGGGCACTACAGGACTGACCTGTGCACCTCCTGGCCCTGTGCTGGTGGGACTGTGCTTGGTTGTGCAACCAGGGAGATAAACAGCTTCAAGAGTGTTCAGGTGGCCTCTCTGCCTAAGGGAAACGTCTTATTCAACTTTCAGCCTTGTCCCCAGCTTTCTGTCCCCAGTAAGCTCTCCACACAAGAGCATTACAGCTGCCTTGTCTGAAGCTGTATGCTTCCTGATTTGAGAGCACTGACAATGCATGTTTCTAGGCACAGCCAGAGTGGTTGTTGCATTGTTCAAACTGAGCAGAACAATTAACTGGACAATACCATGGACCGTACTTGTAGTAAAATGCAGTTCAAGAAGGAAATATCTTCTCTAACTGCTGAACTGCTTGAGATCCTAAATGCGTGTCCTGCTTCCAGCCCAGATCAGTGGGAGGTCACACCTAAGATTTTTAGCTTTTAATATATTTCATATATTTGTAGCTTTGTAGATTGCTAAAGCATGACTGTAGCTTCTAGTATTTTACCTTTCTTTCTTACATTTAGGAACAATAAGCTAACCTTCTAAACACATTCCTAATATTGTTTAGTCTTATTCCAAGAAAAGAACCAACTACAAGGATGTTCTGTTTTCCAGCCGGAATCTGGACCAGACATAACAAAAGTGGGGCAAAAGAAACCTCTGGACTGCTTCCAGTGGGGAAGGACCCCAGGAATTATTACCTAACCAACTAACCTTTTAATTGGACAGTATATGACAGGTATATTAATTGACTAACATTATAAAAATTGTCAAATTACTATAACCTGTGCAATTTTCACCATATTGTGTACCTGAAAACTTTCAAGTAAAGGTTTGCTTTTATAGTCACTCTAACTTTCTTGGGAAGATCTAGTCTATTTTCAAGGCATCTGACAGGGCATGGCCAAGACATTGTGTTATTCGATAGAATCTTATGTCATTGCCTGGGGTGGGAGAGGGTCTGTCTGCCATTGTTTTTCATTGTCCTGGGCTTGGTGAGCATTTTGCATGCAAATCACCCTCTCTTTGTATGTTTTTGTCATTAGTATTGTTGCTATTCCTGTTTGTTTTCTTATCTCATTGCTGTTTCCAGGAAATTGTTTTTATCTCAACCCTTGATTTTTACCTTTTGTGCCTCCATATTTCAACTCCATCCCTGGAGTGAGAAGGGGGAGGGGAAGTCAAGGGGAGCAAGACAACTGCATCTGGTTTGGGAGAGTCTCAGTGGGGGCACTGAATTGGGGAGCACCATTCCTAAACCATGACAATGCAGCTGACTTCTGCAGGCTAATTCAATTTCTAGATGAGTAACACTGCCATGAGCAGTTATTATCATGAAGACTAGCACCTCCAGACTGAACTTCTAGGTTATCAAAGGGAGGCAATATTAAAAAAAATCCTTTTGAGTGTTAGAAGAAAATTGTTTGGTTTCCAGGCACTGCTTGTTCAGAGCAGTTTTATTTACTTGGATACCTTGAGAGATGGCCCAGGCAACAGGAATGTGAATGTATGAGATCATAGCTAGAATGCAAACCAGCTTAACAGGGCTGTACTAAATCCCTCATCATTCAGCTCAACCCTGTCTTCACATTAATTGTTAGTCCTGATTTCAGATCTAAGGAGCAACAAGATGAATATGTGGGTGAAAGCACTTTCTTTAAAGGTGCAATTGTTACTTTGACTTTCATATTGCAGGCTTACTGTTTGGTTTGGTGTCGGGGGCTTTCCCCAACATTCAGGTGGTTTCAGGGTCCTTGGCTCCCCTGCACAGCTCCGAGCCAAGCCGAAGGAAGAGACGGAGTTCACAGGTTTAGATTTTTCAATGTTGCATACTTCGTTTATTGTTTCTTATCTTACAATTTTCTCGGAGTCCGACAAGATGTTCGCAGCTGCATGGATTCCTCATGTCTCCCCCCGAGCTGGGTTGTCCTTATCTTTTATACTAATTACTATGTATTTCTTGTTTACTATTTCTTACCAATGTCTATCACTATTACTAAAAAGGTCATCTTTACTTTGACCCAATCCTCACTAACTACTTTGTGCCACGTCAATGCAGCAATGGAGTGAGGGAAGAAGAAGGAGAAGAAGAAGGAGACAACGCCCCAGATTCTCCATCTTGTCCCCATTCACTTCAATGCTAGGAACCTAAAATTACTATTTTCTCACCCTGTGATAAGCTAAACTACTATTTTTTCACATTCTTGTAGCCTGTAAATCTTCTCTCAGTGTAGGAAGTTTTTCCCATGGACAGAAATCAAAGCCAGTGTCTCTCTGAGCTCTGGGCTGGGGTCCCAGACCCCCCTGCCCAGGTCCCTGACCCTCCAGGGCAACCAAAGGAATGCCCTGGATTCCAACATCTCCCCCTCCTGTTTGAACCAAGAACACCTCCTTGGCTACTTTGTCCATGGCTTGCTGTATACATAGAAACAAACACGGCAAAATCATGAGAAGGATTACAAGCTCTACTAAAATATATATAACTATCTTCAAAATTTCTTTCCACAATGGTGAAAGGTCAAACAAATTGAACAAACTATCTATCTATGACTCAGTTACTTCTCTAAGTTTGTTCACACTCTCTTGCAATTGCCTGATGTTCTCATGAATGGATTTGGAATGATCCGACAGATTCATGCAGCACATTCCCTCAAATTCTTCACACCCATGCCTATGGGTCAGCAAAAGATAATCAATCGCTGCCCTGTTTTGGAGACTTGCTCGTCTTACACTATCAATGTCTAACAACATGTCACTCAGTGCAAGAGAGACAGCTCGGGCATGTTTGCTCAACTAACAACTTACGTGATTCAATTGTGTCAAGGCTGCTCCTGATGCTGCTTGTGGTGAAAAAATTGCAACTGCAATTCTCTGAGCCTTGCTCCATGTGTGAACATTGTCATCACAATTCGGATCATGCATTTGAACCGATCTTTTCTTTCTCTGTTTTAGTTTTCTCATCAGTGTCATGTCGGGTGTTAGCAATGAAAGCATTCCAATGCTGCAAGGACCACCTGTGGTATTTGCAGGAATTGCGGGCTAAATTCTGTTCTCACAGATGAAGAAATTTCCCCTCGGCAACTGAGCTGGAACATGATTGGATGGTTTTTTCAGCATCTTAGTGTAATTACACTAAGACGATGAATTTCTGTAAAAATTGAGGTTTTGAGTGACGTCTATAGTTTTATTTTGTGCCACTCCGGAAAGGCCGATTTTCACACAGAATTGCATTTGGACTGATCCAAGAATTTCCAGTTCCTGGGGTTTAAAAGGAGCTGGAGGAAGGAATTTCGTCCAAACATCCCATTGGTCCACTGGATCTACAATGGACTTTGAAATCTCTGGAGGGATGTTTTCTGGAATTGGCAATTTGCTCACTGGCAATCTCACTAAACATGTTGAAAAAGGTTTTCCTGGTCTTGAGTGTGTCAGGCAGATGGTATCTAAACTTGATGCATTGGCTAGAGTTTCCCAAACATTCTCTTTTGGTTGAGCTACGGGCAAAACTGCTGCATTGCTCAAGGCAACTAAGGAGAGAATGAGGCACAAGGATAGTTCTTTCATTTTCAACGCCTTCTTTTCTTTGGGGATCCCTAAAAATGCAACACTACTCAAGCCCAAAAGAAAACAAGTCCCAAAGTCTCTTTTGCATGTAGAACGAAGGGATGTCTGCTATCTTGACACCGGCTCACGTCTGCGTGCCCACTTCTCTTCCTCCGGTTTTGGGGTCCATCTCTGCTTGCGTCTGGACTCGGTACGGTTTCACGTGCCTCGCTGCCACCCACTTTGGCCTAACTGCTGTGGAGACACAAGCATATCCCTTGCCCTAAGTTATTAATTTGAATGGCCCTTCAATCTGTCTTGATTCTGGGTTTCTGACCAAAACCAAAGGATTTTTTTTCAGTTTCGCTCTCGTGCTGTTTGAAAAATGCCTGATGATGGGTGGAGTTGGCTTTGCAAAAGAGCAATTTAGAAAATTTAACACATACAAGGCTTTATTCAAGCGCATGTATGGTGTGGCATCTGTTTCTCCTCTTTTTTGTCTGTTCAAAAGGGATTTCAATGTTTGATGTGTCCTTTCAATGATTGCTTGACTTGTTGGAGAGTGTGGGATACCAAAGGTACCAAATGGACACTCTACTTCTTTAGGAATTTGTCAAGCACTTTCTCTATATATGTTGGTCCATTGTCTGTTTTGATTTCTTGTGGCACACCCAAAGATGCAAATGCCTGCAAGAAATGTCGACAAGCATGTTGTGCTGTCTCACCTGTGTGCAGTGATGCGAAGACTGCACCTGAAAATGTGTCAACTGAAACATGAACATTTTGGAGTTTCCCAAAGGATGGATATTTTGTGACATCAGTTTGCCATAACTGCAAACTGTGCAATCCTCTTGGATTGACTGCTCCCAGGGAAGTAGGAGGCTGTACAAGGTGACAATCAGGGCAAGCACTAATGATTTCCTTTGCTTGACTTTTGGAAATGTGAAAAGTGTCCATTAGTGCTTGAGCATTCTGATGAAAGAATGCATGACTCAATTTTGCCTGTTCAAAAATGTTCAGTAAAGTTCTTGAAATTGGCATGGTCAATTTGTCTGCATGTGCATTGCCTTCTGCTAAAAAACCTGGAAGAGAAGAATGTGCTCTGATGTGCGAGACAAAATATTTATGTTTTTTGTTTTGCAACAATGTTTTCATGCACAATAAATATGAATATAAATTTTCATTGTTAACTTCTCTTAAAAGTGAACCCTCAAGTCTTTTGACCACATTTGTTACATAAGCTGAATCTGTGATCAAATTAAAAGGTTGCTGGAACAGCTTAAAAGCTCTGACCACTGCTGCTAATTCCACTATTTGTGGTGACCCTTGTACTATTCTTATATCTGATTTCCTCTCCTCTGTGATGTCATCCTGCTATGTACTTACTGATTTGTGAGTTTTTCCAGAGCCATCGGTAAATACTGTTATTGCATCCAATGGCACCTCACTTATTTTTGGCTTTTCTCTGAAACTTAATTTTGCTTTCAACAGCCTGTGGCTTGGGAAATGAATAGTACAAACACTTGAGTAATCTAACAATGCAATCTGCAAGTCTTCTGATTTCTGCAATGCCCAATCAAAATAATCTTTTTTCAAAGGCAGGTAAATTGTTGTAAAATCTTTGCCTGCTATTGTTTGCAGCTTGGTCCTAGCTTTGATGATGATCTGAGCTATCATTTTCAGACTTGAGAGGATCGTCCTCAGAGACCTGTAAGATAAATAATCCACTCTAAAATCAACAATAGGTCTTTTTGTGATGAGTCCTACTGAAAAATCAACTCATATAACTGTATTTTTTCCCCTAACACTGCAAGAAAGAAAGGTAAAGATGTTACAAAACTATGTGCCTGTCTCTGCTGGAGGGCTCCAGCAATTTTCTCAAGGGCCTCCTGAGCCTCAGGAGTGAGGCTCCTGTGGGATTTGATGTTATTGTCCCCTTTTAAAAGATTGAACAACGGCGCAAGTTCATCATTTGTGATCCTCAAGATGGATCTCATCTAGTTGATCTCTCTCAAAAGTTGTTGCAAATCCTGTAAGTTGTTAACTTCTGTTCTAATTTCAATTTTCTGTGGTTTCACTGTTTGTTCAGTGATTTTTCATCCTAGGTATTTTCAAGGTGCAATTTTCTGAATTTTTGAAGTGGAAATTTCCAAACCTGCATTTTGCACCTCTGTGATCACACAGTCACGAACCTTCTGCAATTCCTGTTGTGTCGGGGCAGCAATGAGCAGATCATCCATGTAATGAATGATTTTTGCTCCTGGATGTTTCTCTCGAGCTGGACACAGTGCCTGTGCAACAAACCATTGGCAAATGGTCGGAGAGTTCTTGAGACCTTGAGGAAGAACAACCCAATGGTATCTCTGCAGAGGCTCCTCCCTGTTGACACTTGGGATGGAAAAGGCAAATCGAGGAGCATCATCTGGATGAAGTGGGATGCTGAAAAAACAATCTTTGAGATCAATGATCACAAGTGGCCAGTCTCTCGGAATCATTGAGAGAGATGGAAGCTCCAGCTGAAGTGGTCCCATTTCCTCAATGACCTCATTGATTTTTTTTGAGATCATGAAGCAATCTCTATGAGCCAGGGGCTTTCTTGCGAACAACAAACACTGGGGAATTCCAGGGACTGTTTGTTGGTACAATGTGTCCCTTTTCTAATTGTTCTCTGACCAAGTTTTTGAGAGCACTCAATTTTTTTCTCTCAAGGGGCCACTGATCTACCCAGACAGGATTGTCTGTTTTCCAGGTCAATTTCAAAGTGGTGAGTGCCACAGTGGCCCCCACTAAAAATCCACTTCTAACCTCACGCCCCATTGCACTAAAATGTCCCTTCCCCACACTGTGATGGGTCTTTGCACAACAAATGGACAAATGATTGCAGTCTTACTTCCTGGCCCTGAGACAACAATCACATCTTCACTCTGCAGACACAAGGTGTTTCCCCCTATGCCTGAAAGAGGACTCAAGGGAGCAATTAAATTCTAATTCTTGGGCTAAAAAAGATACAAAATTACTGTGACGTCCACCCCTGTGTCGAGCATCCCTTTGACTGCGATTGTTTTGTCACCCTGGGTCAATTCACAGATGAGAATTGGTCTGTCTCGGCCTATGTGTTTCACCCAGGAGGCATGAACCTCCATGTGCTCACTTGAAGGAGGATCTTGTTCCTGGAGCACCGGCAAGACTTGTTCTGCAGCATGGGGTGGCAATGCAATTGCCCTGGTAATTGAGGTGTTCGGGGGAATGATCAATGGTGGCTGATGAGGCTTCGCTAAAACTGTCAACTCATCATTGCGATCTGCTGAAATGACAGAAGGGTAAATAACAAGTCCTAAAACACTGCTTCTGTCCTTACCTATAATTAGAAAGTCCTGCCTCTTCCACGAGGACTCAGTGACACCAGTGGGTATCACTGCATAATTGTCATCCAAAAAGCATATCACTTTGGAAGTTGCCAAATCGCATTGCGCCCTTGGTGGGAGTAACTCTGGATCACTGGGGATTCTACAAATTGTCTTGCTGAGGGCATCAGAATGCTGTTCCCTGATGATTGTCCCCCTCGCGGAGCCTGCTTTTGAGTCATTGCCATCACTTGTGTCGTATTGCGCTGACGATTCGCGCTCCTTCTGGAGTTTCCCAACTGAGTTCCTCCACTCACATTGTTTCTTGCAGGGCGATGCTTCTTCCTCCCACATGCCGGACAATGATCTGATGAGTCTGCATTGTTTGTAACTTGTGGGCAGTCCTTCTTGAAATGCCCTGGTTTGCCACACTTGTAACACTGTCTTTGTTGAAAATTTGCAAATGCTTCTTTGACAGCTTTTTCCACATGATCTCCTAAAATCATTGCAACGTGCTGTGGTGTCCCCACCTTGCTGCATGCCTCTAGAATTTCTGCCATGGTGGGTTGGCCTGGCATCGCACTGATGACACGCTTGCATTCTGAATTGGCATTTGCAAATGCAAGACACCGGATCAAATGTGACTGCACTGTTTCATCTGTGACTTGCCTGTCCACTGCTTGTGTGAGACGATCGATGAATGAAGCAAAGGGTTCTGAAGGACCTTGCTTTACATCTGTAAAAAGACTTTCTGTGACTCCTGCTGGTGGAATCTGCACCATTGCCTTTCTGGCTGCATCCTTGATATCTGTCAACACATCTCGAGGAAAAAACCTGGCTTGACGAGCTGCACTGTCAAGTGGTGGATCACCGGCCAATTGTGCAACTGTGAAGCCTGCATTTGCCCCTCTCTGGTATTTGATTCTGTAATCATTTAAAATTTTTCTCCATTTTGCTTCCCAGAGAATGAATTGTGAGTCGCTCAAGATCATGGATGCAAGGGATCGAAGGTCAAATGGTGTTAAATCATAAATATTAAATGTCCCTTTTAAAAGTTGTTTGAAGTATGGAGACCCCAATCCACTATCACGAACGGCTTTCATCAGATCCCTGACGACTTCACGATCCAATCTCTCCCATCTTGGGTTTGCATCCTGTGCATCGTATGTCACTGGCATAGCCATGCCCTTCGGACCCATTGAAAGTGTATCCCCTTTCAATGCAAATTTCTTTATGTCTGTCCAGTCTGTTGGACAAAATTCTGGCTTGGCAGAAGCCTGTGCGGTGTCTGCCTCTGAAATTGTTTCCTTTGTTTTTTCTTTTGCTGCTGCTTTATCTTTCTCAGGACCAACTTGTTTTGGAGGTTTCACTTCCTCGGGTTTTGTTTCTTTTTCTTTTTCTTTTTCTTTTTCTTTTTCTTTTTCTTTTTCTTTTTCTTTTTCTTTTTCTTTTTCTTTTTCTTTTTCTTTCTCTTTCTCTTTCTCTTTCTCTTTCTCTTTTTCTCTCTCTTTCTCTCTTTCTTTTTCTCTCTGAACAGGAATCAGAGCTTGCTGAGCATCCTCAAATTTTTCTGAAACATCCTTTCTTGGAAGAAAAATCTGAGAGAAAGAAGACGTGGGGTCGTGGCGAAATGCTGTTTCAGTGAACCTTCAAAAAACTTGTTCATAAAGTCCTCAGATAACAAAAATGACGAAGCTTGTCGTGTAAAGTCAAGTGCCTTTACTCTCCTGGCAGGAATCCCTTCTGATGGTGTGATTCTGATTATATCTTCATCTGTAATTGACATCTCCTGGTCCTCATCCACAACGTCCTCATCCCTCATCCTCGGCAAAGGTTCTCTCGGTTTTTGTTTGAATTGCTGTTCTGAAGAAGTTGATTTTTTGTATGAAATTGGAAAAAAACAATGCAATGTGGGTGTGTCCTCCCAAACCGATGCCTCGGTGGATGCGGCTGATGATCTCCGTGCTCGCTGCCTCTCTGCCCCGCCCCTCGGTGACGATGGCACACTGGCAACTTTCCTCTGCAGGCTCGGAGTTCTCAAGTATCTTTTAAATTCTGGAAAAGCCTGTAAAATCTGAGATATTTTCGGATGAGTTCTTATCCGCAACATCTCTGCAGCTGCCCCCGATTCTCCATAAACGGGAGATTCGGGGATTGGCCACTTGCCAATGGGCGGAGTTGAGCTCCGCAGCTCCTGCTGCTTGGGGGTGGTACCTTTGAGACTCTCCCCGCCTCGGCCACGCCCCGTCCCTGCCCGCTCCGTCACTGCCCATCCCGCCCCTGCCAGCCCCGGCCCGGCGGTATCCGACGGGGTACCCCGTCCCGTCTGACGCTCAAGGCCCGCCCCATCTCTTTCGTCATCGGAATCAGCTCCCTCCCGAATAGAAACACGCCCTGGGCTTCTCCCTCCCCTTGCCGCGCATGCGCTTGGACCGGCTGCTGAGCCTTCTGGGGTCTGTAGTTCTCGGCTCGATACTTCCGCTTTCGGCACTTCCCTCCCGGCGCTCCGCGACGCGGTATTTTAAGCTGTGTCGCTTCCCATAGTTTGCGTCATCAGCGCGCGCCGAGCCACCTGCCCGGTTCTCATCCCCTCAGCCCCAGAATCTCCTCCCGCGGACTCCTTTTCGTCGCGATCCGCGTCTGTATCTCCCGACGCACCCTCCGATCGCGCCCCGTCGCGTCCCGCCGCATTTCGACGCGATAGGTTAGATTCCGTCCCTCGCGCAGCCTCTGTCCCCCGCGCAGTCTCGCCCCCCCGCTGCTCCAACGGCGCCTGACCCGCCTCTTTCCCCCCCTGTCATCTCTACCCGCACCCGGTTTTTCCACGGGAAGGGAAAGGAGCAACGGCGACTGAGGAGTGTGTCAGCATGGGGACTCCGGAGGCGTGAAGGGGCTCCTCGGTGGACTTATTCTCCCCCCCCCCTATATAAATGAGGGGTTTGTTCTGGGACTGCTTCAAAGAAAAGCATGTCAAATTCCTCCTGTTCTCTTGGATGTATTAAAAGTTTGGGTTTTTCCTGGTACTAATTTTGGGGTTTCTGACGAGGTTTCTGTTGGGCCTTGAGATACCTGTGTTCTTCCCCCTCCCCCTTCCCATTTTCGTGGGGGAGGTACCGACCTTGGAGTTAGCATGGCTCTCTGTTTTGGCTCTGTGCTATACTCTGTTTGCCTGGCTGCTGTCCAACCCTGCAGCTCTCTCTGCTATATTTTGTTATAACTTCTAACATAATTCTCCCCGCTGATAAAAGCTTTGTGGGTATTTTTTGCTTTCGTGTGGCCTTATCATAAAGATTTCTGTTTACTTCTTGCCAAAAACCTGGCTCAAAAAGAGACTGGGTCTCACATTGTGAATAATTACATGTGACCCATAACATCAGGGCTTCGAGCTCTTTATCTTTCAGCGCTGCATTATATTTTGATATCAATTCTTTTAGATTTTCTAATATTATTGTTCTCTCTTGGGAAATAGCTCCCCCCATCGGGCGGTGTGTTCTGAGTTTCATAGGTCTTACCAAAGTGAAACTTTCCCCAGCTGTGGTCCAATTCGTCTCAGAGGTATCCCGATCTCCGTCCAGCAGATCTCAGGATGACGGGTTCCTCGGCCCGGTGGAAAACCGTCATCCGGAACGAACTGGAGTGAGCTGGTGTTCTGGCCAGACAGGTGTTTCTTCTCTGGAGTTGTTGGCTTGGCTGTTTGATGTTCTGGGAGCTTTTTGATGTTTCTGCAGAGGTTGCTGCGACCCTTTTCGGCGTTCCTTTTCAGGAATGCCAGTCAAGAAAGTCAGATGTGCACCCAGAGATGCAAGGTGTTTCTGCACACTCAGGGACGGCAGATGTTTCTTCTCCCTGAGTGATGCCAGATGTTTCTGCCCACCCAGGGACGCCAGCTGTCAGGGGCTTTCCCCACCATTCAGGTGGTTTCAGGGTCCTTGGCTCCCCTGCACAGCTCCGAGCCAAGCCGAAGGAAGAGACGGAGTTCACAGGTTCAGATTTTTCAATGTTGCATACTTCGTTTATTGTTTCTTATCTTACAATTTTCTTGGAGTCCGACAAGATGTTCGCAGCTGCATGGATTCCTCATGTCTCCCCCCGAGCTGGGTTGTCCTTATCTTTTATACTAATTACTATGTATTTCTTGTTTACTATTTCTTACCAATGTCTATCACTATTACTAAAAAGGTCATCTTTACTTTGACCCAATCCTCACTAACTACTTTGTGCCACGTCAATGCAGCAATGGAGTGAGGGAAGAAGAAGGAGAAGAAGAAGGAGACAACGCCCCAGATTCTCCATCTTGTCCCCATTCACTTCAATGCTAGGAACCTAAAATTACTATTTTCTCACCCTGTGATAAGCTAAACTACTATTTTTTCACATTCTTGTAGCCTGTAAATCTTCTCTCAGTGTAGGAAGTTTTTCCCATGGACAGAAATCAAAGCCAGTGTCTCTCTGAGCTCTGGGCTGGGGTCCCAGACCCCCCTGCCCAGGTCCCTGACCCTCCAGGGCAACCAAAGGAATGCCCTGGACTCCAACAGTTTGGGTTGAGTGACAATGTCCCAGCTTTATGAACATAGTTACATGGACAGTGCTATGGTTTAACCCCAGCCAGCAACCAAGCCCCATGCAGCCGCTCGCTCTCTCCTCCACCAGTGGGATCAGGGAGAGAACTGGAGGGGTAAAAGTGAGAAAATTCATGGGTTGAGATAAAGACAGTTAAATAGGGAAAGCAAAAGCTGCACACTAAAGCAAAGCAAACCAAGGAATTTGTTCACTGCTTCCCATGGGCAGTCAGGTGTTCACCCATCCCCAGGAAATCAGGGCTCTGTCACGTGTAATGGTGATTTGTGAAGACAAATGCCATCACTCTAAATGTCCTCCCCCTTCTCCTTCTTCCCCCATCTTATATACTTAGCATGATGCCATTTGGTCAGAAATATCCCTTTGGTCTGTTGTGGTCACCTGCCCCAGCTGTGTCCCCTCCCAGCTTATAACAAAAACCATCTCTATATTATCAACACTGTGTTCAGCACAAATCCAAAATATACTAGCCCATACTAGCCACTGTGAAGAAAAATAACACCATCCCAGCCAAAACCAGCACAGCAGAAAAATATTTAATAACAACTTACTGTTTAAAGAAGTTTTAGTAAATGGAAAAAAATTATATGAGAAGAGTCTTCCTTAGAAGCGGCAGCTTTTAGTAATGACGCCTTGGGAAGGCTGACCTGGAACAGAGACTGGACAGAGCTAGAGAATAAAGTAGATATTTATTGAAGGGCTTTTAAGGGTACACGTTGGGCAGGACAAGAGCCTGACCAGGGCTACACCCAAGGTGGACTTTAAATGGTCACAAAATGGATGACCAGTCATGAGGTCTTACACTTTTATAAGTTTTGGACCATTTGCATATTGGGGTTTAATTGTCCAATTACAGCTTCAGGTTATGAGGTCTCATCCTTCTTGTTTCTCTCTTTGGTCCACCGTTTATGCTTTTGGGCCTGAAAGTTGTACTCGTTGTCCTTGGTCTTCAGCAGGAAAAGGATTTGTTTTGTCTACCTACTCTGTGAAGAGAGCTGGTTAGCACTTAATATGAAGCGCAGAACTACACCCCTAGGCAGCACAGAATCTGGAAAACATGAAAGTTAAAACTTAAGGCATCAGTAATGCCCCAGATAACTAAATTAGGGAGTGTATACAAGATATTAGTGTGAAACAAGAATGGGCTTCTGCTTGTCAAACCAGTCTGTGTAAGTTAACCTCGCTTCTTGACTCATCTTTGCCCCACTGACTTGTGGCTCTATTTTATTTCTCGTTTAGAAGCTTCACATCCTTTTTATGAGACCTAGTTCATTCTTCACATTCAGGTCTTTGATTTAAATCCCTTATTTAACAGTGCAGATAATACAGGGATTTGCTGCTGTTAGTGTTCACTGCAGCATCAAGGGAGTTTTCAGGACTCACAAGATTTAATTTATCTGGTCACTCATCTTCTAACTTGGATCAGATATGGTCCTAATTCTCTAAAAGCACAATGAATGTCAATAAATATTGTTATAGTGCTGCTGGGAAATGAACCCAGAACTGGGACTAAATCACCAGGTAGGTGCCCTGCTCTGGCACAAGAAATTCCTTTGGACCTAAGTCATAATAGCTGAAGCTGAAATAACAGTGTTGGCTCTACATTCATTTTTACTTTGTCAAATAGTCAGCAACACAGTGTGGTTAGCTATAATGTTGCCTTGCAGGTTCTGAAACTGCACGATATCAAGGTGCTTTAAACCTACCTCATTGATGTAAGAAACAGGCTGCTAGTACTTACTGAATGTTTTTTCTGGCACATAGTATTTAATACTGAATGCATGAATCCAGGCTTAATGTGGAAGAGGAGCATCCATTAGATGAATTGTATGCTTGATGCACTGGAAGCATTAAAGGGAAGTTTTTGGGATTAGATATTAACACTTAATTCAATAGTGGCCTGTAGTTCCTGTTCTTATTGGTTTTCTTGTATGTTAAATGTGTGGTGTAGTTAGCAGCATGCTGTCAGGAGCCATCATAAGGCATGCAGCTATGGGAAGTGGCGATGTGCACAGTGAGGAGCCTGGTTATGCCTGTTACAAAGAAAGATATACAACTAGTTTGGAATAACTACTGAATTTCTTGACAGCTGAAGCTAGGATGTAGTCCTGCCTGTTTTAGTGCTCCCTGCTGAGAGGGAGATGATATTAATATATGTGTCAAGTCACTGTAGTAGTTATTCATAGTGACTGAATCAAGATTTAATTCAGTGGTTGGTTGATTCAAAGGAATCTACTCCACAGTAAGGTACTGTAAAGTAAAGCACACCTTTATTGGCCTGGCCGGGGGGAGCATGCAGCATGCAGCATGCAGGGGTTAACAGCACACCTCCATGTGCATGTCCATTGTGTTCATCTTACAGAGGTTATTTATACAAGCTTACAAGTTCCGCATCCGCCCTTATTTCATTCATTTATCTAAAAGTTACAGTCTTAAGGGTTGGGGTCTTACATAACTTGTGGTTTTGTTGAAATAAGTCAGCCAACACTCCATTTTTTTCATGCAGGAAAAGCCAATTCTTTATTCACATAATTCGTTTTATACAGCTTTCACATACCTCATGTGCAACACCCATTGGTTGGTAGTTTTCTTATTGCTTCATTTATTGGTCAGAAGGTGATTTGTGTGTATGTGCTAAGGTTCAGGTTGTTTACATTTTCCTTTGTGGATTCTCATGGAACAGATTTAATCTTTATGCAGGTGGACTTATTTTTCTCCCCAAGAATAGATTGTTGTGCTAACAAACTTTTCATATCCAAGATTGTTTCGTACGAGAACTTGCAAGTTATCTGCACTTAGCTAGAGCAGCAGGGCTTAATCCATATTTTATAAGACCTTTCTTTATAACATCTTTTACCTATCTGCAACATGATTTCCTTATCTTAGGGTTACAAACACGGTGCACTATTCTTACTTAATACATTAATCACACCTATTTTGCTAATACATGCTTAATTTTACTATTACACACTTTTTTGCTATATTAGTTATACTTCATCTATAATTGTGTATTGATTATGTTCCTATTCTCTATTACATATAAAAACTACATTTTTCTACCCTTTGTGACAGCTCTCCCATTTGTCATTAAAACAGCAGTTAGCATGCTTCTTCCTTCTTATCACTTAGCCCACAGGGGCTAAGCCCTTGTTCTGCAGAAAAGTGGTTAGTCAGATGTGATGTTTTTAACTTCTTTTCTTTGTGTTAGAGCCGAGATTAATACATGGGAGTTGCAGTTTTGTGTTCGGACTCAGTGTTTATTAATTCTTATCTATATTACAGTCGCACAAGTCATGAGCTCTAGATAGCAAGATAGAAAATTGAGGTGTCTCTAACTCTTTCCAAGGTTATTTAAGCATAATTTGTCCAATAATGAGATGAAACCTAGATTGTTTATATTTTTAACCCAATAATAGACCACGCAAGGTCCGCAATGGAGGCCTTTTTCACCCAATTAGAAAAAAAACACCCAAAACAAAGAAGAAAAAGGTGAAGAAGAAGGACTTAGACAATGCCTTAAATCCTCCATATTGCCCCATATATATTACTATATACCAAAATCTCAAAATCTAAGTTTCCAGAATTCCAACAGTCAGACACATTAGCTCGCATTCCTTTTTCTTATCATCTTAGTCCACTTGGGTTTGTTTTTATCAAAAGCAGTTAAGTTTAGGTGCAGCATCTAGCATTCTCTTATCATCATAGCCCCTTCCAGGGCTAGGCTTCTTGTCTTGCAAAAGCAGCTTGTTCTGCAGAAGCTAAACACTTAATTTTTATTAATCTATACTTTATATTAAGGTGCTTGTATATTAAGGTGCTTATGTTAAAGGAGTCCTGTGTTTCAGGTAGAAACATTTAGGTTTGTATTTTCAGTCAAATGGTATGGTATCTAGTAAGACTTTTATTTTTCTGACATATATAGATTTCACTATGGCTTTGCCCTATCCAAATAGAAGAAAAATAGCAAACCTGAAGTACAGGCACTAATGAGGATGCCAGGAAGTAAGGCAGTAAAAGAGGAAACAAAGAGACTGTCCTGGTAGCAATATTCTGAAAATACTTGTCATAATGTAACTTAAAAGTTGAAGTTCTTGTGCAGTAGCTGTAAATGCCTATAAAGGGCTGAATCTTCTTCCAGGGTGATCTATTTGTTACCAAATATCTGAAATATCGGAATCAGACTCTCCAACACTAAAATTGTGGTAAAGAGGGCATCATTTTTTCAGGCCTGAGGTGCAGGCAGAGGATTCTAATCTAACATGGACATGTGATTCTACAAGAGAGTTACTTATATACAGTCGCTACATGCATAGTACAATTTACCTATTACCATAAATCCCACCCCATGTTCCCAGAGATTCAGTCCTTTGTTTTGTCTATCACTGCATTCTTGAGCCAAATGTCTTTTTATCTCCCAACTGTCCTTGCTGGAAGCAGCTTTCACAGGCCTTGTTTCTCTGCCAGAAGTTTCACAGGCACAGTAAAAATTGAACTAACCCTTTTGTATCATGTTGAGTATAACATCAGGGGAGTTTATTCTTTTTCTAGGGACTATAAGCATGATAGTTATAAACTGGGGAAGGGGGGAAGAGGTTGATGACTGTCATCTCTACCTCCTTGCCTACTGAGTGTGTTCAGTGGTGTCAGAGCTATGGTGAGCAGGCAGCTAAAATCAGGACACCAAAATGAGATTTCTTCACTTTAAGCTCAGCTAGAGGTATTATGTAAAGTGAATGCACTAATGGTTGGATACTTGTAGGTGGGGGACTGAATTGCATCTTTCCTCCTCCTAAATTAGTTTGTCTCGCTGTAACTGACCTAACAACAAGCTGCCCTAAAACTCTGATACTCTCTAGTACCTAGTAGCCTGGCTGAATTAAGCTCAGACAGCTGATTTGCCTTACATCAGTGAAATTGTGGGATGTAAATGGTTCTGTGAGCTACTGCTTTATTAAAAAAAGAAAAAAAAAAAAAAGCCTAATTTGATCTTTTTTTTGTCTCAACATAGAATTGGGCTTTTTAGTGAAAAAAATGACCTGTAATCATGGCTACTGCAGCATCTTTTTTTTCTTGTTCGCCTAGAAGCTATACCTGTGTAGAAGACACAGGTTCTGCCAAGAAAACTTACAGTTAGCTCAACCCTGAGTTTTGTTGTCTCATGCATTTTTAATCTCAGTCCTTGTGTTGTTTTATTGTGTTGGATCTCGTGAAGCTGCATGTAAGCAGAGGAGCAGGCTTTCCTGGGAAAACCCCGGTGGTCCAGAGTATTATGCAATGGTAGTATGTTGGGAGACAGAAATTATGACTGGAGTCCTCTTGATCATGAGAAAAACAGCCTGTTTTATTGTTCAGAACTCTCTTATGTAGGGAGTTCAAAACTCATGGATCTAGACACTGATTGTTCTGAGTCTTAGCCCTGCCCAGCTCCTTGACCAGTGATATGTCTGCTCTCTGGACTGTCTATGATTGGCTGAGGTCTCTGCACAAGCTCTCTTATTCACCTAGGGACTTCTAGAACAAGCCAGGTCAGCCGAACTGGACTTGCCATGACCAGATTTATTTTGTCTTAGCTAAAGACTAGCTGTCACAGCAGAGGAGTCTGCAGCTTACTCAATGCAAACACTTGAGCTGAAGTGAATGTGTTCTGCCCTGGGCAAATCTCTGCTCTGCTCCCATTGTAGGGTGGCATGTAGAGCTAGGCATGTCCTTGCTTCCGTAGCCATAGCTGCTCTCTTCTGTGGTGGTGTGGTGACAAGAAGCATTAGTTTGCTGCTCTTGGAGCCATGCCATTTGTGTAACTGACCTTGAACTGTGGGATAGGATTGTTTATGCAGATCATAAATGTTTTGGTTGTGAGGGTGCTGTGGCAAATGACTGAGGCAAGGACAGTTCTGCTGTAACATACCCACATAGAGTCAGGATCATGAGCAGGCTTGTACAGACTGTAAAGCCACATGAGTTTCTGATTTTGTTTCATAAAGGTGAACAGAAAAACATTTTCCTGTGTATCTGGCACTCTGGCCTCATAAAATTTGGGTTGCAAGGCAAAAGCATATGCCAGTCTAAGTAAAACAGTAGCCAGGTTTTCAGTGACTAATCCAATCTGCTTGCCTGCTCCTGTTTCTGGGAATAAAACTTCCCATAGCTTGTCCTGTTGAACAAGGTCAGCACCCTGCATCCAGGTTGCACGCTTAGGTGCTTAAGTGGAAGAGGGTGACACAGGATTCTGCTCTCATTGTATGTGACCTGCTTTTAGGGTCCCTTTTTGTATTCTCAGTTGATTGCGAGCCTAGCTGTGGTGCAGGTGCCAGGAGATGCTTCTCTGAAGATGGCACATTAGACTGGTGGGATTTTCTTGGCAGGTTGAGCAATGCCAAGGGAAGAATCTGTGCTCCACAATGCAGAAAGTGGTCTGCCAGTCCTCCTTTGAGGGGAGCATATTTGGCATTAATCAGTCCAGACACAGCTTGCTTTCCTACTGACTGGCTCTTCTGACAGCTGTAAATGGCAGGACAGCACAAGGAAGTTAGTATTCAGTGCTGGGATCTCTGCAGTCTTCCCACAACTGACTTGGCTCTGAGAGTCTTGCCCTACATCTGCCTATTAACCTCAGAGGCACTGGAAGGCAATTTTGCTGTCATTGCCCATCAATATTTGGTTCATCAAGTTATGCTGAGTTTTTAAACAAACAGATGGTATTCTGTTGTATTACCCCACGAGACTAGACGACCGCCGATGGCAAAAGTAAAGGAGTCTGCTCTCTTTCACCGGGTGGGATATTACAGCTTTTATTCTCAAGTCCTGCCCTGCTTGGCTGGAGCCGTCCCGATGGCTCGCTGGTGCCAGAGTGAGCTCGCCACTCCCCTGTCGGGGCCATTTTCCCCAGGGGGCAGGGCCCAGAGGCAGGGACAAGACACTACCTAATCAGGGAGAAGTGGGAGGGGAACAGGGTTTGGTTACATTTCAGTGTGGGGGATGGGCACTGCTGGGTAAGGACAGATCATATGACAGATACATAGAAAAAACATTACAAATCCGATGAAATATAAACCCAATTAATGCATTATAACAGTATTCAGACTTGGAAAAAGCTTTTGGTGGCAAGAAATGTAGTATTAGGAACACAAGTAGATGGACCAGTGTCCCGGTTTGAGACAAATTTAGGAGGAAATGTCCCGAAATGGTGTCTCCTCTGAAGAAAGCAGATTTCAGCAACCCCCTCCCCCACACAAGGTTCAGAAAAAATTCCCTTGGAGAAAGTGGAAAAAAGAACTGTTTATTTAACAAGCAGACTGTTTACAGGCATGAATAGAATCAATAATGTGAAATAATAAAACCTCTCACTGCTCTGAAGAAATGGTAAACTCAGAGTCCTGTGGTTCAGAGAGTCCTTCTGTGGGTGTGGCTTAGCTCGCTCTCTCTCTCTCTCTCTGGCGCTGGGATGCAGCGTTAGTGTTCCGGCCCAGAGCAGTGCAGGAGGGAGCCCCAGGCGATGGTATTCCAGACCAGAGAAAAGCTGAACAGTTCCAGAAGAAGAAGCCACAGTCCCAGGAAAACTTTTTTGCCTTAGCTACTAGAAAAACTGGCTAAAAGCAAAGAGGAACTCTCCGTCTCTCTTCCCTGCTGCAGGGCCGAGAGCAGGAAGAAAAACTGAGACCCTTATCTCTGTTTTTAAACACAAGCAGCAAAAGGAATTTCCACCACTTCGCCCCCTTCTCTTCGAGCTCGCTTAAAGGCACAGGACTTATATCTGGCGTAAAGCAGACAGTAGGGGATACAATACAGCATCATAAAGTCACCCTAGGACAACCAGTTTAACTCGCACAAGAAAGGCAAAAAAACCCCAACCCTTTAGATCTCAATTGAACAGGTATTTAATAATTTTTAATTTTTTCCCACAGAAAGAGTAACTAAAAACCTTTGCACTGGCAAATGTAGAACAGGTCTTTTCACCTTAGCAAGTGTTCTTATCCTGCAAGTGTTTTGAACCTAGCAAGAGTGCAGTTATATCTGGAGTTCTTGCTTTTCAAATCTAGTTTATCCTGTTGAACAACAGTTGTTGGATAGTACTGCTTGAATTGGGACTTGGTAAATGCCTTATGGCTTGTTTTCTGAGTGTTATCCACCCAAGTAAGGCCTGGTGTTTAAATTTTTCTGGTTCAGTTAGTATTTCCTTCATAAGAAATTGTGTAGAGTTATACTGTGGGTCCACATGGGCACTGATATATAAATCAAACTATTTAATGGACCTAATGGAATTTTTTTCCATGTTTTCACTGCAATGGTTGCTTGTTGATCTCTTTGTTCTGTTTCATAATTAAAATATTTTGCTTTATTTTCCAGGCTCACATTAAATTTCCTATTGACTATCCATATTCACCACCTACCTTCAGATTCCTGACCAAAATGTGGCACCCCAACATTTATGAGGTAAAGTGTTTTTTAAGCTATTTTTTTTTTTTTTTCCTCAGGTATATATAAAGGTTTCCTATGTCCTTAAATTTCTGGAAGTATTGAAGGTACTAAACATCTCTAGCCATAACTAAAGTAGTTAGCTGTTTGTGTTTAAATGCCAGCTTCATGGTTGCAGAGTTAAATCTAAATATTGTAGGAAATGCTGTTTCTGTAGACAGGGATGGAGCCTTTCTCATACCTGCAAGTGCAGCAAGCAGCCCCAGCTGAAGCATTTTTTAGTATATCCTACAAAATTGTGTGATGAGACAAGAAATTTTGGGGAAAAGTCTCCTGCAGCAGTCAGCTTATGATAAAGGGGTTTGGACTTGGGGTGCTCCAACTGCAGAAAGAACCAGACCTGGAGTCCAGCTTCAGGAGGAGCCCTGCACAGCCTTGCCACCCTAGGATCAGAGTGAACAGATACCTTTTGACTTAATGTCTGCTGGTCGATTTGAAGAGGCCCTTAGTCCAGTGCATGTATGAGTGACGTTCAGAGTGTAACACTGGGCTATCAAGTCCATGATTGGATCATGGTTCAACTATATAGTAGGTTCAGAAGGAGAATGATTTTATATAAATGCCTTTTAGAAAGAAGCACTCCCTAGCTTGAAAGCATTTTCATAATGATGCTGAGCATGGGCTGCTTGAAGAGATTTAAAGTTGTCAAGGACCAAAGCACTAGAGGAAATGCTGCCATGAGGTTGGTGTGGTGTTCTGCTGATGAACTAGCTCAGGGGCTTAGTGGTCAGGTTAACCTCTGCTGTTGCTGGGGCATAAGATACACTGCCCCGCATCTGGTGTGAATAGACTATGCTGTGTTTTTTGCTGGGCTTTCATCTGTCAAGTGACCTTTAAGGTTTCTCCTGGAGCCTGGTTGAGTTGAGCTGTTGTGTTAGAGCTCATGTGAGCAGCAGCTTGAGACAGTTTAATAGTGCTGCTGCAAAGACTGTGAGAAGCAGCATTTCATTTCATTTCATTTCATTTCATTTCATTTCATTTCATTTCATTTCATTTCATACAATCGGTTCAAAATAGCCAAATTTCATGGCTGTATTTGAAAATTGAAGGCCTGTTTTGGCTCAAAAAATTTTTTTAGTGGAGGCCAATCAAATCCCTGCTAAACTTTTGAATATCCTAGCCAAACATCAGCCTGCCAGGACTACTGCTTGAATACTTTGAGGAGTTAAAGGTCTTTCAAAAATGTTCTGTTTGGTGCAGCTCTGTTTCCTTATCACAGGTCTTCTGCAGGCTTTCTTTGTGTCTACTTCAAACCATGAATTAACATGGGGAAAGGCTCACCCCTTGACTACAGCAATGCCTAAAACCTTGTGCTGATCTCATCAAGCCCCATGACACCTTTACCCATCCAGGCTCTAATGCAGTGCTGCCCTGCTTGAATTCCCAGTCATGTAACATTGATTGTTGTAAAAGAGAAGCTTCTCACATTCTTGCTTCCCCCTATATCTTTGTATTGCTGAATATCTGCTTGTCCACATACTGTTGATCTGATCACATGAGGAAATTCTCCTGAGTGCAGTGATGGCTTCTCCTTGTCATCATCTCCCAGGAGATGGTTAAAGGAGAAACTGGGTAAACTAATGAAAATTATGAATAAAACCAGAATAGTCTGTGAACATAATCTAACATTAGTAAGGTTAACTTCACCTTAAAAAGATTGTACTGGATGTGTGTAGTGGTTTTGGTTCGCCAATTTGAGGTTTCCCGGCAAATGCATCAAATAATGTGGTGGGTTGAGTGCTGGCCAAATGCCAGGGCACCCACTAGAATTATTTACTCCTTTTCTGCTGTGTGATAGGATTAGGAGAAGAGCAAAGCAGGCTCAAAACTTTAAAGGGTATAAAGAAAACTTTATTCAAACAGAACTGAACGAAAAGAAAAAAATAATAAGAATCAGAATAAAACCTTCAGAACACTTCTCCTCCTCCCAACTCCTCTTTCCCACTGACAACATACAGAGACAAAACCTGGGACTTAGGTCAGTTTACAACCTCTAAAATAGTCTTTAATCAGTTCTTTTAGGGAGAGAAGTTTCTCTTGTCATGTCATGGAGACTTCTCCACAAGAAACAGTTCTCTTGTGGCTTCAATTTCCACAAATAGCAGCCACCCAGAAATCTGCATCCCTCCCATCTTTCACAGCCTTCCCACACCTGCTTTCATGGACCATGTCAAACTTATGGGGTACTATTCTAAGGATGAGCTGTTCAAAAGCAAAGGTTCTCTTTATCTATCTCTGAGATCATCTTCATCTCTGAGAAGAGAGGTCTTCTTCTTTCCCTGGAGGCAAAGGGTCTTCATCACTCTCATCTCTGTCTCTGTTCAAGCTTGTCATGGGATCACGGCTACTTCAACATTTACTTGCTTCAGCACGAATGCCTTTGCTCATATCTCCAATTTTAACACTCCATCCCCCCATGCTTTTTTCATGAATTAAAGGGATATTCTAGTGTATCACAGTCCATCACTGTGGCCTTAAAAAAGAATTTCAGCCTAAGATGAAGGCATCTCCTCATTCTCCTCCCATCTGGGACCAACCTTGGTGTCTTCATGTTGTTTCTCTACGTGTCTTCACTCTGTCCTTTACTCTCACTTGAGAGAGGATCAATGTTTTGCAAGTTTCACCTGTGCAGTGAAAGAGTCAATATCTCGCCTGGGGCCTGCAAATGGTCATGATTGTTTTCTGCCAGGCGGTGGCTGAAGCAGTCACAGTGATAGATTCAGGCTGTACTGGGGGCTGTGCCAGGATCTCAGGGGGCGCGGCCAGAATGATGGCAGCCGCTCTGGCCACATGGCTGGTCTCAGGCCTGTACTGTGTTTCATTCCAGCCGTGGGCCGGCCTGACTGTGATGAGGGGTAAACCGGCCCAGCAGCAAGATGTTAACAGACACAACCTGGCCCTACCTTGGCTGGGGCACCTCGGCTTCCCCTCCCCCTGCCTGGAAGCCACTGGGGCCTGGCAGACTCCCCGTGAAGGGGCCCAGCCCCTCGGCAGGGCCTGCCCAGCCCAGCCACATGGAGGGGGTCAGGCCAGCCTGTTGCCTATTCCCAGGCTGGAAGAAAAAGACATTTTTCCTGGGTTTGTTGGTCTTAAAATGTGAATGTCACAGAGGCACATTCAGCTCTTTAATTGGTTTAACAGGTTGTCAGTATTCAAACTAGCCACTGATTGGTTTTGTCAGGCACAGAGGAAACTGCTAGCAGCTTCTCTTAGAAAAATTGTTTCCGTGGGTGGCTTCTTCCCTCCTCACCAATGCCAGTTAATGCAAAACCAGCACTATGCGCAGCAGAAATCATTTCATCCACACATAGCCCAGGTTGTGCAGAGAAAATCAGTCCATGACACATAAATTTTCCTAGATTTTTCAGATACTTATACAGTCAAAACCCATAGAAATTCATTGGTTCAATGTTCATTGGTCCCAAGTTACGCAGTTCTTAGTATTTGGTTTCCTATTGGCTACCGATCTCTTCGCCTCCAATGCTAATTAGGTCCTTATTCTTATCTCTTTTCCCAGACCAGGTGTCTCTGACCATGCCAGGGATGATGTGTGAAGTTGGTGGTCCTTAATAGTTGTTGATAGTCACTATCTTTTGAGTATCTTCTGTGCTACTCCCAGTCTGTTGAGATGTTAAACTCATCAGACCTCACCTGGTAGACCAATCCCCTGAAAAGAAATTTCAATTCCCTTCCCCCCCCCACCCCATCCCCCATGGCAAGGGCAAACAAAACTGACTAAAGCTACATAAAACATTTTAACCTTTGTAGCATTTCCAACAGCATGGTTTACAGGGTGTTTCCAGCCAGCCAGTTGTAGCCTCCACCAAGGTGAGTATGTAGCTCTTGCCTTGGCATATTCATGACAGTGATCCAGTGTAGTCAATTTGCCAGACCTCACCACATCACAAACCCAGCCACTGCGCTCTATTCCAAGGAGATTTTACTTGCATGGCTGGCTTGATTGCAGCACATTTCACATTTCTGAATAACCTGTGCGTGAGAAATGATGCTCACTTTTTAAAATTTCAAAGGTTTATTAAAAACCTTAACAAAATACAACAAAGGACTGAATAAGGAATAATTACAGTGTGCTGGGAGTGCATGACTTGCCTGCCACGTGCTTGTTTACAAAATGAATCTTTTATAACCCTTGGTATTGCATCAGCCAACCCTGGCCCCTCCCAAAGTCTGCCAGTCAACTCTTCTTCGCCAACCATTGGTGGAGACTGCTTTCTTGCAACTTGATTGGATGTCAGGTGCTGTCATGCCGGGCCTCCTAGTAGCAAGACTTCCCTCCTCCCAAATGCCCCATGCAAGGGGCACAGGTACACACCCTCCTTCCACATGTCCCAACTACTAAGGCCGTCCCTTGGCAACCATACAGAGGGGGGAAAGGGGACTATGGGGAGAACAGAGGACATCCAAACAACAAATCATAATAACATAACTATACATCAATAAAACTTCTCTTAACATACACATTATATTCATCCCTTAATTGCAAGAGCCAGTCATCCCATTACTCATCTATAACACTGTGTGATGGCCTCCAGGGTCAGGTCCACTCCTCAATCACAAGCCCATCCGTATGTGGCATCTCTTCCTAGATGTCCCAATGTTTCATGGACTCATTGGGCTATAAATAGCTCACCCTTTCATTCCCAGTCCAAGTCTACCTGAACTATTCCAATTTCGGCAGCCTTATCTACCTGTTCATTGTTTTGATGTTCTTCAGTGGTGCAGCTTTTGGGCATGTTAGCATCTATGTACCTTTAGAGCCATATTTTCTACCTGTGCAGCAATGTCCTGCCACAATGCAGCAGCCCAGATGGGTTTACCTCTGCATTGTCAATTGGCCTTTTTTCATTGCTGCAGCCACCCCCATAGGGCATTAGTCACCATCCAGAAGTTGGTATAGAGTACAGGCTACTTTTCTTATTCTGCAATCTCTAAGGCTGATTGGATGGCTTTCACTTCTGCAAATTGACTTGACTCCTTCCCCTTCAGCAACCTCAACGACTCGTCCTGTGGGACTCCACACAGCAGCTTTCCACCTCACAGCAGTTTCCTATCACACAGCAGGATCCATCAGCAAATAGTGCAAAGCCTCTTTTGTTTTCTGGTAACTCATTATATGGTAATGCCTCTTGGGCATGAGTCACCTTTTCAGGCAATGCTCCAAAATCTTTGCCTTCTGGACAGTCTATAATCTCTTCCAGAATTCCTGGGCAATTAGTTTTCCCCAGTTGAGCTCATCGTGTGATAAACACTTACTCCATGTAGTGCTGGTTGTGTGATGTGTTGAGGGATGTTTATTTATTCTGAACATCCAGTGTAGCATGAGCAATTGCAGTGCTAAGAGGAGACACGCTTCTGTCCCAACAACCTCTGAGGCAGTTCAAATCCCTTCATAGTCTGCTAATATCTATTTTTCAGTTGGAATATAGTGGGCCTCTGATTTTTCCAGCTCCAAAACCCTAATGATCGACCTCAGGTTTTTCCTGATGTTCTTTGCCAGAGGCTGCAGGTGGGACCATGTTCCCCAGATACAGTGTAGTGTTTATTTTGCATGGCTAGTCCTGTCTGAACAGGCCCAAGGGCTACTGCATGAGCTATTCCCTGTTTGATCTGCTCAGAGGCCTGTTGCTGTTCAAGGCCCCACTCAAAATGGTTCATCTTCCAGCTATAACCTGGAATGTACATTCTCTAGAATCCTACAAGACCTAGGAAAGCTTGTGCTTCCTTCTTGTTAGCTGGTGGAGACATAGTTGCTATCTTGTTGACCACATCCATAGGGTCATGATGGTGTCCATCCTGCCATTTTATTCCCAAGAACTTAATCTTCTGTGCAGGTCCCTTGACCTTGCTTTTCTTTATGGGAAAATCAGCTTTCAGAAGAATCTAAATTATTCTTTTTCCCTTATCAAACATTTCTTCTGCCTTCTTGCCCAACACAATTATGTAGATGTTCAGGGGCATCACCCATTTCCAGGGCAGTCTGGATCCATCCATGACAGATGGTAGGGCTGTGTTTCCACCCCGGGGCAGTTGATTCCAGGTGTATTTGACACCCCTGCACATGAAAGCAAACTGTGATCTGCAGTCTGCTGCCAAAGGAATTGAGGAAAATGCATCAGCAATGTCAGTTGCAGCACACCACTTGACTGCCTTCGACTTCAGTTCATATTGGGGCTCTAACATGTCTACTACAGTAGCACTCAGTGGTGGTGTTATTTCAGTCAGGCCATGATAGTCTACTGTTAACCTCCACCCTCCATCAGACTTTTTCACTGGGACTATTAAAAGGTGAGTGAGTTCTGCTGATCACTCCTTGGCTCTCCAGTTGATGATTCAGATCATGGATGGGAGCTAGGGAGTCTCGGTGCAATATTGCCACCAGTGCAACAGTCCTGGTAGCAATTGGTACCTGCTGGTCTTCAACTCACAGCACTTCCACAATGAAGTGATCTTCTGAGAGGTCAGGCAGAGTGGATAACTCTTTGATCTTCTCTGTACTCATAGTGGCTACACCAAAAGCCCATTGGTACCCCTTTGGATGCTTGAAGTACTCTCTCCTGAGGCGGTTGATGCCAAAGATACAAGGGGCTTCTGGACCAGTCACAATGGAGTGCTTTTCCCACTCACCTCAGCCTCTAATACAGACAATTCTTGGCATCCCTCTGTCACTCCAGAGATCCAGACGGGTTCTGTGGCTCTATACCCTGATGGCACCAGTGCACATTGTGTACTAATGTCTACCAAACCATTATACTTCTGTGTATCCGGTATGCCAGGCCATGGAATCCACATAGTCCGATATATCTGGTCATCCATTTTTTCCTCCTGGCTGAAGGCAGGGACCCTCCATTCATGTTCCTCACTGGAGTGTTCACTGTCTGACCTTTGCAGTGCCGGACCAGAAGTCCCCTCACCTGGATCAAAGGACATGATTTCAGTTCTATGTGGGAGATCGCTGATTGCCTTCTTGTGTCTCTGCAGCAACTATACTGACAGTCATTTTGAATGACCCCTTCTTAACAGCTCTCTTCCCTCTCAGTTCACATATATGGGCTTCCAGCTGAAAGGTGGGTTCATCATCCCACTTTATGTCCAACACCTGGTCAAACAGGAAAAAACAGACTGCACCATGCAGCATGTGCCTGAGACTTCCTTTCCTTCTGACCAGGGCAGAAGACCAATCTCTTGGACAGATCCTAACAGCTGAGGCACTGGCCTGTAGGGATGAGGAGGTACAAAGATTTTCTTCAAAGTTTTTGAGCCACGAAGCTGCTCTCTCCACAGTTGGTGTATCTATTTGTGGGTAATACATTGCTGCCAAGCTGTTAGAATATGATGCAGGGGCGCCTTGAACCACCTTCCTCCACATGGCCAGTGTGCAAGGGACACCCTCTGGATCTTTAGAGACCCTGTCACTTTTTAGATCACTATAGATGACTTCCAGCACTGCTAATTCTCTCAAGTACTGAATACCTTCATCTGCAGTGGCCCACTTCTCTGGGGAATTCACAAGATCTTTAAATGGATATCTTCCCCTCAGACTTGAGAGAAGCCATCTCCAGAGGCTGCAAATTTCTGCCCCTTTTCCAATTCCTCTTTCAATTTCCCGGTCTCTAGCAAGAGATCCCAGCTGTTGGGCTTCATGACCTTCTAAGTCCTGACTGCCAGCCCCATTATCCCAGCATCAAAGCAGCCAGACAGAAATCCGCTGACCTGGCTAGTGGTTGTAATGTTTTCGCAAGTCTGGAAGTTCTGATGAGGTCAGGGACTGAGAAACTTTGGTTTCCTGTTTGAATTGTCTCACTCCTTTCTCCAATTTCTTTGTTGAAGGACTGGCTTCTTGATCAGACACTTCCTTTCCTGATTTTTTCTCCTCCTCTTCCTCCCTTTCTAATTGATGGTATGGATGTGTTGTTCTCTTTATCCACTTTTTCTTTTTCACTACTGGGGCAATTACTGTAGTTGTTTGAGTCCTTGTCTCAGCCATAGTGTCCTCAAATGCAGTTTGAGTTCCTGCCTCAACTACAGTCCTCTGAGAGTACTGAACTGTGGCTCAATAGGCACAGGCCAGGCCCCAGTACAAAGTGAGAAGCTGCTGGTTTTCATTGGGGTAGGCAAGGCACCCTTCTATCAGGTGACGGGTCAGTTTGTCAAGGTTGATTACCTGTTCAGGTGCAAAGTCCCAGGCAATGGGAGCTTTTAACCACCCTGGGAACCTGCCCAAATCCTGCCACCCAGGGACGGGGTGCTTCAGGGTGCATTTCAATGTTGCATCACCCAAAATTTGTTTTCTCTTACATCAGGACAACACCAGATTCCACAAACCCCGTAATATGCTAAAAGTTTTATTTAGTGGTATTAAACAGATCACATAACAATGAACAAGGATCTCAGGAGCCTACATAATAAAACCATCCACATTAATCCAAGGTAGGGAGAGGGAAATCACAGAATCACACAGAATCAACTAGGTTGAAAAAGACGTTTGGGATCATTGAGTCCAACCTATGACCTAATACCACCTTGTGAAGTAGACCATGGCACTAAGTGCCACATCCAGTCTTCTCTTAAGCACCTCCAGGGATGATGACTCCACTGATGCCTTGGAGTGGCTACCTGGAACAGAGGCTAGACAAGATTAAGAGAATAAAAGTGGGTATTTAATAAAGGCCTTCAATAGGTACACCTTGGGCAGTCAAAAGTCTCCAAGAGGCTACACCCAAGATGGATGATGGTCACGAGTTTTTCATACAGATATAAGTTTGGTCCATTTACATATCAGGGGTTAATCCTACAGGTTCAGGTAATGAAGTCATATGCCCCCAGTTTGCTCCTCCCCCCAACTCACTTTTCTTTATACTTTTTGGGGCCTGAGACAGTAAGGTGTCCTTGAGTTTCAGGCCTAGAAAGAAATTGTTTTGTCTGAATAAAATGGGAGAACAGTAGCTGACAGGCTATGGAGTTTTAGAATGATACACTAAAGCAGTACAGGATCTGAAAAATATAAAAGCTAAATCCTAAGGCATCACAACCACCTCCCTGGAGAAGCCCATTCCAATGCTGAACCACTCTTTCTGTGAAGAATTTTTTTCTAATATCAAGCTTAAGCTTCCCCTGGCACGGCTTCAGACTGTGTCCTCTTGTCCTGTCACTGGTTGCCTGGTGGCAGAGCCCAACCCCCACCTGGCTACAACCTCCTTTAAGGTAGTTGTAGAGAGTGATAAGGTCTCCCTTGAGCCTCCTTTTCTCCAGGCTAAACAACCCCAGCTCCCTTAGTCACTCCTCATAAGACTTGTATGCTAGACCCTTCCACCAGCCTTGTTGCCCTTCTGTGGACATGCTCCAGCATCTCAACATCTTTCTGAAATTGAGGGTCCCAGAACTGGACACAGTATTCAAGGTGCATACTAACCAGTGCCAAGTACAGGGGGAGAATCACTTCCCTGGTCCTGCTAGCCACACTATCCTTGATACAGGCCAGGATGCTATTTGCCTTCTTGGCCACATGGGCACACTTCTGGCTCATGTTCAGCCTGATGTCAATCAGTACCCCCATGTCCCTGTCTGCCTTGCCACTGTCCAGCCACTCTGTCCCCAACCTGTAGTTCTGCATGAGGTTGTTGTGACCAAAGAGCAGGACCCATCACTTGGTCTTGTTAAACCTCATATTTTTGGATTTGGCCCATCTATCCAGCCTGTCCAGGTCCCTCTTCAGAGCTCTCCCACCTTCCAGCAGATTGACCCCCCCCAACCTGGTATCATATGCAAATTTGCTAATGGTAGACTTGATCCCCTCATCCAGATCATCAATAAAGATATTAAACAGGACTGGGTCCAACACTGATCCTTGGGGAACACGACTAGTGACTGGTTGCCAACTGGATGCAACAGCATTCCCTAACATTCTGTGGGCCCAGCCATCCAGCCAGTTCTTAACCCAGCAAAGGGTGCACCTGTCCAAGCCGTGGGCTGCCAGCTTTTCCAGGAGTATGCTGTGGGAGACAGTGTCAAAGGCTTTACTGAAGTTCAGGTAGACAACATACACAGCCTTCCCCTCATCCACCAAGTGGTTCACGTGGTCATAAAAGCAGATCTGGTTCGTCAGGCAGGACCTGCCCCTCCCAGATCCATGCTGGGAGATGTATTTCCTCGTGTTCTCTACAAGATAACTCCCCCGGCACAGCAAGGCCATCAATGCCATGGCAAAGCACATAGCCATTGTTTGTATAACCATGTTCTTAAACTCAGCAAAATAAAGAGATAAGCAATGCAGCTGACAATCTCCATGTCTCACATAGGAGCTTGCTACTTAACTACTATAACATGCAATATATATAACTGCCTTTGTATGCCACCAAAAAGGACTGGTGGGTTGACCTGGGCTGGATGTCAGGTGCCCACCAAGCCACTCTACCATTCCCCCTTCCCAGATGGCAGAGAAGAGAAAATAAGATGGAAAATTACTCATAGGTTGAGATAAGGCAGTTTACTAAAGGAAAAGCAAAAGATTGCGCACACACAAACAAAGGGGAACAAAAAGAGGATTTTATTCTCTACTTCCCATCAGTGAGTGATGTCCAGCCAATTCCCAGGAAGCAGGTTGCTCCGGAAGGCAAACACTGCAAATAACAAATGCCCCCCTTCTTCCTCCTTCCTTTAGCTTTTATATCTGAGTTGATGCCATATGGTATGGAATATCCCTTTGGTCCATTTGGGTCAGCTGGCCTGGTTGTGTCATCAAATCTCTGCCTCAGGCCAGGCTCTTCTTAACTTTTTTTCTGTCTTGCAGAATGGAGATGTATGTATTTCAATTCTTCACCCACCTGTAGATGACCCACAAAGTGGAGAGCTGCCCTCCGAGAGGTGGAACCCTACCCAAAATGTCAGGTAACTGAATCTGTGATGTATAACAGTGACCTCAAAGGCCTATGATCTTTCTCCAAGTCTAAGGCCTGCGTTTGAAAAGTTTTGGAACAGAATTTAAGACTTTGGGAGCTTTAGGTCCTTAACTGGGTGGGAACCAGACTTATCAAGTTGTCTGAAGTGCTGGTGCTGAGGTGTCCTGATGATGGACTAACAATGTGGAGAATTCTGTCCTGTTCATAGGGTTTCATGCTCCTAAAGCAACTTATTTCAAATTTTCTGCCCTTCCCCAGTCATTGTTATCCTATAGTTAGGGTTTTCAAACTCTTCCAAGATACCACTAGTGGAAAAGAACATTTTTGGGTATTTGTGTCCAGTAGGAGTAATTTTGTTCATAATCCTGCCTGCTGTTTGCCTTACAGTATTTGTGTGTCTCCTGTCCTGCAGTGTGATATCTTGAGCAGTTAGCCAGGTTGATTTCTTCCTGACAAAAAGACCCAAAGGATCACTATATATTAGAGGCATTTGGGGCCGACCTGTCCTTTTTTTCTTTCTTTTTAAACACCAGCTGAATTTCATTCTAATTATAAGACACTGCCAATAAAGAACTGATAAAATTCATATTAATTAGCAGTTCACCTGTGCAGCTGGAGTAGTAAGTGATGTAGTGAAAAAACCCTGAAGTGAGGTGTTGCAGCATGGTGGGATGGTGGAAATGCTGTAACCTTCTTCGAAGTGTCTCCTTCAGAAGCCGCTCGGAGTAAGGCCATGAGAACAGACATTTCAAGTCCATGCACACACACATGCCACAGATAGCTCAGCAGAGGAAAGACAGGAAGGGCTTTCTGTAATATGAATTCCAGCAAGGGTTTATTATGTTCACCACGCCGAAGGGATCAGGGACAAAAGACCCAGACCATGTGGTGCTCGGAGGTTAAGTAAGGGTCAGGAGCCAATGGTCTGAGGGCACAGAGGAGTTACAAAGGGCAAGGCAAAGGGCAGCAAACCTATAGGGGGGATGAGGGATGAACAATTGGGGCGGGCAGGGTCAACTGGCCAATGGGGGAAGCAATCTAAGGTAGATTGGCAATAGTGCTGCAGAGCACCATGGGGGAAGTCTTTTCTTTCAGCCTAGGCAGGGAAAACTCTATGGTAGATCTTTCCAGGGCAAAGCCTGGAGGTTTCCCTGAGGAGTTTTAGGGTTCCCACAGTAAAGTACTTCCTGTTCTAACATTTTAATCTGATTTATTATCCAAATAAGGTTAGAATAATTGCCTCTAGATTCTTATCATATGAGAATTATTCTTGCTCTCAGATTTATTAGATGCTGGTTCCTCAACTTGAAATCTGTTATTTTTTGGTAAATCCAGGTAAGGATCTCAGGACATCTGGGGGAATACAGTGTTTTGAAAAGGATTGTCTGACAGTTTAACTCAGCTTTCATCTAACTTGGCTTCACAAAATTCATTCAAAAGGAGCCTCTGTCAAAGCAAAGATCTAGCAAGGGGGATTCAATGGATTCTTGACCCTTGAAATATGATTGTAACATACACTGCAAAGTTCTTAGCTAGAGCTAACATAGCAGGAGACTAGGAATTGTAGCAGTCAGCAAATTTTAAAAACTGATGTTCCTCCTGGAGCATGCTACTTGAAGGTTAAAAAGGCCCAAGAGAAATGGTGTATCTTAGCTGCATGAAGTTATGAAGGGTTGGGAATCTGATCCTTAGAGCTTGAGGTAAAGGTTATCCAATCCATCTGTACCAAATACATGGTCTAGTTCAGATTTTTAAAAAGAAAAATAGGCTTAAATAGTATCTTAAGTTGTTATATTGCTAAGCTATGTTCACCTGTCCCTCTGCTCAGATGGCTATTAAACTGGTTTTTTTCATACATCTGATATGGTTAGGACTAGGTGACAAGCTTCAACTTATAGTTAGAAAACATCTTTGGGCATTAGTTGCTTATAATGCACACACATTTTGAGTATTTCACAATATACAACCCTAAAGATTGACATGAAACTTCTTATGGTACTAGTTCTCTGATTTCTGCTTTCCCTTACCATGGTGCAATTTTTGGTGCTTACTCTTGGAACATGCTGGTCCTTAACAGTGATATTTGGAGAAAAAACATTTCCTCAGCTGTATCAGCAAGCAGAAATAAAACGTGTCCTTCACTGTTAGCCTGCTGCCTATGTAACTTAGGGCTTCTCTTCAGCTGCTGAATTTTGTAAATCCGCTTACTACAGATGACTGTGGTTGAAGTGTCTGGAGTGAGGAATGTCATTCTTCAACTTTGAGAGCACCTGCACATCTCTACACCTAATGGTTTCAAGCATGCTCATTATTTTTTTTAAACATAGTTAATATGGACTTCCCCATCACTTGGAGCTAGATGAGACCAGCATAAGTAAATATAGGAAACATCCAGCAAGAGGTAAAGGAATGCAGCTGTGATCTGTATGGCAGAAAGTATTGCTTTTCTTATGTCCCATAAAGCTGAGGAAGTGGTGGCAGGGCTGAAAGGGTTAAGGCTCTTTGATAGATTTTAGTTGCCTTTCTCCCTATATTGCCTGACTCTGTCTTTTGAGATGCACACAGGCCAGAATTCAGCACAATATTCAAGATGTTGGTACATCTGTATCCTCATCTTACTATTGCTTTGTTTTCTGAGAATACCCATTTTTTGTTGGCTTTTTTGGGCTGCTTTAGTGCATTGAGCTGTTTGCAGAAACTGTTCAGATGTAACATTACTTTTAGTACAGTCTAAGTTTGATACTTTTGTTGATATATGGAGAGAAAAAGGCAGATAACAGTTCTGATTACTTGAGCCTCTACTGGCTTCTCTCTTCTGCTGACAAAGGGGTGTGGAGGGACTGTCCTGGTTCCAGCCAGGACAGAGTTAAATTTTTTTGCAGTAGCCATGAGGGGGTGGAGCCTGGACCTGTGTGGGTGTAGCTAGGAGGTTATTTTATAACACCACACATCATTGACAGGGGTGGAAGTAGGGCACTCTCTGGTTTCTGAGAAGGGTAGGGCTTCTGGTGGAGAAAATTGTGGTGTGGCAGGAGGGGGAAACCCACCTGCCATTTGTTCATTGTTGCCCAGGATCCATGGTGAGCATTTTTGCATGTGAATCACCCTCCCTTTTGTACACCTTTGTTATTTATATTGTTGCTGTTATTGTTGTTTTCTAATCTCATTGCTGTTTCCAGTAAATTGTTTTTATCTCAACCAACCCGTGATCTTTTGTGCCTCCCATCAGAGGGGGGAGGGGAGCCAACTGCAGGTCATGGGTTTTTTAGTGGGAGTACTAGATTGGGGAATACCATTCCTAAACCAGGACAGGCACTCATTCTGAAGACAACAGCACTGTAAACGCTTAAACCAAAGTGATATGGTAGCTGATGAGCACACTGTTGTCAGGTGATTGAAGAGAGGGACTCATTGCTTGGATGCAAGAAGCTGATTTATTGACTTACAGGGCTCAGCTTATATAGCCTTACAGCTTTGAATAGAATATTCTACTGCCAAGCAATAACCACATTGTTTGTGTTTCTTATCAACATGCTTAACTACAATCTTGGCAGGTGCAGTTTTACATGGCTACCTAAAAACAAAACACAACATTCCTTTCCTACCTCCTCACGCTATCTACGTCTGTTAATAAGCCTGTTAAAGCAGAGCTAGTAGCGTTAGTTTGTTTTGCAAGCCAACAGCCAAGGTTATTCAAAGGTTTTAGTGCGTGTTCTGTGCCAATAGATGGAATAATTGAGGCAAATACTTGGGCTCCGAGATTCCAAGCTTCAATATTATCATTACAATCTGGGCTATACATGTGTGTACTACACTTTGCTCATACTAATTTGTGCAAAGATGGTAAGTTTTCTCATAAAGAGTGAAACATGGAAAGTCGCCCAAAAGTACAAGGACCTCCTACAGCCCTTCCTGGTATTCCTTTCCAAGCACTATTTCCACATATTAAAAATATGTTGTCTAATAACCCAATAGCACTGCTTCCAGGTATAACTGGTTGAGGCAAGGTATGATTACACCAGGCAGAAGTGTTGGCATAAATTCCTTTACCTGAAACATCAAGACCAAATATTTTCTCATTATAGGGGCTGGCAGTATAATTTAGAAAGAAACACGCAAAAAAATGCATGGATCCAAAAATGTCCAGTTCTTAAGGCTGAATAGAAAGAGGAGGAAAGTTCCCAACTTTATTTACTCTTAAACCACGGTTGTTAGAAAAATACCATCCAGCTGGTTCACCTGCTTTTTTATGCCAACTTTCATTGCACCACCACACGGGCTCAATTCGACCTGGGGCAGTACATTCTTTTCGGACTGTCAAATTGAATAACGCATCCCATTCACTTTTCTCTAAAGGCATGGCTATTAAGCAAGTTTGGAAAGGATCACCAGGGGAGGTCATGGATAGGCACAATGTAGTTTCCTTTAAAGCTTCAGCTAGCATAGGCCAAACATTGCATTCTGGAAGGGGTGGCATTGCAACCACTCCTGATTCATTGAGGGTGAGTCCTACCAAAAGGACTAGCTTGAAAAGGCAAATCTGACCCCCAATAATACCAATGTGGAAGCCAGCCATACTCTTGCCCACACACAAATTTTGAAACAATACAATCACCATATGAATAGCATAAAGGATCACATTGTGGGCAGTTACTATGGCAGCGATTCAAAATGCAATACCACCGTTTATGACACTTTCAACACTGACACAAAACCCACACTTGATGAGAATAGTCTCTGCAAATAAAGCAAGGAATAGGGTTATTTTCAAGTTCAAGCCTTTCTTTAAATCATTTCAACTGCTGCTCATGAAGAGAGGCTTGTTCTGCAATGATGGCTTTTACTGTCTCTGGAGTAAGTTGGCCACAGAATTCAAAGAGTGGTGTAAAATCAATAAGTCCTCTCAAATCAAGTAGAAGTTGGCTGAGATGGCAGCTGGGTGGAGGCCAGCCTCAGTGGTCTCTGGAACTGAGGCTGAGGGTGAGGTGCCTGGGATCGCCAGTGATAGAGTGCCAGGGTAATCAGGATCCTCAGGAGAGGTATTCAAGGATTCGCTGAAGGGTCTCAGATTTTTGGCTGGGATACACTTCAGACCGTTTTCTGGAGAGACACAAGCAAAACCTCTTCCCCATGTGACAAGGGGATAAGGTCCCATAATCTTACTGGTTTCTGGGTCTTTAATAAGGAATGGAGCCTTCTGTTTAACTTCTAACTGGCAGTTATTGCTAAAGTGCCTTACAATTGGAGGGTTAGGATCCATTAGGGAGCAATTAAAAAATTTAAAAACATACAATGCCTTCTGTAATTGCTCTGCTGGGGTAGCGTTCCTCATTCCCTCTTTTTGTTGTTAACCCTTCCCTGAGAGAGAAAAGAAAGAGATAGAGTGGACATAGGAAAGACACTGCATGAAGTCAGTGGAGCAAGAGTGAAAGAACTGATAAAGAATATTAGAAGAAGGATTGAGGATGTGGACATTTTTTAACTGGACTTCTCTGGGGTAAACTATAGCGAAATGGACTGTTTCTTGTAACATCTTAATGTTGTTTGGGGGAATGCTGGTTCTAATCAAAATTAAGGATTGATATGATTGAGATTTAAGTGAGAATCTCAAAGCCCCTTGCTCCTGGGTAAAAGGAGGTCTCTATTTCTTCTGAGACAGAGACAATTTTAGAGATAGAAGAGGAGAATCCTTGTTTTGTACTGGAAAAAGCATTCTTAAACAGCACCCCAGATACACTGAGAGGCCCATAAGTAGCCAGGGGAAAGGCTGCTAATAAGTGGAACAGTACAATCTGCAAAAAACTCCAGGCAGTTGCAGATTTGTGACACTGAGAGCCACAAGACTGTTTTTGTCTTGTGGCGAATGTCTCCATAAGACTCTACACAGACTCCTCTCCCAAAGTGATGAAAGATTATGTTTAAATGGTGAAACTGACTGAAAAATCACAGGTTGTCTCTATGTTGTTTTGTAGGAAAGTTAACAGTTTGCAGGGGGAAGGAAGAGTGTTTTGAAGTTTCATTCTGTTTTGTTTTGGGGTTTTTTTCAACTTTTCCATCCTTTTAGTGTGTGTTAATAAAACTATTGGTTTATTTTTAAGCTTAAACCTGCTTTGTTTTCTCCTAATCTTCTCCCACAAAAAGAGAATAAACACTAAGACCACTACACTAAATTTGGTAACCAGAATTTAGCGAACGTGAAACCACTACAGGGTTGACACTAGATTTTTTTCAGGAGCAACACAGAGTCCTGCTTGGGTTACAGCAGTGATGACAAGGGCTAGGGCTTCCTCCATAACCTCTCATTTTTCTGCTGCAATCAAAATGTCATCCATGTAGTGATACAAAAGGACATCAGTCATTTTTTTGGCGAATGAGACTGAGGACCCTTGCAACAAACCACTGACAAATAGTGGGTGAGTTTTTCATTTCTTGGGGTAGGACTACCCAGTGATAACTTTGCAAAGGTGCTTGAATATTAGTGCTTGGAACAGGAAAGGCAAATTTAGGAGCATCATCAAGATGCAAAGGGATGTCAAAAAAACAGTCTTTTAGGTTGATGACTGTCAAATGCCAATTTCGGGGATCATGGTGGGAGATGGGAGACCCGGCTGAAGGGTCCCCATGTCCTCAATCACAGAATTAATTTTGTGGAGGTCGTGTAGCAAGCTCCACTTGCTAGTTTGTTTTTTAATTAAACACAGGCGAATTTCAGGGACTGGTAGAGGGGACTATATGCCCCTTCTGAAGCTGTTCTTGGAGAAGTTCAGTGAGTATGCGCAATTTAACTAGCGGCAGGGGCCATTGATCCATCCAGACAGGTATATCAGTTTTCCAGGTTAATTTCAGGGTGCCACACACCACAATGGCCCCAATCAAAAATCAGACTGAATTTTGAAACCCCACTGAGAAAGTACATCCTATCCCCACAACACCATAGGCACAGGCAAAACAAATGGATTTACAGAAGCTATGTGGCCTTCTGGTCCCATCGCCTGAATTAGTGACTTTGATAACTGCAACTGCTTTCCCCAATCCCAGTGAGGGCCTGGAGCACCTCTGTGAGGGTCCAGGTGGGGGGGCCACTTGGATTGAGAAATAATAGTCACATTGGCTGCAGTATCTAAAATACCAGTGAGTGTTATCTGTTGCCCCTGTAACGACAGGGTACATTTGCAAGTGAGACATTTATCAGAAATTTCTTGCACCCATAATATTTGTGGGGTTCCTGTAGAGCCAAATCCTTCCCACCTTCATGTTGCATTCTTTTACAGGGGATGGTGAATCGTGTGGAAAAGGAATCAGCTGTGCAATATGGTTTCCCTGGGGGACAGTACAGGGTGGAAAAGGGGTCCATGCCATGATCTTAATTTCATCATTAGAGTCTGAGTCTATGACTCCAGGGAGTACAAAAAGTCCTATAAGGGCAGTTGAAGATCTCCCTAAAAGGAAGGTGTTTTTCTGGGGCCCGGGTGGTCCAAAAATTCCTGTAGGGAGCAAATGAACAGAAGAATCAAGCAATGTTACTGTAATGGAGGTTGCTAGGTCCAGTCCGGCTCTGCCTGCACTTGCTGGGTGAAGACTTGAGGCGACCCTCTGTTGGGCATCTGTGGAGTTGGCATCTGCGGTGGCAGCATCTGAAGTGGCTGAGGCATTTGTGTCTGTGCGAGGTGCCATCCCATGCTCCAGTTCTGGTTTCCCTGGATCTGGCGATCTTTAGCATCATACTTAGAGTGACATTGATTAGAAAACTGTAGGCCTCTATGGCATCATGAGCACACGACTGTGGATTTGGGCTTTTCTTCTTTTAAAGCAGGGCAGTCTCTTTTTAAGTGGCTGGGTTAACCACAACCAAAAGAAACTTCTGAAGTCCTAGAGGGACCTCTAACAGCTGCAAAAGCTGCAGCCATGGCTTCATATTGATGTTCTAATGTGCCGATACAGTTATACGCTTCAATCATTTCAATCAGGGTTGGGTCTTGGTTAGGTAAAGACTTAAGGAGTTTCTTAAAGTCCATGTTTGCATTTTCAACAGCAAGTTTTAAAAGAAAAATTTCACAAGCCTCTGGGTTATTAATTTGGTGTTCAAGCGTTTGCTTAAGGCAGTCAATAAACTGCATATAGAGCTCTTGAGATCCCTGAATGATGGTTGTGAACACTTTTTGAGGTGTTTTTGCATCTGGAATCTTAAGAAAAGCTTGGCAAGCTGCGTCCCAGACTCCCTTGAGGGCTTCCCTTGGGCAGTCCCAAGCCTGGTCAGTGGGATTTGAGTATGGTCCCATTCCCATAAGCTAAGTGTGAGACCTGCCAAGGTCTGATTAGCATGACCCATATATGATATAAGAAGGTTCTGCAAGCCTTTCTCCCACGCCTTTTCCCATAAAGCGTATTGAGTTGGGGTTAGCAAGTAGGTTAGTGTTCTTAAATCATATAGTGTCATTATGTGGGCAGCAAACACAGAATCTAGCAAGCTCATAAAATACGGTGAACTGATACCATGCTCTGTGACTGCCCACCCGAGCTCTTTAAGTTCTGGGAAAGATAACTGTCCCAAATATATATGACCAGTGCGACAATTCTTTTGGCAATGTCCAAATCCCCCTCCCTTAGCGCTTGCTGTTTCAGGCGAACCCAGGTGTCATTGGGATCGGGATTGGGGGGATAAAGGTCTGGTTCTTTTTCAGGGTTGACAGGTCCAAGGTGAAAGGGATCCCCTTCATCGTCTTCGCTGTCATCTGGGCAGTAGCCAGCAGCCAATGCCCCTACAGATTTTAAAGAGTCCTTTTCCATCTTAGTTGTAAAGGGGGGGGGGGGGCTGCGGGGGCCAAAGGCTGTACCAGGAGAGACGCAGTCTCTTCAGATTGTAAAGAGCTCTGAGGCTCTGCCGCAGAGGGAGGGCAAGTGTCATCCCCATTTATCTTTAGCATGGAATTTTTCTTGGGATTTTAAAGCCTCAAAAACCACCCTCCAAGAGGGAAGTAATTGTGCAGATGCTTTATCTCCTTTCCTTGCGGGATTCCATAGTTTCACTCCCACATTGTCCCATAAATCTGCCGTAAAGATTGTGGGCAAGGTAACTTCTGGGAGTTTAAATGCTGTCCATTTGAGCATAGCTTTCAAATCAAGCACAGGCAGAGAATTGCCATGCTTGTCTAGCAGCTTTGTCATAAGTTCAAATATGTCTCTTTCACGGGCAGGACCTCCCTGCCCCATAGGTCCCCACAGCTCACTTCCCTTTCCTCCGAGGAGATCGTTGCCGACTGGGTTCCCGCTTCCTGCCCGTGGTCTCTGAAGTTCTGTGGCGCATTACCACCTGCCACTCACATCGAGTGGTCCTCCTCACACATTGGGCACCAATTGATTTGCGGAATAAGACTCTACAACTATTAAGAGTTAGTTGAAGAGTAGGTATGTATTTTTGTTGGCAATGGGCACGATGCGGGATTTTTCCCAAAGGCATGTGCAACTCCAGTGTCACCTTTTTCTACTTATTCCCTAAAATGTTACATATGCATTAAGTTGTCTATACATATTTATTACTTAATTTAGCCTATTCTCCCTTTGTATTAAAATGAATTTATCAGTCCTTTGCACCTGCACAATGCCCTCTGATGGTCGTCAGTGGTCTTCATGATGAAGTAATACAAGTCTTCCGCTCATTTGAACTTTTCACCCTGTCCTCCTGCACATGCTCACTGGCTTCTTTGTTACAGTTTGAGCCGCAAGGCTAGCCTTGGTTGAAACGGGGTGGAAAAAACTCCACAACTAATAATAGTTGTTTGAGCAATATGTATTTCATCGATGTCAAGATGCATGGGGAATAATTTCACCAAAGACACGCATGAATATCAGAGAGCTTGCCCCCCCCTTATTAATCCCTGAGGTCTTACATATGCATGAATTGCACAATCCGCCTCATACATACATACATATTCATTCCCTGGCCTCGCCTGTCCTCACCTCGTATGGTAATTAACTCCACGCCCTTCTGGGCATGCTCAGTTTTTCATGGTGGTCTCTGGCGGTCTCTGAAGGATGAAGGAAACGGAGTCATCCTCAGTGAACTCATCACCTTTATCTCTCTCGTGTGTGCTTTGGCCCTCTTGGCACTTTTTCAAGGAAAAAACTCAGTTTCGGCCATCTAAGAGTTTGTGTTCTCTTTATCTGCATCCTTAGTCCTGTTATCCCATGGTGTTTAGGTTAATTCTTCTCATTATCACCGAAGGGCTCCAGATGCTTATAGTGCTTTAAAAATATGCAAAGGGTAACAGCCACAGCATTCAGTATTTACTAAATGCCTTCTAAAATGCAATTTCATATATGTTCTAAAGCACTACTTGAAATACACTCTAACATACAGTGTATGTTCTTAAGTTTACTATAAAGGATCAGCTGGAATTTTCAAATGCCTGTCTCATTCCCCCCTTTTCTACAAACCTAGTAAATTCTTTTACTACTATTAGGGCTCCTTTCTAGCCTTAATCACCTATCTTGATAATTCCCCTTTTAATATTATCTCATGTGTTTAGGTAATGAGGTTAAAATTGCTACTTGTTTCAGCATTTTCCAGTTCCATATAAGTATTATACATCTCGCCAATCATGCTTGCATACTACTGGAAGCCTGAGATACATTGCCTTGGACTACATTAAGCGCTTCTATTATTAGTTTATGGTCTTGGTTCTTAGTCTTTTTCCTTTTTGGTAATACCTTTGAAACTCACCATTGATTAGTTCCTAATGCCAATAGGGGTAACTGCAGAGGCTGCTCTAGTTTTCTTGCTATATCCTGCCCTCCAAATTGTCTGGTTTAGCATCTCGTGTATTTTCCCTGAATAACAAGGCCCACCAAGCAGATTACTCGGAGTTGCGGGCCATGCCCTGTCTCCACAGATTAAAAAGACACTTGGTGGAAGCATTCTTACAGTCACATTTTCACCAGCACTCCAAGGATGAATCCAATTGTGGCAATATTTAGTCATGCTCTGATACCATGGAGAGTTGGGGTTAAGATAGCATTATTTTGGGACATAGAACTAGGATATTGCTCATGTCAGTTGATTTTGGGTTTAAAAGAAATTAAAAATCAAGCAATAACTTCCAAGTACTGATCCTAACAGGTTCAGTTCTTGAGGTTCTAGTCCTCTTTCATTCAGTGATTATCATGCCTGCTTGGAAGCCCTCGCCATTTGGCCTAATCCCCAATCTTTTACATAGGTCCAATTTTGTACCAGCCCTGGTTATGTTACACCAGTGATTCTCCGCACTTGATCTATTTGCTCCTACATATGGCCTTCTTTCAGCTCCTATCCATTTTGTAAAACTAGTAAAGTTACTTATGGGCATACCAATTGAACATGTGCGGACAGGGTCTCTTGGTATGTCTAAGGATAAAGAAAAGGAGTCCAGCCCAGTAGCACTGGCCCAAGTAAGTCACATATTCCGTTGATGCCATCCTGGTGGGTTAATTTCTTCTATACTACAGATGTTGCCACATATCACAAGTAACAGAGGGAGACCCTCAAAAACCCGCACATCTAATTTAAAACTATTCTTCATCCTTATCACTAGAAAAAAACCCCTTCCCCTATGACATCAGGGAAAATCCCAACTGATTGTGTCTCTTGCTCTTTGCACTCTTCTCCTATTCCATCTTCTTTGGTTCTCCTCTTCCCACCTCCACTTTGTTTGTTCCCACTGATCAGGTCTAACACCCCAAGTCCCAGGGATAAATATTCCCTTCCCACATTTAATAGCCTTGACCTTCTTCTCCCTCTCTCTTTGCTCAAGCTTCCGGAGTTCATTATGATAGCACTGAGTAGCCTGCCCCAAATGCTCCCAATATTCAAACAAGCTCAGCACTTCCCAACAAGTTTTTGGGGAATCACAGAATCACAGAATTTTTAGGTTGGAAGAGACCTTCAAGATCATCGAGTCCAACCCATCTCTAATACCTCAACTAGACCATGACACCAAGTGCCACATCCAGTCTTTTTTAAAGCACATCTAGGGATGGTGACTCCACCACCTCCCCAGGCAAGCCATTCCAGTACTTTATCACTCCTTCAGTGAAAAACTTTTTCCTAATATCCAGCCTATATCTTCCTTGTCGCCGCTTGAGACTGTGTCCTCTTATTCTGTCCATTGTTGCCTGAAGGAAGAGACCAACCCCCAGCTGACCACAGCCACCCTTCAGGAAGTTGTAGAGAGTGATAAGGTCACCTCTGAGTCTCCTTTACTCCAGGCTAAACAACCCCAGTTCCCTCAGTCGTTCTTCATACAGCTTGTGCTCCAAGCCCCTCACCAGCCTCGTTGCCCTCCTCTGGACACGCTCAAGCATCTCAACGTCCTTCCTAAACTGAGGGGCCCAGAACTGGACACAATACTCAAGGTGTGGCCTCACCAGTGCAGAGTACAGGGGAAGAATGACCTCCCTGCTCCTGCTGGCCACCCCATTCCTGATACAGGCCAGGATGCCATTGGCCCTCTTGGCCACCAGGGCACACTGCTGGCTCATGTTCAGCCGGTTGTCGACCAGTACCCCCAGGTCCCTTTCCTCCTGGGCACTGTCCAGCCACACCATCCTCAGCCTATAACATTGCAGGGGGTTATTGTGGCCAAAGTGCAGGACTCGGCACTTGGACTTATTAAACCTCATCCTATTGGACTCTGCCCATCTGTCCAACCATTCCAGGTCTTTCTGCAAAGCCCTTTGTCCTTCCAACAGGTCGACACACGCTCCCAGCTTAGTGTCATCTGCAAATTTACTAATGAAAGACTCCATGCCTTCATCCATGTCGTTAATAAAAATATTGAACAGAACTGGCCCCAGCACAGACCCCTGAGGGACACCACTAGTGACTGGCCACCAGCTGGATGCAGCACCGTTCACCACCAATCTCTGGGCCCGGCCATCCAGCCAATTCTTAACCCAGCGAAGAGTGCTCCTGTCCAAGCCACAAGCTGCCAGCTTTTCCAGGAGTATGCTGTGGGAGACAGTGTCAAAGGCCTTGCTGAAGTCCAAATAGACAACATCCACAGCCTTCCCTGCATCCACCAGGCGGGTCACCTGGTAATTAACCATTATTCATTTCACTTGGGATAACAACACCCACGTATTAAAGTCTTGGGAGTGCCAATGTCTACATTCCATACATGTGGGGAAGCTGCTTCGTCTAAATTGATACCACCTGTCTAATCTACACTCCACACATTCTAACCTCACCCAGGGATAGCAAAAGCATTCACAGTTCTGAAAGCAATTGATGTTTTCAGGTAACGCTGGTTGTTGGTTCATTTGCGGTATTAGGGATCAGAGTGTCTTCTTCAAGCCAGGAGCAAACCCATTTCCTTGCTATCTATTGGGGTCTCCTGTCTGGTGTCACCCCCAAGAGTCTTCTGGAACTTTTCTTAACTCGGCTGTAGTGGATCCAAGCACTCTGTTCCTTGATCTTAATCACGGTGAAGGTAGTCAGGAGTACTTGGTACGGTCCCTCCCACTGTGGTTCCAAGGTTTTTTCTGCAAGAGACTTAACATACACATAGTTTCCAGGTTGTATGTCATGTACTGGTGCATCAAACATCAAGCCCCATATCCCAAGTTCCAGCTATGTGTCTTTTAATTGCTCTAAGTTGTTTACTCAAGGCTACCATATAAGTGGTGAATGTCTCTTCCCCAACTTGAGTTGACAACCTTTTCTGCACTCCATATGGTCTACCATACAGCATTTCAAAGGGGCTAGGGTTTCTTTGGTTCTCTACTTGGCCCCTTGACTGAGGGTGGTATGGAGTGTGGAGTTCCCAATCTGTGCCTAGGTGACGACTAATTTGTTGCACTACCTTTGAAATGAAGTGCAGTCCTCTGTCTGAGGATGTTGTGGCTGGAACTCCAAAGCGTGGTATTATTTTTTGTAACAATACCTTAATTACCTCCTGGACTTTTGCAGTCCTTGTGGGGAAGGCTTCTGGCCATCCTAAAAAGTTATCTGTTAATATCATTAAATACCTGTACCCTCCTTTTCTTGGCAATTCAGTAAAATCAATTTGACATTGTTCCCCAGGCCCCTGGCCTCTTCCAACTTGGCCCAGTTTTGGTTTAGGTAAATTCTTGGGATTGGTCTGGAGGTAAAGATCACATTGTCAAGTCACTTGAGCAACAGTGGAAGATAAATTTCTGGCCACTATTCTTTCAATTAGGTAGTTATATAGGGCATCTACTCCCCAATGTGTTTTTCGATGTTCCTCCCTTACCAATGACCATAATAAAGGAGAAGGGATGACTATTTTGTTGTCTTCTGTAACTGCCCACCCCTCTTGGTTATATGTTCCCTTTTGATTCTCAATCAACTTTTTATCCCTTTTTTTTTTTTTTTTTTTAATACACTGGCTTACCTTCAAGGGGAATTTGTCCATCTGGAACCAGAGCCCCTTCTGTTATTATCTCACCCTTTGCTGCTTCTTTTGCTTCCCTATCCGCCAGTTCATTTCCTTCTTCCAATTATAGGCTCACCTTTTTATGGGCTTTGATATGCATGATTGCTACCTTTTTTTGGGCAATTGGATTGCTTCTAGTAGCTGCAGCATTTCCGCTGCATGTTCAGCAGTCCTCTTTCTTTCCAAATGGCTCCACGTGCGTGTACCACTCCGAAAGCATACTTTGAGTCTATATAAATGTTTATTTTCTTCCCTTTTGCTAATTTGAGAGCACAGGTTAACACAATTATTTCAGCTTTCTGCACAGAGGTGTTTGCTGGTAAGGGTCTGGATTCGATCATCTCTACACGTAGTAACTGCATATCCAGTGTATCATTTTCCACTAATAACACAGCTGCTTCCATCAGTAAACCAGGTTTCTGCATCTGTGAGAGGGGTGTCCTTCAGGTCTGGGCGGCTGGAGTAGGTGGCTTCAATAGTCTACCAGCTCCCCTTGGTTCCTGCAGCTTGGAACCTTTGTGGGGAGAGCTAGTGTCCACCTTTTACTTCCATCACTGTAGACACTGTGTGGGACACCAGCACAGTCATTTTCTGGCCTAACATGAGTTTGCGTGCTTCTTGGATGTTTAACACAACTGCTGTGACAGCCCTGAGGCACTCAGGCCTTCCCTTAGCTGTTTAGTTGCTTTGAAAAGTTAGCAACTGCTCTTTGATATGGGCTTAGGTCCTGGACTAATATTCCCAGGGTAACCCCTTGTTTTTCATAGGAAAACAGAAAGAGTGGTTTACTTACATCTGTAAGTCCTAAGGCTGGAGCTGACATGAAGGCTTCTTTCAGTTGTTTATAGGCCCCATTGGCCTCTTTCGTCCACTGAATGTCTTTATTCCCATTCGCAATGAGAGTATATAAAGGTTTAATGAGCAGTCCATAGTTGTAGATCCATAATCTACACCATCCTGTCATTCCTAAAAAGGTGGGGGGAGCCAGCCTGACAAATTAGACAAATTGCCTCTTTGCGGCTCTGTCCCAGAGTCCGTTGTCTAGCACTAATCTAATAACCTAGGTAGATCACCTTCTGTTTTACCCCTTGGGCCTTCTTCTTTGACACCCAGTACCCCTGGAGTCCCAGAAAGTTCAAGAGGCTTACTGCCCAGGCAGCACATGCCTCCTTTGTTCTGGTGGCTATTAGAAGGTCATCTTCTGGTAGGGTTTCCCAGGACTCCAGATTGTGACTGGGATACGCAAAGCAATCACACGGAGACAAGAGATTTCGCAGGGCAGAGAGTTCCTCTGAGAGAGCTCAATCTGAGCCAAGGCCGAGAGCCTGTTTATTTCTTACTTTTTATACATTTGTGGGTCTGGCTGTGGATTGGCTTCTGGAGTTTTCACTCCTCAGCTGAATGGCCAGACCAACTGTCAGTTACAATTGTTTTCAGGTTAAAAATATGGAAACAGAGGACAGGGAATGAAAAACAAAGGATTTGTTTATGTTACATGTGTGGGAAAAGGTAGAAACTGCTCCTAATATTGTACAGTAGCTAAAAGGTCTGACTCCATTTTATGAACAATCAAAAGGCTTTAAAAAACTCAGAAAAACCAGGGTGACATCTCACCCTTTTAACTTAACAAAAAAAAGAAAAACAGAAAAAGAAAAATGAACAAATTTACAAAGGGAATATATACAAATTCAATCACTGACTGTGGAGGAATCATCAGAGTGATCACTCGAAGATTCATCCACTTGGTGACTTTCAAGTTGATCACGGCTTCCACCTCGCCTGTCAGCTGAATTCTGCCTCTGCGGTCGCAGGTCAGGACAGACACACTTTGAAGGTAGCCAGCGTGTCCCAGTGTTTGTGGACACACACGCATACCCTCGCCCCATAGCGATTAGGTCATAGGGTCCTTCCCATTGCTTGGTGACTAAATTTCGGACCCGTACCTTCGCTCGAGGCTGTTGCACACCGTCCGAAGCCTGCAACAAGAGATGATGGTTCAAAATGACAGGATTATTTGAGTTCTGCAGCACTGTAAGGTGATTGATGGTGTACAAAGCCTTTGCCAACCGACTGTGCGGGGTTTCACCCTGCATTCCCCATTTTTGTTTTTGAAGAACACGCTTGAGTGTACCGTGATTGTGTTCTACAATCGCCTGTCCCATCAGAGAATGAGGGATGCCAAAGTTATGTGACACACCCCATGACTGTAGGAACTGCCGTACCTGCTGTGAGGCATAAGCAGGACCATTGTTGGTTTTCACAGCAGAAGGTATGCCAAGAACAGCAAAGGCCTGCCTCCAGTGGGCAATGACATCACGGACTTTCTCTCCAGTGTGAGCAGAAGCCCACATCTCAGAGGAGAACGTGTCCACCGTGACATGCACATACTTGAGCCGGCCAAACTCGGCGACCTGGGTGACATCGGTCTGCCAAAGCTCCAAGGCTTTAAGGCCTCTGGGGTTAACCCCTGCTGGCAATGGCGCACCAAGGGCGTGACAGTCGTCGCACGACTCGACAACTGCATGAGCCTCAGTGGCCGTCAATTGGAACTGCTTCTGCAGCGTATGCGCATTTTGGTGGAAAAACACATGCGATGCCTTGGCCTGCGTGAGCACGTCAGGCTGAGGGGCTACCCACGCTGGGTTAGCCAACTTGTCAGCCCTTGCATTACCTTCTGCTACAAACGCTGGCAAGTTAGTGTGACTCTGTACATGCAGAACGTAATATGGATGAACTCTGGCCTGAATTGCACACCACAGGGCCTTCAGTAAATCAAACAAGGCAGGGTTACAGACCTCCTTCAAAACTGAATAACCCAATTGCTGTGCGATGTCGGCAACATAGGCTGAATCCGTGATCAAACTGAAAGGTTCCTGGGAAAATGTCTCAAATGCCATGACAGCAGCCCTTAGTTCAACCAGTTGGGCTTACCCATCCTCATGGCTTTCCAAAACCTGCCACTCAGATCCATCCTGCCAGGTAACAATGGCTTTTCCTTTTCTTCCCGAACCGTCAGTGAAGACGGTGGGTCCTTGTACTGGCTCTTGGCTATTTTTGGGTTGTAGAGAAAATTGAGTATTTTTTGCCACTTGCAATAGCTTGTGGCTAGGCAGATGATAAGTGATCTGCCCTGAAAAACCCTCGAGAGCACTTTGCAGCGAAACATTGTTCGCATAGCTCCAATCAAATTCCTCCCTCTGAACCGGGAGTATGATCTTTGAGGGATCTGCACCCATCAATTGCAAACAGCATTGCTGGCACTTGATTATCAAGCGCGCAATCAATTCAAACAGCACCGTCGCCATCTTATGAGGCCGATGAGGCAGGAAGACCCATTCCAAGACGTGCAGAGGATCAGTCCAATCATCATTCCATTGGCCGATGATACCTGTAGGATGTAAATCAGGAGTGGTAATGAACACAGTGACATCAATGGAAGGTTCAATGCGGTACACCTGGCAAGCCAAAACAGCTTGCTGAACCTCCTCCAGCACTTTTCGTGCCTCAGGGGTCAATTCACGAGGTGACTTTAAATCAGTGTCCCCTTTCAACAATTCAAACAAGGGAGACAGTTGTGCTGTGGTCAGTCCCAAGTACGGACGTAACCAAGTGATGACACCTACCAGCTTCTGAGCATCATTCAGTGTCTTCACCGATTGCACAAATTGCACCTCCTGGTGACGGATTGTCCATTCCAGAATTTTGACTCCCAAATATTTCCAGGGAGGTTGTTGTTATACCTTTTCTGGAGCCACCTGCAGTCCATGTGAATGCAGAGCATTCAAAAACTGAGGCTGTAGCCTCAGCAGCTCATCCTGGGTGGGCGTAGCCACCAAAATGTCGTTCATATAATGATAGACGTGAGCACCAGGAAACTGCTTGTGAACTCCAGACAAGGCACGGGCTACATACCATTGGCATAACATTGGGGAATTCCGCATGCCCTGAGGCAAAACTCTCCATTGATATCGCTGTGCGGGCTCGGCATTATTTATTGTTGGTACCGTGAAGGCAAATTTTGGTCTGTCATCAGGATGCAGAGGGATCGTAAAAAAACAATCCTTCTGATCCACAATGAGGACCGGCCAGTCCGCAGGAAGCATGGTAGGCAATGGCATGCCCGCCTGCAATGTCCCCATGCCTTCCATCACAGCATTGATCTTTCGGAGGTCTTGTAGCAACCTCCATTTCCCAGACTTCTTTTTGATACAAAAGACAGGAGTGTTCCAGGGACTGGTAGATGGTTCCAAATGCCCCTGATCCAACTGCTCCTGTACGAGTTCACAAAGGGCGATTAGCTTGTCATGAGGGAGGGGCCACTGGTTCACCCAGATGGGTCTGTCCACCAGCCATCGTAAAGGAGGCGTGGGACACTCTGTGCCCTTCATCACAGTGGCCCCAATCAAAAATCCGTTCCAAATCGCACCCCCCACACGGCCAAAACATCCCTTCCCCAGAGGTTCTGAGCAATCTCAGTAACATGAGACCAAATTATGGCCATCTGTCCCTCCAGGTTCTTGATGGCCACGGGATTCTGGCTCACATAGCATTGCTTCGTTCCTCCTAAGCCCGCGACCGATGTCTTTGCCAGGGTCAAAGGCCACTGCGGGGACCAAGCAGCCAGGGAGAGAATGCTCACGTCAGCCCCCGTATCTAGGAGGCCACGAAGGTGAATCTCCGATGGCGTTGCACCAACCATGGACACGGTACACAGCGTCTCAGGACGGTCTTTGGTCAGGACAGCAGTCCAGCGCACTTGAGGTGGCCCTGTAGAGCCGAAGCCACCGTCTCCTTGCAATCGGTCCTCAGTCCTGGAAACAGAAGACTTAAAAGGAAGAAGTTGAGCAATTCGTGTGCCTTTTGGGATAGTCAAAGGGGGGGTGGGTGTGGAGACCATTGTGTGAATCTGTCCCGAAAAATCTGCATCAATCAGTCCCAGGTGCACCATGATACCCTGAATGGTGGCACTGGACCTGCCTATCAAGAAAGCACTCATGCCATCACCCAAGGGACCAAAGGCATCCAGGGGAACCTTGTGTATTTTGTCCGAATCAATCACGACAGACTCGGCTGTGCAGACATCAACACCTGCTGAACCGCGGGTGCTGGCTGTAAGCCTGCTGAGCAGATCTCCATTGGTTGGGGCTGAGGCAGAGACATTTGTGTCGGCACGCGTCTCACCTTCGTGCTCTGCGTCGCGTTTCCCACACTGCCCAACGGCTGACCATTCACATGCACTGTTGCCTTACACGCATTCGCAGCGTGATTCGGCCTTCCACATCGTGCACAATAAAACAAGACAGCCGTAGGCTTCTGTTCCTTTCTGCTCTGTTTCTTCCTGGCCCTAGCACCCCACTGCTGCTGTTGCACCCCTTGGGGAACGACCCAAGCAGGCTGCACAGCAGCAGCCACAGCTGGTTGCACGGCCGCAGGCACGGCCGGCTGGACCGCCATAGTCACCGTCGGTTGGACAATCGTAGCCAAAGTTGGCTGCACAGCTGTAGGCACAGCAACCACCTGTTGGCTGGAAGGGGATACTTTTGCACAGGCCCCAACCATGTCCGACATGGATGGTTCCCCAGGAAGCGTCTCAATTATCCTCTTGCAAGCAGCATTACAGTTGCTCTGAGCTACGGACTGAATCATGAGCTTCCTTGCCGCAGAATCACTCACCTGCTTCTCAACCACAGCAGTTAACCTCCCTGCAAAGCACAGGAAGGGCTCATCAATTCCCTGGACGATAGTTGCAAAGGGCTGCTGTGGAGTAGCCAGCTGTAAAGTCTGAACCAGGGTTGCCATGCCTGTCTGCTGGCACTGCTCCTGGACCAAGGGCTCATAACCAGCCTGCCCTTCAGCCCTGGTATAATTGCCTGTTCCCATTAGCATATCAATATTAACCATACGCCTAGGATCACCCTGACCCAGTGTCCTGTTTCGTTCCACCGCTCTGACTGCCAAATGAGTCCATTTATTCTCAAAGAAGTCATATTCAACCGGTGGGAAAAGGGCTCGAGCCAAGCTCCGAATGTCAAAGGGTGTCAAAAGACTGGCATTAAAATAACGAAGAACCTGCATCACCTCGGCTGAGCCCAAACCATATTTCCCGACTGCATCACGCAGTTCTGACAAGGCCTGCCAAGCCAAGGGTTGATAGGTGTTATGAGTAGCACCCTGAAGGACAGGGAAGGCCTAAAGACCCTCAGATGAAGCAGCAGCACCTGCCTTATCCTGCCCTGTGGACCCCACAGGGTCAGAGGCAGGCACTCGACTGGGAACTAGCTGAACATCAGACACGGCAGGTCCAGCACCAGCATCAGCATCTCCACTTAGTCCTTCAACCTTAGCCCTTACTTCTCCCCAAAAGCGCCCGCGGTCTTTTGGGCGTACAGTCACCTGACAAGGTGGTAGCGTCCAGGCTGTGGACGAAGAGCCAACAGCGCGGGAATTTCTGCCCTTGTCAAAGACCGGCCGCATTTCGGCCGTGTCCCCGTTCGCGCTGAACTTAAACACCTCGGCGCCTGCAGCCGCTGCAACGCTAGCAGCGGGAAGCGGGAGGGGGGGGGCCGGACCAGCTGCAGGCGCTGGCCCCGCCGCATCCTCAGCGGCGCTGGAGCCCGCGCCAGCTGCCGGAGACTGGTCCGACAGCTCTGCGGTGGACACGCATCCCTGCGCACCTGAGGAGCCTGTGTTGTGTTCAGGAGGAGGCGGTGACCGCGCCTCCGTCACTGGGGGTGCCGCGTTGGTCTCTGCTGGCAGCTCCTTAGAACTAACTGCATCAGAGCCTCTCCCCACCCCATGAGCACCGCCTGCAGCCCATGGGGCTGGCACGGGAGGCGGAGTGTCCGGAACCCCCCCGAGAAGGGGTCCCGCGGGGGCCCGGGAGCTCATGGCCCCCCCACCCCGGAGCGGGGCGAAGCTGTCAGCCCGCGCAGGGAGGCGGTGCCCACCGAGGGACTGACCGAGGCTCTGCCTTCGGCAGCGACCCCGCCCCACGCTGCCGGCGGCGCAGGGGCAGGGGCGGCCAACGCAGCCGCCTCCGGGCTCGGCCCAAGTGGCAGAGCAGGAAACTCCACGCCACCCGACCCCACCAGATACGTAACAGTCGTGCGGCAGAACAGACAATGCACAGTGACCGAATCTCGGCCAAAAGAAAGTGGAGCCCACTTTCCCGGGCGGCCCTCATCCACCAACGCCGGAAAGGCATGGAGAGGAGGCGGCCCCGCCCCGCTCCAGCGACTCCGCTGTGCGGGGACAGGCGGGACCGGCCCTGGGCTTGGTGGGGATCTGCCCCCCCTCTGCCTGAGACCAGCGCCGGAACCCAAGTGGGGGAAGCCCCCCTCGCAGGAACGGGGGAGGAAGGGGAAGAATCCACATCACAAAGCAGCTGAAATTCAGATTCTGGGTCTGACATAACGACCCTGCCTCCCTCCAGCCCTCCGTCCTGCTTCGGACTAGGGCTCTCAGCTGGCGAGTCAGCAGGAGTCGACTTAAATACAGCTCTCTCAAATAATTTCAACTGCATTAATAGTTCTGCAATGTCTTCATCATATTCTATATCAAGGGAGTCTAACATACAGTCCCCCAGGAGGTACCACTCCCGTCAACTGAGCACAGACCCTGGCGTGGGAAAAAACCCATGCCGCCTGCCCCATGCAAATAGATCCTGGAGTCCCTCACGGGATATCTGAGCATCCTTCCGCTCCAAGAGATCTCCCCAAAGTTCCAAAACTAAAGAATCCTCCATTATAAACACAAAACAGGGAAAAAGGGGAAGGAAAAACCTCACCAAACTGCTCGTACACTCGGAGTCACCAGATGTCACAGAGACACACAAAGCAGTCACACACAGACGAGATTTTGCAAGGCAGAGGTCCTTCCGATCCCAGCTCACAGCTGAAAGCCAAGAGAAGAAGAGACCCCTTTGTTTATTTTTTTACTTTTTATACATTTGTGGGTCTAGCAGAAGATTGGCTTTTTGGGGTTTCCACCCCTCAGCCTCAGTGGCCAGACGAATTGTCAGTTACAATTGTTTTCAGGTTAGAAATATGCAAACAATGGACAGAGAATGAAAAACAAAGCATTTGTTTATATTGCTTCTGTGGGAAAGGTAGAAAACTGCTCTAATATTCTACAGTAACTAAAAGATCTGACTCCATTTATGAAAATCAAAAGGCTAATAAAGAAACTCAGAAAAACCAGGGTAACAGGGTAACAGCCACAGTGTAATGAATGAACAAGCCCAATTCCATAAATCAAAATTTAGAATTTTATTTTGAGACTTAAATTCAGTCTCTAACAGCCACAATTAAAAGGAACAGCGTCAAACCCCGGGGTTTCAGCACTGGGCGAGGACAGAAACGGACTCTATCGCTCCGTATCCACTCTGTTCACAAAGTGTGCCCAGAGCCGCTGATTTTTATACAGTCTTTCGCTGAGAGTGGACAGCGACCGTAGCGCTCTTGCTTTGTGGTAGCTTCATTAGGTATTCATGTTCAGGTCCCAGGTCGGTTGAATAGGTTCTCGGAGTAGAACAATGCCATGATTGCCAGGTCCGTAGAAGGTTTGGAAATGTTAAACTGGGCCGGAACAGATAAGATATCAATCTTCTCTTAATCACTCAGTCGTTAGCAGGCCCATCTCCGGGGGAGACACGGCCAGTCTCCCCATTTTTCCCATTCTTTTAGTTTTGTTGGTTGTCCTGAGGCTTTTCCCGGCAGGGAACCTCCTTGTCTTTCAATCCTCGTGTCCTCTTCTTGCAGTTTAGCTTTATTTTTCTTTAACCCTAAACACACTTTAGGTTCTACAGATCTTAAATCCGACCGAACACAGATTAACTTTATATTACGTATCACCATATTTAACGCGAATTAATTACATATCACAGTACCTAACACAAATTAACTTTAGGTCGCATATCACAACAGCATTCAGTATTTACTAAATGCCTTCTAAAATGCAATTTCATATATGTTCTAAAGCACTACTTGAAATACACTCTAACATACAGTGTATGTTCTTAAGTTTACTATAAAGGATCAGCTAGGATTTTCAAATGCCCGTCTCATTGGTCATAAGTCTTACTTATCACCACTTGAAGCAGACAGTTCCTTATCCGTTAGCCTTTTCATCTTGCTGTTGTAAGCAATGGCCTTGCCTGCTCTTGCAAGCCCTGCAAATGTTGAGCAAGATACATTATTCAGACTATTACCCCTAATTGATCACCCTTTGACTTTTAGCCCCCTTGTTTCAGTCCCCCCTTTTCTAGAAAATGAGTAAATTCTTTTACTTAACATACCGATTATTTTAATAATTCATGTAACAATTTGATTCCTCAGTACTTTACTATGTACTTTCGACAAGGAGGTTAATATTGTCACTTGTTTCAACATCTTTTAGTTCTAAACAAATATTACACAAGACAATAGTAAACTTACACTAATTAATATTAATAAAATAATAATGGGGTGACACAAGGTATTAAAAATCCAAGTCGTGGTTGGTGACTATCTAAAGAGGGTATCCCATCAGTTATGACTCGTGTCTTATTTTATTCTTTTCAAAACTCTGCTTTTTTTTTTTTTCTGTGCCATGATGGACAGTAGAGTTTTCTCTCTCTTTTCTTGGATTTCCTTAAAAATTTTAATTAGATCTTGGTGTCTCATTAATTTCTTTACTAATGTAAGATTTATTCTGATGGGCGTTGGTAATAACTTTTGATACATTGTGTAATTTGATGTTATCAGCTGGTGGAATACAGCTGGTACTTGATATATGAAGTCACACTCTGCAATCTTAATAAAATTATAAAAACAAAAATTAGAATAATTCTTAGCAAAGTTATATTATCATTATTTATTTCTATAAAAGGACAAGCAGTTCATAAAGATACACAGCCTTGACTAGCATATACAAGCACAGTCTTTTGAGTATTATCTGGATGTATTTCAAACTGACAGGAGCTTTGTTCAGTGTCAAGACATATGTCTTGAGCATCAATTGTATTACTTTTACAAATAAACCTTTGCTGTTCTTGGGCAATGCAAGATTCTAAATTTACAGTTTGCCATTTCTCATTCACCTTCCAGGCCCATACTCTATGTTTCGAGGGGTAGAGTACTGTCCCTTTATGATTTAACCCTAGTGCAATGATGGGATGAATAATGTAAACTGTGGCATTACGTATAGTAAGCACAAAGGCAGTAGCCATGTTAACAGTAGAGTCATAGGTAAAATTTACTAGGATCCACCAAGACTGAAATTTCCTTTCAAAGTTGGTAGCATTGTCTCAAACAGCTTTCTGAATATCAATTGGAAAAGCGTTTTTACTTATTTCTCCTATGATTAAGGCAGCTGTTGACTGCAGCTATAATTGTGCTTGCATACAACTGAAAGCCAAAAACATTACTTTGAGCCATACTAAGTGCATCTATTATTAACTTATGGTCTTGGTCTTCTATTTTTTCTTATCTTGGTAATGCTTTTGAAACCTGCCATTGACTAGTTCTTAATGCTAATAAGGATGACTGGAGGGGCTGTTTTTGTTGTGTTAGATCATTTGTTGCCGTGGCTAGCTTATTTATTAGTATTTCTTAGTATTTCTGAATTGATTCTGTTTAAAACTTCTACTCTTGTTCTTAATATTCTAGTTAAATCTTTTTGCACTCTGTCTCTAAGGTGTTCTTGCTTTTGCAACCATGTTGCTTAGCTCTCAAAGGATGTCTTTACGAAAGAAGAGCAGGCTGGCTGAACTTCAGAGACATTAGTTTGCATTAGTAATTCAACACGTTTGAGAGACCATTCTGGGTTAAGCAACAGTTGTTGGACTGTATTTCTTATTACATATGGGCCAACTTCATAAATTTTGAATTCAAGCTTAAATGATGTGAGTCGGGTTTGGGCTTCCATGCTGGTGTAAGTTGCAATGGGTCCAGTTATTGCATTTATTTTAAATTTGAATGAGAGCCCAATAGTATCATGGGTCCAAAGACAAATGACTTCAACAGTCTGTACTAATGTAAAATTATACTAACAGTCTAATTCATTCAAATTATTACAAATCTCTCCGTGCTCATCTGTAGGAGTTGTTGAGACACTAATCTCATTAATCATCTGGCATCTTATTCTAATTACCTCTCTTATAGTCCCTTGAAGTGACCACAACTTTTGCTTTCGCCATTCTTGCTTTTTATATACTTTGTTTTCGTGCATGACTACAGTTGATAGGTTTAGGTCTTTTATTTCAGAATACCTTCCTATGGATCCAATGTACCGAATAAAAGCTTGGGACTAAGGCTATTCAGCATTGTTCTGGCTAGAGGTACTTTCTAATTTTTAGATTATAATTATGATTATAAACAAAACTATTTTCTTGATTAAATTTCTACAGGCTGAATTACTCAATGTTCCTAGCTGTAAAGCATTAATTTTGTTCAAGTAAGTTTTAATTTCAGTTCGTCATCACCTGGTGTACTTTTCCAGGGGGTCTCTGGAGTATTCTTTACTTGAGTGTGATGGATCCACGCACTTTGCTCTTTGGTTTTAATTGCAGTGAATGTGGCAAGAAGCACCTGAAATGGTCTTTCCCATCATGGTTCTAGTCTTTTCTGTAAGAGACTTAACATATACATAATCACTAGCTTGTATGTCATGCACTGGCCTGTCTAATCCTATACTCTGAGTTCCAGCCACAGGTTTTTAGACTTTTCTGAGTTGTTTACTCAGGGCCACCATGTAGGTGGTCAGTGTCTCTTCCCCAACTTGGGTGGACATTCCTTTTTGCACCCCATATGGTCTACTATAAAGCATTTCAAAAGGACTTCTTCACTTTTTTTTGGTTCTGGGTTTAGTACGAATTCATAACAATTGCCAGTGGGAGACACTGGGGCCAGGGCAGATTAGCTTCTTGCCCTAGTCTCACAATTTGTTGCTTAATTAAATGATTTATTTTCTCCACTTGGCCACCTTACTGAGGGTGGTAAGGAATGTGCAGTTCCTAGTCCATATCTAAGTAACAGCTAATTTGTTGCACTTTGAGATAAAATGTGGTCCTCTATCTGAGGATATTGTGGCTGGAACTCCAAAGCGTGGTATTTCTTGTAATAATACTGTGGTCACCTCCCAGGCTTTGGCAGGTCTGGTGGGAAAAGCTTCTGGCCATCTTGGAAAGGTATCTTAACACTAATAAATATTGATGACCCCCTTTTCTTGGGAGTTCACACCGGGTACACACACTCCTTCTGCCTGGCAGAGGGGTAATACTAAACCCTGTACCTTACGTTGTACCAGCACTTAAGTGAGATGTCACCCTCTCAAACTAAAAGTGGAGGCAAAAGCTGCTCAGCCCAGGACCCCTTGCTGCCTGCCCGGGAATGGGGCAGAAGCATGGGCTCAGCGGCTCAGAGCGGGACAAAACCCCCCCCGCCCCCGCTCGCTCCTCTGCCTGGGAATGTGGAAGGACACAAATGCAGTCAAAGGTCCGGACTCAAAATCACAATACACAAACAAAAGACAAGGGTTCACACAAACAAAACCAAGGATTAACACAGTAAAAAAATAGGGTTCGCTCAACTCACCCCCAGAGCTGCTCGCGGCTGCACTATCAGACAGTGAACCCCATAATCCCTCTGCCAGGCTGCTCTATCAGTCCGCGGAATCCTTCCACTAGCCGTCCCATCGGTCAGCAACTGCTTGCAAGCTTCACTTACCTAGGGACTATGTTGTGCACTAGACGTCTCCAGTGGCTTACCAACTGCCCTCTGGCCCTGTGTATGACTTATGGGTTTCTCTAGGATCGATACATACCGTTTGTCCGCAGTGCCCACGGTCCGTTGTCTGTCCCCGCAGTGAGAGAGCCAGGGGACCGGGGTCCCTCCAGGAAATCCCGGGGCACGCCAAGGGAGCCCATTCCCTGGTCAGTCCCGCAGGGGCAGAAAAGGGTCCCTTTGTGGTAGCCAAAATGATTTGTGGAAAAAGACTCCACAACTATTAATAGTTGAAGAGTAGGTATGTATTTCTGTTGGTGCCAGGCGTGATGTGGGATCTTTCCCAAAGGCATGCGCAACTCCAAAGTCACCTTTCTCTACTTATTCTCTAAAATGTTACATATGCATTAATTTGTCTATACATATTTGTCACCTAACCCCGCCTATTCTCGCTTTGTATTAAAATGGACGTTTTAGTCTTTTACACCTGCACAATGCCCTCTGGTGGTCGTCGGTGGTCTTCATGATGAAGTAATACAAGTCTTCCTCTCGTTTGAACTTTTTGCCCCGTCCTCTTGTTCATGTTCACTGGGCTCTTGGTCACAGTTCGAGCTGCAAGGCTAGCCTTGGTCATAACAGTCCTTCTTATCACCACCTCAAGCAGACAGTTTCTTTCTTATCTGCTAGCATCACATTCTTTTCATCTTGGTGTTGCAAGCAATGGCCTTGCCTGCTCTTGCAAGCCCAGCAAATGTTGAGCAAGATGCATTGTTCAGACTATTACCCCTAACTGATCACCCTTTGACTTTTAGCCCCCTTGTTTCACCAATTGATGACGATCAAAGACAGGACTGATTGCTTGGATGCAAAAAGTCGGTTTATTGATCACAAAGCTGTGGGAGCTCAGGGCCTCTGAATGACAGAACCAATGATTTCAGCAGAAGCCATTTATTGTTTACATTACACTACATTTATAGATTCTAAGACTGCTTGTTCACGCGTTCACACATTTCTTGATTGGTTCCTCCACTTTGTTCACGAGCTCAGCATGCGTCCCTTAGGGAATTTGATTGGCTATAGTTTTGAGCCTTCATGGCCTCCTTTATCTCATTCTTGTTGTCCTGGTATTCAGTTTCTCAGGCTCTTCTTCTTATTTTTAGAACAGTTTGTGTCTCTGTAACCGTGATACATTCCAAAAGAACTGATAATAATAACAAATACCTACAGGTGGTAGTTTGGCTGGAGAACTTTGTATTCCAAGTTATTCAGATACATTGTAACACAAAGCTTTAGTATATATACCTTTTCAGCTGTAACTAAAAATAGCTGCTCGCTTAAGCAATAATAACTATAGCAACCATATCTTATGTTTCTTAATAATATTGCTTAACTATAGGCAAGCACAGACCCGTACAGGCATGTTCGGACTTAGATAAGCTAAGCATACTCAGCATACCATTATCTTATGCTTCCCTCTTCAGGATACCATCTGCCATAGGTGCACTGCCTGCCAAGGCTTACCGCCTACTAATGGTAACATGTCCACTTCTGTAATGAGCTGAGCAGTACTCTCAGTCCTGCTCTCTAGCTTCATCTCTACATATTCCAACACACTGTCCCCCAGAATGGGGTGAGGGATGTAAGAAAGCAAAGGTGGGTTTTAAATACCCACTCTTCCTGCAAACAACTTTCATGAAATAACATGCCAGAAGAACCTCACCTAAGGGAGAAACAGATCCATAACTATACTGGAGACGGTCAGTCTGTATCTAGTCTGGTGCAGTATGTGATGCTGAGGATGTTTTCAGTCACACATGGTGGAACTTTTTTATGGTTTCTGTCCTGTCACATCCCCTGTTCTTGGATCCTTTCCTGTTACTATACCTTGTTCACCTTGCTTACTCACAGCAGCAGGGTTTGAGTTGGAGAAGACTGGACAGCTCTTAAGGATATCAGCAGTGATGGAGCTGATCTAATGTGCTGGTCAGAAATTAAAAGTGCATAGTGTCTCACCTCTAATAGAGTGTGGTAGAGTGGATGCTAAATCCAGATATGAATTCCTGTCCTTGGCCTTCTCTAGATTTTGCTCGCTTTACAGTAATGATGCTGAAGCTGACATGCTTGCTTTGCAGCCTGATTGCTAAGAATTCAAAGGCTTTTAAAGGAATTCTTGAGTTGAAGTAAAAGATGGTTTCTTTTCTGCCCAACATTCCAGTCTGACCAGACAGCTTTCTCCAGAGCTGTTGTTCTATTTCCTACTGAATTATATTATTTGGAAAGTAAATTGTATATTACTCTTCTGATAGCTATGTTGAACAGTCTGGCTGGATGCAAGTGTTTAGTTTCAAAACCTTTCTATAAACTCTTCATCCAAATGGTCAAATGGTCAAACATTTCCTGGAATTATATCCCAGATAAATGATGTGCTTGTAGATATACTCAGCATGCACTGCTCTGAATGTGCCTCTAAATCAATTCAAGTACAGTCAGGGCTGTAGTCTCCTTTAATCATGTTCTGCAAAGCAGTTGTTATGTATTGACGATTGATAGAGAGACGGGAAGACTGATTTGGTGATCAGAATTCGATTTTACTCAGGTTTTCCAAAAACTTATATACCTTTTCAGGAAGGTTAATAATTTTCCACTACAATAATCAGGTTAAAAGATCATACAGACAACTCATACTTTCACAACATGTTTTGCTTGCAGAGGGTTGATTGAATCTCTTCCCATAAGCAGGTTTAATCCCATCTCTTGTAATCTTCAAGGATCTGTTTGTTCCTGCCATGGCATCTTGGTTATCAAACCAGCCATGCTAATTAAGTCTGTTTTGCTCTCTGTCTTGTGTATTCCCACAGTTATGTACTGCTGTATTTCAAGACTTATTTCCTTGTCTCTTGTTCTTCCCTTCTATTTACATTAAAAGCTGTTCAAAGCAGACTGTGGTAGCTACAGCCAGGTGGCCAGGTGTGTAGAACTGCCTGATGGGATTTGCTGTTGAGTTTTGTGCTGGTTGTGACACTGTGTGAGGAACAAAGGGCTGAATCTCTGAAGTGCAGAGTTGTAGGAAATGCAAAGGGATCTGAGTGAGGGAGGTGGTGTTTGTCCCTGGCAAATGACAGCAGAGCAGGGCAGCTGGCTAGCTCTGGGCTGCTGCTAGAAATCCAGGAAGCCTGTCTGTCTGCTAGGGGTTACGTGACTGGCTCATGCTGCCTTTGCTGAGTACCAGCAGCTCAATCTTGCTGGGCCCTTGGCAGCTTGCCTGAGTGCTGAGTACAGTAAGGGGAAGACAGTGCAGATACTTTTCAAGTACTGTGTCTGGGTTTGAAAGACAGGTATCTGCTAGGGAGAGGTGGGGCCTCTTTAGGAATGGGGAATTCCAATCCCTTCCCTCCAAGTTATTATAATTTAGAAGATTTAAGAGGCTTTTCAGTCAGAGCTATGGGGAAAGGAATAACAGT